>NC_137814.1:39584839-39927339 GCF_963921795.1 Nannobrachium achirus | reverse complement strand
TCACTCCCAGGTCATCATATTGTGACGCTTGGACAACATCTTGACAAAGCGTCAAAACATGTCTACCTAGATTTATGATGTGTTGGTGTGTGGGCACAGCACACTAAGGTGTGCACTGAATATTCAGTGAGACGGAGATGTTACAAAAACAATGTAACATATTTACAATGTTATATAGGCACCATTAGATCTAACACGCACGCACGCACGCGCGCACGCGCGCACGATCGCACGCACGCACGCACGCACGCACGCACGCACGCACGCACGCACGCACACACGCACACACGCACACACGCACACACACACACACACACACACACACAGAGTAGTGACAGGAATACAATGGAATAACCCAATGTGGCTGGAGAGGAGATTAATTCAAAGCTATTAAAAGTACTCCAAGGTAATCTGATTAAGTAAGTGTGATACCTCCATCACCTAATCGACTGTAATACCTCCAACCTAGAGAGATTGGGGGTCTGCTAATTGGGAAAGATATGTTTGACAAAATGTTGCACAACACAAACACGGGATGAAAGGCTTAGCTGAGAGTGAAGTTCAAAGTGTTATGTTGTGCCAGACAAAACGAGTAACAGTGAAGAAAGACCACACACAGCTGCATGACCTGATTGCAAAGTAAAACAAATATTCCGAGCTACAGCTGTTTGCACTAGACTTTATTCCTTTCTTTACTGTTAACTGAGAATGAACTCTAGAAGGAAATATGAGTCACAGAACAGTCTGACAGTGTCTTATGAGTGTCTGGTGTGTTTGGGTGTTCTAATGTTAATTATAACAGAGCAGTGTTGTTTTTGACAGCAAATTGTCATTTAGTTTTAGTCATAGTCTTTTGAATAAAATGTAATTTAGTTTTAGTCATAATTTAGTCACCTGAAAGGTTTTAGTTTTAGTCTAATTTTAGTCGACTAAATATCATAAGATTTTAGGCGACTAAATCTACAGTTGATTTAGTCAACTGAAATGTATTTTGGCAGGCCTTGATGGCATTGTAATGACTGATTTTACACTTGGTTGCATGTTGAAAATAGCCGATCAACAAGCTCAGCTTGTGAGCTTGTAGATCTGCTGCTATAACACCTGAGAGCAACCAAACATAAAATTACTCTCTTCTCCACTAGTCCCTCCCTAACGTTTTAGTCTAGTTTTTATTTTGTTGACGAAATTGTCAATATATTTACTCATAGTTTTAGTTGACGAAATCAACACTGTAATAGAGACATGTAGGATGGACTGGAGGTGGTCCAGGCTCAGCCAGAGAAATAGAGGACAGGAGGTGATACAGTGGATCAGTGGTGGAAAAGGTACTTGAATGTTTTATTTCAGTAAAAGTATCAATACTGCAGTGTACTCTGTTACAAGTAAAAGTCTGGAATTCAACATTTACTTGAGTAAAAGTACAAAAGTATTTGGTATCAAAATGTAAGTACCAAAAGTAGAGAGTACTCATTGTCCCATTATTTTTTCAAATGTATACAAATCTTTTGAAAATAGCAGATCTAAAAGCTCATGTGAGCTTGTATAACGGCTATATTCAAATGGCTGAAATGTATATAGAGTTGAAGTTGTTAATGTATGTTTTGTAATAATAATCAAAATCTACAAAGGAACAAAAGGTGCAAAGTTTTCAAATAATTGTAGTGGAGTAAAACTAAAATTATTTGGATCTGAGATGTAGTGGAGTGGAAGTGCCCAACTACTGGGAATGAGAAATACTAATACAACTAGGATTGCATTCTGAGAGTACATTTTACAAATGTGTATTATGACCTCAAGCCAGCTCTATTAGAACACCTGCTTCTTCACTCTCTGGCAGAGTTTAGGACATTGATTTCTAGCCAACCACTGTTTCAATCCTCTCTCATTTCAAGAAATGAGAGAGGATGCCTCACATACTATACTACTACTACTACTACTAGGCCTACTACTACTTTTTTTGTACCTTTTTTTATACAACATTTGAGTTGTTAATGGAGTATCAGATGGTGATGATATCATTCAGACAAGCTATAATTGAGAATTATTAATCAAAATTCATTCCATGGATCAATTCATATGGATGTAGTAAAACCATCAGTGTAATTTAGACTATAAAGTAATAAATCTACGACTGCATTCTAAATCAATTCCACAATGTGCATAGTTTAAAACCAGCAGTATAGCCTAATCTTCTTAGGCTGGCTACTGATCTAGCCTTCGCTGTCCTTGGTGCTATTTAATTGAAAGGCGGATTTGGGAACAGTCCTGTGTGACTGTCCATGCCATGGTGCTGATATTTCTGGGAAACGTAGTCTATATGCGTACAGTCAGAAACAATATCCATTAGTGAAAGGGGCTATATAGCCAACCTTCTGTTTGACACTTAATTCGTCTGATGATTGAACAACGTATTGCGGGCAATAAAAGTGCTCAACATTCCTTCCCTTCCCAAAAGAAATAAGTCACATTTGAAAAGAAATTTGCGATCTTTCTTGGCCACCGGCCACAGGAATCCGTGGCACGGACCGCGTTGATCCTGACGTCAGTCTGCTCTTGACATCAGCAGCTGTACTCCGGCGGGCAGCTCGCCGCTTAAATATCAGCACAGCCACGGTATAAACACACAGAGACACACCTTCATATGGGCGCAACAGAACAGATCACACAGAACACCCTGTTCGCTAAAGAGGGAAGTGAAGTGGGAACTTTAGGCTACACCAGTGATATATGATCAAGACTTATTTTACTTGTTGCTCATTCATTACTTTTTCAGGAGGGCTACAGCAGGGTTTATAAGTTAGAATTCCTGCATAGCTTTCGGAAATTGGAAGTTGCCTTAACTTTGAGAAGTTGGGGAACGAAGTTGCTTTCTTTTGACACTACGTGGACTTTATTTTTCTTCTAATGATGATCAACGACACCGTTTTGGTTGGCGAATTTGACATTAATGTTTCAGAGCCTCTGCAGCCTCTCTCTCTCATTCACAACCAAAGTGCTTTCCCTCCTCTGCGGCTGGAGTCTAAATCTCTGGTAACTTCTGCCACAATGTTCGCCGTGGGGGTCCTAGGAAACCTCATAGCCATAGTGGTGTTGTGCATCTCGAAGAAAGAACAGAAAGAAACCACTTTCTATACGCTGGTCTGCGGAATGGCCTTCACAGACCTACTAGGCACTTGTTTCACGAGCCCAGTGGTGATTGCTACTTACATTTTTAACCGTTGGCCCGGCGGGGAGCTGCTCTGCCATTTCTTCTCCTTCTCCATGCTTTTCTTCGGCTCGGCAGGGATGTCCATCCTGTGCGCAATGGCAGTCGAGCGTTACCTGGCGATCAACCACGCGTATTTCTACTCCCAGTACATAGACCGGACCATGGCGCGCTTTGCGCTCCTCGGCGCATACCTGGCTAACATAGTGCTGTGCATCATGCCCAGTTTTGGCTTCGGGCAGCACGTGAAACACTTCCCGGGGACTTGGTGTTTCCTGGACTGGAGGGCGCAGGACCCAGTGGGCGCCTCGTACTCGTTTCTGTACGGCGGCGTGATGCTGGTGCTGATCGCAGTGACTGTCATGTGTAACTTCGCCGTGTGCCGCTCTCTGCTGGGGATGAACCAGAGGACCAGGGTGGTGAGGGCAGAGGTGTGCGTCCACGGCGGGCATCGGCGCCGTTTCCCGCGGCTGCCAACCGTCACGTCTGCAGCTGAGATCCAGATGTTCTGGCTTCTGATCTTCATGACTATTGTTTTCCTCGTCTGCTCCATTCCGTTAGTGGTAAGAGAAATATGCACTTGCATAATAAGATGCACATGCTATTCTTACTACTTTGTCAGAAATTGTATCATGTATGTCTATTTTTTTTTTTACAATGACAGACTAAAAGGCGACGAAACAATCGTGTTCATAGGTTTTAACCTGTAGTCATCCTATTTTATGCATGCGTGTTAATTCTAACAGGCAGCTAATATTCACGCTTTTCCATTCAACAGGTCAGAATCTTTGTTAACCAGCTGTACGATCCTGCTTATGTTTCTGCTGGAGGGAGGCCTGACTACCGCAGTGATCTTCTGGCTATCCGCTTCGCCTCATTCAACCCGATCTTGGATCCGTGGGTGTACATTCTGTGCCGGAAGAACCTGCTGGTGAAAGGCTGCGAGAGGCTCAAGAGAGCCGCTGGTCGTGGCAGTGAAAGTCACGGTCAAACCATAGGCTGGGTCGAAGGTCGCCATTCACCCCCGTCGTTCGAGCACAGCAACGAGACCAGTTACGCGTCATTACGCACGACCAACGACGCGGAGAACCACGGTTCCACCAGGACTAAATCCTTTGCCGACTTCGCCATGAGGCAAGCCTGGGACTACGACACCGCACGGGTCAACTTCCACCCGTTCAGCATAAACCACACCGCGATTCTCGACACGGACATCGCGGCTGCTTCCAACGCCGCGGCGGCACGGTTGGCGGGGCTGCCAGGGCACGGCGACGCGCAGCCCGCAACGGCGCTGTATGCTTCACGTGTCACAAAAATGGACATTGTCACATGCAACTTCAGCACGCCGAGCTCCCACCTGTCAGAGAAGTGCCTCTGATGGACTTGGACACATACAAAAGTGTGACGAATATCATATGTATACCGTGCCTGGAAGCAAACGAAGTATTTGTATTTGTATTTTGTACAGGTCTGAAGAAAGACCAAACTTAATTCCAGTTACGCAAGATAAGAAAACCAGGTAACAGTAAGAGTGGGCAGTGGGCACTATGGGTACCTCGATATAATTGGCTATTTCTCCCAAAATGTTAAAAATGTATAGTCTATATATTTCTTTGGAAAATGGCCATAAGTAGCCTATAAAGAAGTAGCTACACATGCTTGAACATAAGCCAATTAAGGCCTACAATTGCAACAAATTGCAACACAAAATACCTGTTTATCCAATCATTTGGGGCATAAACAAAATGTTGAAGGATACATATTATAATGATGTAGGCTACCATGCATGTTCAAATCATACTTCAGACCATTTTAAATGTCATTATTATTATTATAGGGTTAGGGTTATATTAGTGTAATAATATTATTTGTTTTACGTTTTGGACAATTTTAGATCAAGGTGCCCACTCTTCCTTAGTGCCCACTCTTATTGTATCCGAAAACCATGTTTGCACTTCTTGTTGGGCCTAACTGCCTAACTATGTTTTATACCCTATGGGTAGCATGCCAAACATATCCACCAAGTGGATCCCTATATATAAACATCTCATTGTAATGTTTAGGACATTTTGTTATTTCATGCATAACTCGATATATTGCACTGGATTCACCGTGGTGATATTTGTCTACATGCTGCTATAATAGTTCACACTGTGCCATTTGCCAGTGTTGCATGATACAGGGAAAATTCAAAATACCATTATAGGATGGATGCTGTATTAAGGTTTTGTACCTCTTACATTTTGATAATAGTACCAAAGTGAACAAATCACTTGAAAAAATAAAACAATGGGGTTGTTCCTTATAATAAGCTGTGTCTGTAATTTGTGGTTGTGTTGGTGAGTCTGTGAGTAATAGCCTAATAAAGATTACACTGGAGACAGTAACACCATGTCCCCTCCGTGGCGTTCTTCAGTAAAAAAGAGAAATTACACAAGTTCACTTCACCAATTTTCAACTAGGCTACTATGCTCTTGGGACAATTTCAATGTCTCCCTGTGTCTCAGATGAGATGATGGCTGTGGATGATTCAGAAACCTACATACCAAAGATATAATTCAAAACAAGATTTCAAACCTTTTTCTTTCTTTAGTTTTTTGTTGCTTTTATTAACGGAAAAACGTTGGGCTATTATTCAGTGTGCTATCTTTCCTGCAAGAGAAAGTCTGTATATTCTATAGCTTGGAGTCCCCATCGACAGGTAGGCAGGTTTCTGAACTAGTGTCCTCTCACTTGCAACTCATTGGTGGGATATATGACTCATATATCCCACCAATGAGATGCAAGTGAATGGACATACATTATAATAATATAATAAATAAACTTCATTTATACAGCGCTTTTCGAAAACTGTTTTTACAAAAAGCTTACAGTGCCAGGATAAAAACATTCAAACAACAACTGTCCATTGCACCATCTTATAGCCTAATAATGAGAAGTAGTGAGGAGTAGGACTACTTATATGAAGATAAGGTTAAACATCTATAAGGGTCCATTTGGTTACCAACTCTCCATCATTTAGCTGTGGACCACCTGGAACCCCCTCAAGGAGGTTGAGAACCACTGATTTAAAGCTCAGGAGCAGGAGACCGGCGCCCTCTTCAGCATGTTAATAAGGGTGCAGGCAGCAGCTTGTTGTTTTTGGTTACACCCAACAGGTGGCACTACAACACTAGAATTATTGCAACTGCATAACGTAGCCTATTACTATTTCATCGTCCAGTATACTGTAGGTCAGCGGTTCTAAAACCTTTTCATGTCAAGGACCCCCATATTTACACTTATTAGCCCACGGACCTATCTCTTAGACCCCAATTTATATCATAAAATTAATGTTAATTTAACTCGGAGAGTGTACAAATGGAACCAATGGTTGTTTTTGTGTGGATACGTGTTGAAACTTGAATGACATCACGCACCGGCCTACATTAACTCAATTATCTCCGCTATATTGCACTTAACGTTTCCCCCTCAATATGTTTGTAGCCTACCTGCTGCCCAGACGAAAGCCTCTCCCCACACCACAGGTGTCAATCAATCAACACGTCTGAATGTTAATCACATTGCACTTGTTGTGCAACTGTTGTAGTGTCACGCGCTCATTGGTTTAAGCAAGGCATCTGTGTGCGGTCACTGCTGTGCACATGGTCGCCTATGTGGTTCGTTTTGTTGTTGTTTTCAATGAAGCTTGGCTTACTTTCCTTTTTAGTATTCCTTCCACACAGAAGAAAGCCAATATAATATTAATATTAGGCTATCATCGTCATCCTACGAAATGATGGGCTACAATAGCCTATAGCCTGTATGAAACAACACTCACAATTTAACAATTGGGTTATTGGCCATATGCCATATTGACACACTTTTACTTCTAGATAATGAGGGCCTCCCTCAGTGATCTCTCTGAGAATTTATATTTAAATGTAATATTTACAGAGGAAATATTTTTGTGGTTGTGTGGAATAAAAAGGTTTCCATTTGAAAGAAAACAAAACCCGTGTTTCTTTTTTGAAAACTTTATTCCCCTAGAGGATATACAAAAATAAAGGAAATTCTGCATAATAATATTGATAATAACAGCAAAAATAATAATAATAATAGATATTGTCCTGGAATACTGAATATGAGACCCTGGCAATGTTTGGTTTTCCAACCTGGTGAGATCCTTAAACTCTTGTCTGCTTATACAATTTATAAGGTTGTGCAACTGATATGATTCTCTGCTTTATATTAAACTTCAGGTCAGCTAATATGAATAAGCATCATGTACAACAGTGTATGTGATTCTCAAACTTTTTAAATTCAAGGACCCCCATAACTAACATAACCGCCCACAACCCTGAGGTTCCCTGGATCCCACTTTGAGAACCACTGATATACAAAATACAAAATGAGTCAACCCTCTTATCTCACACAATCCTACAGGCAGTGTGACAGTGTCATGCAATCCTTCTAATGAGTTTAAACATTTTTATCTTTTGTTTAGTGTACAGTAAAGAGCACCAGTTGGACCCTTTTGGATAATGTAATAGGATCCATTGTGACAGGCTTGTTCAATGAATCACAGACAAGTTCTTGGCTGTAACACAGAAATAGAAATTCTACCAAAGTCTGCGCCAAAACAGCTGCACATCCTTTGCACATCTCAGGTTATTTTACTAAGGCATAAGAGCAAACAATCAATGACATGAAGACTGAAAACGGGTGTGGTCTGGACAATAAATAGATATCCATCTACAATATAGTTCATGAAAACAGCTTTCATATCAAGCAATAATAAATAAATAATTTATCAGAAATAAATATATTTTCTTATCATACAGCAATACATGAGGATACATGGCATCCACTTGGGTAAAGTTCACCTGAACATGGAAATGGAACAATGATATATTATTATTATCCCTGTTTTATATCCCTGTTTTTTTTTGTGTGTGTGTGTTTTGTGTAACGTGAAAAGAATGAATATTAAACATACAGAAAGAGTCTGTTTCCCATTAATCGAAGTACAAAACATCAATCACAGTTTTATTTTACAGAAATTAAACAATCCTCTTTTGTTTGAGTCGTCCCGAGTCATAACCCACGCACGCACGCACGCACGCACGCACGCACGCACGCACACACGCGCACACACACACACACACACACACACACACACACACACGCACACACACACACACACACACACACACACACACACACGCACACATGCATCCTCAGGTGTTTTTATAGCAGAAACACAAGCAATTTTAGACAGGGGTTTTGCCCATTCAGTGTAGTCTGATTCCCTGTTTCTGTTATTAGTAACACCTCTAGCTGGTGTATGCTCGTCACCATAGATTCAGCTGAAAACAATTCATCTCTGAAGAGGCAAAAACACATCCAAACCACGACTCCCTGGCGACCTCCCTCGCAGTCTGTCATCTTTGACCTTTGCCCTTAATCAGCCAGTGCAACCCATCCCACTTCCCTCTCAACAACAGGAAGTGAGTAAGCGGTCCTCCATCACCCTTCCTCTACGGATTCTTCCTTAAAGGCTCTCCGTTCCCCGTCTCGTTCTCTCCGAGGGGCCTGCCCTGTGTTTTGGGCGTCACCCGGACCTCTGGCCTTCCCATGCGGGGCTTTTTGAACACAGCTCCAGCACTGAGCCCCCTGCCTCACTCTTCTCTGCATGGGGGATGAGTGACAGCCAGCCTAGCTCCCCCGTCTTCCTCCCCCCTCTCTCCTTCGTTGACCTGTTCAGCCCTTACACATGCAGCTGGCAGCAGACAGGGACTGGATGGTCCTCCAGGTGGTCTGGGCGTCCATGAAGGAGACGGGCTCGTAGCGGTCGGGTCGGCAGCAGGGGTGGTTGCTGACCTTCCGGGCGGTGCGCCGGGGCAGCGAGCCGTTCGCCAGCAGGGCCTTGAGGGCCAGGTCGTAGTTGGTCCTGGAGGACTGACAGGAGCCCACGCAGAACTTGAAGAGGACGATCTCGTCCGAGTCGAAGCCCAGTCCCAGGTCGCGGACCCTCATCTCCTTCTTCTCCACCCGGCAGTCCCTGCTGCTCTGCTTGGGCAGGCCTCTGCCGCCGTTACCCCTGCCCCGCCCCCTGCCTTCTCCTCCCCTGTCCTTCTCCTCCTCCTTTTCTTTCTTCTTCCTCTTCTTCTTCTTCTTTTTCGGCGAGCCCTCGGGTTGGGGTTCCGAAGGGTCAGAGGAGCGCGGGGAGCGGCCCGCCCACCGGCCACCCGGGTGATCGTCTGCCTCGTCCATCACATACGGCTCTGGAGGGCAGAGGACCACAGAACAATGACGGAGAGCAGAAAAAGAGAATGATGGGAGTAACGACTGATGGAGATAAATTATACTTTTCTATGATATATGCTTTTTCATACAAGATTCATTGTTAAAAGAGTTTTGTTGCTTACTGAGTGTGTGTGTGTGTGTGTGTGTGTGTGTGTGTGTGTGTGTGTGTGTGTGTGTGTGTGTGCGTGTTCGTACTGCTATCTTTGTGAGAACAATCCATAGAGGTCTTTCGTGTCCCTCTACGAGCCTCGGTTGGAGAGCTACATGCTAAACTCCTAGCCCAGTGTAAACACTGCAGTGTACTTCCTGAAGAGCTCGGCAGTGTATGATCTGGGCTTTGATTGGCCGGTAGGGAGACACGTGTACAGAATGATGCATATGACTTGTAATTTTGCCGGAAAAACAGCCCCGGTCACGGCCACCAGGGCTCAGTAGAACACATATAAAGAAAAGGCTTTGGGAGCTGAAATGAACAGAGTGGGTGTTCTAAAACTTTAGTGATTTAATAATTAGGACAATTTTAAGATTTTTTTTATTAAAAAAGTTACATAGTATAGCTTTAAGCTTAGGGTTAAAGACATACCGGTATTTACTTACTGTCATATGACAAATAGTGAAAATTGCTAATTTACAAGCTCATAACTCATCGCATCATGATTACATGTTGTGGTGTGATAAAAGAAAAGAAGTTGGAAAACGTTTGAAAATGTTGGTAAATCGTTACCAATGACATGCCCAAAACAGGGACGGCAGGTTGAATATGGTTTCGGGAAAGGTCAGGCATGTAGAGGTGATGGATAGGGTTAGGCTTAGGGAATGGGTTAGTAGAAGTAACACGCGCAAGCGGCGAGAAACGACCGTCAGCTCAACAACAGAACTTCTGGCACTGCACAGAGACGCACACAGAAACAGACGTAGCATTTCATGTGAGAGCCAATCAGCGACGCACCACAGACCCATGTGTTACTTAGCGTGACACGCTGAGTCACTCACTTACAGACGGACATGAGGTGGACGTTTTCATACCAACTGCGACCTGACGGTCGCAATAACAGTGCAAGGATGAGTGTCCCACAACAATTCCCCTCCAGTAGTATTTACCATAGACAGCATGCCACGGGGAGTAAGGGTCATTATCTTCCTCTTGCTCCTCTTCATCTTGTTCCTCCTCCACCTCTGGCAGGGTGTCAGGGAGCTGCCTCTCCTCTGCCTGGCCTCCCAGCAGACCCACAGCATGGCCCGAAGCCGGTCCTAAACCCATGCTGCTGATGCTACTGCTGCTGCTGCTTCCCATACGAGCTCCTTCCACCAGGGGCAGCAGAGAGACAACCACCCACAGCAGCACCTGTAGGATAATGGCATTTGCACATAATGAGCCAACTGAATGCTGAAGATGGGGGTCACTCAGGGGGTCTGTGAACACGAGTCCATCTTTTACACTCTCAGGGTTAAAGTAACACTCAGGATTTGAATGCGTATCGATGACTGTCCATAACCCAGTCCACCTCCTAATTATTAGCTTTTTTTTTTAAACCAGCGGCCTGCTCACCTTCCAGTTTCTGATGTGGCGCAGAGCCCTTGGTGACATCACAGCGGTGGCTCCCTGTCTATACCACCTTCTGACCCCTCCTCCTGGGCCCACCTGGAGAGGGAGAGAGAGAGAGAGAGAGAGAGAGAGAGAGAGGCACACACACAGACAGAGAGAGATCGGATTAAGAATAAAGTGAACAAGGCCTCACTGTGTCAATTGTCCCCTTCCCAGAACTCACTCTGAAAAGGATAACATAAACTAAAAAGCACAAAATGCGGGTGATATGATATCTATACATTCACAATAGTCCCTATAATGTAAAAAAAACAGCCCTCTGGGGCCCCTAAACAAGCCGACACATAAATCACGTCCTCCATGCCCGAGGACGGCGTGTTTGTTGCTTCAGTAAAAAAGGCCAGTGTTTGCTGCCAGTTAGTGTGGCCAGTGTCAGCTTGTCGGTTTCATACATCCGAACAACAGCCGTGGCACGGTTACAAAAGGCAGCCTCTGGGATATACCTGTCAAAGGCATTCTTTTGGGCTATTTCTGTGGAGGAGGTGGAGGGAAGGGCAACCAGGCATTGCGAGAGCACTTCATGGAGGTCCACGGGACAAAAACCACAGAGATGCAGGAGCGCTGATAAGACGTGTTATGGATGGAGATGTTTATATACGTGCAGTGTGCCACACGTCCCCATAGCCTGAGGTCAAAAAGTTCTTTCCCAGGCACCCAAGACGTGAAGGTCGCTGCAGGTCATAACATCAGGTGCTATCAGGTCAATTATGTGTATGTATGTATATTACAGCAATAACCATCCATCACTGGAGTCCAGCAGCCATGCATCCATCCTGCACTGATAGCGCAGAACCTCTTCAAACGATTTCAAAACGGTGTGAAGCAAATATGCAATATTCAATGAGTGACTTGTGCAAATGTGTCCGGCCCCAGAATATGAATGATCATATACTATAATCAATACATCAAGATACGGTACGTTTTGCACAGGTTGACACGTGTTGAAACGCACGCTCGATAAACCCAAAAGAAATCACATTATAAAGAATGAGTCTCCCGGCACAAAAATGTCACAAAAACCTATTCCAGTTCAGCTGCCGTGAAAACACAACATAGTTTCGCAAAACATCAACGAAGCGAAGCATTGCATTACAGATACCAAGAAATCTCTGGAACATGACATGCAACACAGTATAGAATAAAAGTAGTGCCAATGGGAAAACAAACATGACAGTTACATAAACAGTCATCTGTCAACTCGTTAAGATACTGGAGATAGTCTCGATGCAGAACAGCTGAACTGAATGTCCACAGTAAGGTATGTAAACTCAGGTATGCCAGGTTCAGTACAACAATCATCTAACCCAGTGGTTCTCAATGTGACCCTCAGGGGTCATCGAGAGGGTTCCAGGGGGTCTCCAGTGAAATTATTGATAGTTAGGATCCAAATCAGCCCTTATGTGTCTGTAAACCTGACAATGTAATAATGGAATCAAACAGTGTGTGTGTGTGTGTGTGTGTGTGTGTGTGTGTGTGTGTGTGTGTGTGTGTGTGTGTGTGTGTGTGTGTGTGTGTGTGTGTGTGTGTGTGTATGTGCGTGCGTGCGTGCGTGCGTGCGTGCGTGCGTGCGTGCGTGCGTGCGTGCGTGCGTGCGTGCGTGTGTGAGAGAGAGGAAGGAATCAGGAAGAACTATAATCTAGATTGACAGTATATTATACACTGTTGATGTACTCTCCCTCTATGCGTCTTTAACCTGATTTAAAACCAAATCCCAGTGCGAGCTACAGCAGAAGGGTGTTTTGCAGTGATCTAGAGAGGTGCCGGGCAGGCCTTCCTCCAGCACAGATCCCCTCTCTGGGTCCCAGGAGGGATGTTGTTGCGAGCCCCATAATGCCACAGCTGGGAGTGTTTAGCCCTTCTTTAGCCCTGTCCGCTGGGTGTCTACAGCGGCTCTGTCTGCTGGTTCATTTCACCCCACTGCTCTGAAGCTGTTTACAGCCTCAACGCCTCCAACCCGCCTGCAGCAGAGTGGGGAGGAGTGGAGGGGTGGATGGAGGAGAGAAAGAGCGGATAATGTGGAGAGAAAGAGAGTCTGGAGGGTGGATGGGGCGGGACTGATGGAGCTGGGCTAGCAGCAGACTAGCTCATGGTTCTTGAGGACCTCCAGACCTCAAGAGCAGTGGTGTGTGGCTGTGTGCATGCATGTGCGTCTGTCTGTGTGTGCGTGTGTGTGTATGTGTGCCTGTAAGTGTCTGTGTGTGTTTAGAGCGGCGAGCATTTGTTTGTTCCTTACTCTGCTGATTAAAGACTTTGGCTTGCTCATCAACGTGGATGTCTGCAACAGGACTTCTTGTCGTCCTCCATTTGTGTTGTTGGTGCTGTACACACTCCTTGTTGTTTGCAGCTAGTTAACAAAGTAAGCCCCTCTACCAGACAGAGGGCAGGAGCCAGACTCCTGTCTCCGCAGCATGTTCTCCTCCTGCTGCTGCTGCTGCTCTGTGTACAACAACAAGCCATAAGCCTTGGAACATTTGAACCGCAGAGTCCCAATTCTAGGGGTGAACATTGGCAAAAGAAGCAGATCTACATGCTTAAAACACGTTGTCATGCAATCCGCTGTGAGCTTGTAGATAGGCTATTTCCGGTGGAGAGATTTGGTGTTTAGGGTAAAAAGGAACAGACTAATGGTACATTTTAACAGCGGGCGAACAGTGGGTCTCAGCCGCAGTCATCAGACTCCAAATCTCCTAGTGGGCGTTCCTGCTGTTATTACCGTACGTCAGCCATTGGGTAAACAAAGCAACACATGAATTTGATTGGCTATCGCCGGACGATGTCGTCCAAAAGACAAAATATTGTCATGTTTTTTCGACTATGGCCTCTTGGCCTGCTATCGGCAATAGTTGCCGGGTCGTTAAAGACAAATAACGCACTTCTGGAAAAAATACCAGGCTGTCATTCGCTGTTAAAGCACACCATAACTAAAGTACCTTGGGAAACCCATTCAACCCAGTATATGTTGTTAAAAACAGGCTAAATACATAAAACCATAAAACAGCAGTAACAGTGTGTTACTGCAGTGTATAATGAAACTGAGAACATTTACTTTTCCTGGAGTTCTATGATATCCTCATCCTACCAGACCTAAGTATTGTCCAGTTTCAACTCCAGAGTAGCCGTCATTGCACATCACCCATCGCCCCGCAACCAGAAGGTAATTCTCTTGACATTCATTCTGAATAGTACTCCACCCCAACACATTATCAGAACTATTTCCAATGGAGACAAACCTCTATGATAGGATCTGTCCAGATGAACATGAATGTGTTTCTGGTTATTGGCAGTGAGTCAGGTGGCTATAGGGTTACATCCCCAGACTACAGCTCTGGCCTATAGCCCTGTCTGAATGAAACTTCTCACATATACTGTAACTCTCAGCTCCCCACGCTCTAAGAGCCAATCTGCGCAGAATGCTCTGTGATAATGGTCTCCCATTAGAGGGGTTCTGTTCTCTAGCATGTGTGCATATGCGTGCGTGTGTGTGTATAAGTGTGTGTTGCTTTTTTGGCATGTACCTGTAGGCCTATGATTGCGTGTATGAGTGCACATGCACAAAATGTGTACACACACAATATATATACAGTATATTGTGACAATATATATACAGTATATTATGTGTTTCAGTACTGTATATGCATGCACAAGGGCATGAATCTGTGTGTGTATACACAAGTGCATGCACTGTACGTGTTGTGTGTGTGTGTGTGTGTGTGTGTGTGTGTGTGTGTGTGTGTGTGTGTGTGTGTGTGTGTGTGCGCGCGTGCACGTGCGCATGTGTGTATGTACACACCATACGTGCGCATGTGTGTGTGTGTGTATGTGAGGTGTTGTGACCCCCAGCCTTTACCTGTCACTACCACACAGCCTGATTGCAGCGGGCCACTAAATCACCACTGCCTCAATAAAAGACACCTGTGCTGAAAGAGGAGATGCAGGAGAGAGAGGTAGAAAACAGAGCCCTGCTGATCACTACCAGACACTGGAAAGAAACCCTGGAAGACCGGCGATATTGATATATATACCTCACATGGTTTCCCCCCATGGGCTCTATACTGTGTGTGTGTGTGTGTGTGTGTGTGTGTGTGTGTGTGTGTGTGTGTGTGTGTGCGTGTGTGTGCGTGTGTGTGTGTGTGTGTGTGTGTGTGTGTGTGTGTGTGTGTGTGTGTGTGTGTGTTCTCGCAATTCTGACTTTATATCTCAACATTCAGAATAGTCAGGCGGAAATTCTGAAAAAAGGCCTTCTATAAGCAGGTTAGAGGCATTTGGGGGTAAAAGTGGGTAACCAGGCCATTTTACATAATTCAGGGGTGCACCTGGTTACCAATCAAAATTTTGAGTTTTTGACCTTCTAATTTGCATAACAAAGTGGCTACCGAATTGTACATTTTGAACTATTTATTCAAGCAATATTTCTCTTTCAAAAAACGTTTCATTATTTTATCATATAATAAAGCTTTTGGGAACACCCAGGACAGTTTTTGAGTTGCTTGATTCAGTTTATATTTAGATATTTGATATTCATTGTATCAGACACGCCCCCTTCCTATACAACAGGGTTTCCCAAACTTTTTTGTCTCAGGGCGCCCCATAAATATTGTTTTAATCCGAGGCACCCCTACATTATAATTTTCACTCCCAGCACCTTATATTTATAGCATATCGTCGTTGTCGGGTGGACATGTCCAAAACCGTTCGTTTTGTATTTATCATCTATAAAATGTACTAAACTAGTGAAAACAGCAGATCTACAAGCACACAACGCCTCGCATCGCAAGGCGTTGTGTGCTTTATAGATCGGCTGTTTTCACTAGTTTTGTGCGACAGAGGTTTCTGCCTGACATTGACGATATTTTAGTGATTATGTTGCGAGGAAAATGTTGATTTAATAGCCATTTTGGTTAGAACTGACAGAAAATAACTTTGTACTTTAAGTTTTAAATGAATACAAAAATATTATCAAATGATCTCACGGCACCCCTGGACCGCCTTCACGGCACCCCAGGGTGCCTCGTCACCCACTTTGAAAACCCCTGCTATACAAACCCATTGTAACTTCAAACTCCATTTTAACCATGATAGATTTAATGAAAACACCCGTCCTTTTTTTCTGGTGACTCCTGACGCCCTCCTAATACGTGAGCAGGTTGTGTTCTTTCGATAACTCCTTTCATTTCTTTTTAATCATTTATTTTTTGTATTTATTTATTTTTCATTTTCCCAAATAATTATTAAAAATAAACTAAAAAAGTTATCGAAAAACACTGCCTGTTCGTGTATTAAGAGGGCGTCAGGAGTCACCAGAAAAAAAGGATGGGTGTTTTCATTGAATCTATCATGGTTAAAATGTTTTTGTATTTAAGTGAAATATCTCTTTTAAATAAAAATAAAACATTTTAACCATGATAGATTCAATGAAAACACCCATTCTTTTTTCTGGTAACTCCTGATGCCCTTCTAATACACAAACAGGTAGTGTTCTTTTGATAACCTTTTTAGTTTATTTTCTATAATTATTTGGGAAAATGAAAGAAATAAAATACAATTAAGAACTTATTAAAGATAAATGAAAAATGTTATTGACAAAACATAACCTGCTCACGTATTAGGAGCATATCAGGAGTCACCAGGAAAAAGGACGGGTGTTCTCATTAAATCTATCATGGTTAAAATGGAGTTTGAAGTTACAATGGGTTTGTATAGGAAGGGGGCGTGTCTGATAAAATGAATATCAAATATCTAAATCTAAACTGAATCAAACAACTCAAAAACTGTCCTGGGTGTTCCCAAAAGCTTTATTAGACGATAAAATTACTAAAGATTTTTTGAAAGTGAAATATCCCTTGAAGAAATAGTTTAAAATTGACAATTCTGCAGCTATTTTGTTATGCAAATTAGAAGGTCAAAAACTCAAAATTTTGCTTGGTAACCATTTTTTTCAGATTCAGCACCCTTGAATTGTGTAAAATAGACTGGTTACCAACTTTTACCCCAAAATGCCTCTAACAATCACATTTTTCAGAAATACCACTAGACTTAGAGATAGACAACTGTGGGGAAAAAAAATACTCTGAGACAAAGGGCTCTATTTTGGTTGTTTTAAATACCAGCTCTTAAGGTGGTTGCACACTGCACTGCGTGTTTTCGTTGCGTTTTGGAAATCCGAAATCCAGAGGCCAGGGAGAGAGAGGGGAAAGAGAGAGAGAGCAAGGCAGTCTGAGGCGACACTGCGAAAATCGGATAAAATCAACCCTGGTCCGAAAATAAATACGAAACCGGCGGCAGTGTGCAAACGTGATTGACATAACGCGAGGTTGATTTTTTTATTCACGCGCTCCGAAATTTACTCCGATATTCGGCCCGAAAAACGCAGCAGTGTGCAAAGACCTTTATGCCTTCATTTAAAGGCCTGTCCTAGCTGTCACCGACCACTGAACCTTTCGTCGGAAAGGTCCGGTTCAACTACAAAATGACGTTAATCGCATCTTCTGAAAAGAATTACCCCAAATTAGAGTTTGGAAGCTGCGCGTCGGAAAGTCGGAACTCTCCGAACAAAGGTTGGGTGATTGGAGACAGTATGGACAGGCCTTTAAGTTAAGGCATAAGAGCTTAAGACGATCAGCATACAGCCCAAAGTCTCAAACTGTATAACATTTTAAAGGCCTGAATTGTGAGCGTTTCTGACTCACAATTTAGACCTTTAAAATGTTATTCAGTAAATGGGCTTCCGTAAAAAAAATCTCTGAACCACAGCAACCCTAGCATCCCTATTCTGGGCATGTTGTGATACGCAAATATTCCGCTAAAACATCAGATGGGAAAAAAGGAGGGGACCCGGTATAGACCCCCGTGGGACCCCTGTCAACTGAAGTACAGTATATTGTATACATTCTGATCATATATATTATTATCATTCTAGGAGGAAGATTTCTTCCAAAAAATGTGTACAGAAAGAGTTAAAATTAAGTTTTTAGGTGGCCTCACCCACCAGTTCATTAAGTATGCCTGGTTGTTCAGGTGGGTGGTGACCCAGCTGACGTTAGCCACAGTGTTGGGTGTATGCTAAAAGGGGAGGGGATGATTATATGATGTCATTTACTCACTGTTTTTGGATTGGCACTTTTGACCCACAAGGTGTCAACCTCCAGGAAGAAATCCAAAATACAAAGGGAATACATAATTGCTCATAAGAACCACACCAGGGGGTCTAATGAAATACTGTCAACCTCATAGACACATGACAAAAGTACAAAACTATGGCACTTTAAGTGGTCAAAGCATACAGTGGACTCCATTCATTGTCTCCACCAGCCGAAGGCTGAGGGAGAGTGCGTCCGTGGGAGAGTGCGTCCGTGCGTCCGTCCGTCCGTCCGTCCGTTTGTCCGTTACCAGCTAATCTCCGGCGCCGTTGGCCCGGTCGCTGCCAAACTGTGCACACGCACTCCCTCGACACCAATTCAGAACCTCTGCCCCAAATATTTCACATGGGCCTGTTCTAGCGCCACCAGGAGGCCGACTTTTGCAAAACTAACTTTTGCCAGTACTCCTACAGATTTTGTCCAAAATTCACGTAGATCAGTAGACAGTATCTCTACAGTCATGTGATCGACATGGATGTGTCAGATTTTCCATATTCCATCCTGATTGGCTAAAACTGGCTTTCAAAGTTTGCAGGATTGGTCAGTTTTGAATAAAATGCCTGAAATCCTGAACGCAGTGTGCGATTTTGGTGAAATTGTGCATGCACATTCCCAATAGGCAGAGGAATAAATGCCACTTAAGAAAAATCAAATCAGCCTCATGGTGGCGCAAGTTTGCAGGATTGGTCAGTTTTGAATAAAATGCCTGAAATCCTGAACGCAGTGTGCGATTTTGGTGAAATTGTGCATGCACATTCCCAATAGGCAGAGGAATAAATGCCACTTAAGAAAAAACAAATCAGCCTCATGGTGGCGCTATAACAGGCCGATTCATGTTTTCACCTATAACTCCACCAATTAGTGTCAAACTTTGTATGCGCACTCCTTAGAGGCCAAGGTAAAACCTTTTCCCTGCATTTTTTACATCAGCCTTTTATAGCGCCATCAGGAGGCCGACTTATGTAAAACACATTACATGCCTGACCTGGTGGAGACCTGTGCTCGGAAGAGCACTGCTTCTAGTTGTAGGGTAAAATCGACTTGCACAGACTTCCTTGATATACATACAGTAACAGTAGGCAATCCAACACTAAATTCTCGTACTATATGTATATTATTTCAGTGTTAATTTGTTCAGAATCAGAATAAGAATCAACTGTATTGTAACATCACAGGTTTACAGGTGTAAAACAGTGCTGGGTGAATTCTTTTTCCTTGCAAGCGTTTTTGTTATTTTCATAAGCGAAAGGGAAAAAGAAAAAGGGGGGCAAGGGGAGAGAGATAAAATATAAAAATAAATGATCTACATATTTACACATGGTGCAGGATATCTATCCGTTATGGTAAGTACCTGAGCTATAAGACATAAAGGTGGGTGAGCAACGCAGCAGATGATTTGTTGTGTTTTAATACTTTTCAAAGCACACATTTATTTGACATGTCTGCTGCTGACATTCTTGGAGAATATTGATTTACTAAATTCAAACATCCATGACTTACTTATTAACCGTGTAATGATGTGACATTTTACTGACGATGGAAGAAATGTAAACAAACAATGGTCTGTTTGTGTTTATGTATGATATATGGCTTAACTGTGAACAATGATCTACTGGCGGGGTATGGTCCTTTATGCAATTGACAGCCTCAAACTGTCTCCTGTTACACTTGAGGAGAGTGCAAGTGGTTTAAACGTGCTATCATATAGCATGTCTCACAAGCCGCCTATTGTGATTATGACTGAAATGTAAGTTCCATCATACTTTATTGAAAACCAAAGAGGAAGAATACAGGCTATGAGAATAAAATAACACAATATATCTCTGCTGTCTGGCCGAAACCTCCTAACTCCAAAATGTTAATTTTAAAGTGAGAGAGACAAGAAAAAGCGGAGGGAGAATGAACACGAGACAGGGCAAAGAATAAACGACAACAGAGAGCACTTATAGGGCAGAGGATGCAAAGGTGCAACAGACACAAAGACAGGGAATGAGTGGATGATTAAATGAAAATGATAGCAATTAACAAATAGTGTGTGTGTGTGTGTGTGTGTGTGTGTGTGTGTGTGTGTGTGTGTGTGTGTGTGTGTGTGTGTGTGTGTGTGTATGTGCGAGAGAGGAAGAGAGAGGAAGAAAGTGAAAGAGAGAGAGAGCGAGAGAGAGAGAGAGAGAGAGAGAGAGAGAGAGAGAGAGAGAGAGAGAGAGAGAGAGAGAGAGAGAGAGAGAGAGAGTAGGGCGGGGGGGGGGGGGGGGGGGGACCTCAGCCTGTCTGTAATCCCCTAATCCCTGGCAGGCAGGCAGGATGTAATTGGTCGTTAATGCCAGTTTCCACTCTTTAGGAGGCCTGTCAGTGCTGGAAAACCAGCCCAACTGAGAACCAGAAAATGAGAAACAGATAGCCAGTCCCACGTCTCAGTTCAGATACATGCATAGCTAGGCCCCACAGCTATGATGAGTACGCAAGCGTGCGCACGCACACACACACACACACACACACACACACACACACACACACACACACACACACACACACACACACACACACACACACACACACACACACACACACACACACACACACACACACACACTTAAATGCACACACACACTTAAATGCACACATCTCTCTTTCACTCTCCAACACGTGCAGAGGTAGACATACGCACACAGGGATCAGGGGTAATCAGAGGTGTGGACACCACATCCCCTGAAGGAGATGGAGATAGAGATGGTGGAGGAGATGGAGAGGAGAGGAGAGGAGAGGAGAGGAGAGGAGAGGAGAGGAGAGGAGAGGAGAGGAGAGGAGGTCTGGATGACCTTATTCAGTGAGTGTAGGTGGCTGCAGTTCTCCAGGGAGAATCAAACATATAGGCGTGGAAGCCTAACCCTAATGCCAGGAAGAGAGAAGCTGTAAGTGGTCATGCTTGTTACATGGTTGTTACATGGCCATTCATGTTGAGCAGATCAACGCAGGCCTGAGGGTTGAATGTGCTGGATGTAAAACATTCCATCAGCTGAGAAGTGTCAAAGTGGGGGTGCTTGATCTAAGGAGTGTCTCCATACCAGGAGAATATACTGTAGCACGCAACATCAACCACGTTAGACAAGATACAGAGTTTGAATAGCAAAAGGCAACATGACTAATGGCCTGGGTTTGATTTTGAAATGTTGTTGCTTGAAAAAAAAAGACCTGCGGTTGGTACGAGACAGGTGCTAGCTGGATGTTCGGTTTCAATAATTATGTAGTTCCAAGGAGACTTTCTATGTGGGTGAGGAATATTCCAAACCTCAGTGAAGTCTGGGGGCAAAAAGTGTTTTGCTTGTGTTTTTAGACGAGGGAGATCTTGTGATTCTGGGGGCAGAGAACCACTGCCTTTTCTCCGAAAGCCTTGGATTAAAGCCTGACCGATATGTCTGCCGTTATTTTACTTTTTGATTGATTGATTGATTAAATACTTCATCAGTCAGAAATGTAAAGAGGTACAGTCAGACATTTGACCTTTTGATGACATTGATCCTTTCACTCACCCTGGAGTTCCTATTTTGGACAAAACTTTTCAAAAGTAAAACAAAAAAATATATGTTTTTAATTTCTAAAATAGTCGGCCTACAAGCTCACGTGTTGCTTTAAATGTGTTAAGTAAGCATAAAAATCACTTTAACCAGTTTAACCTTGTTTTATAGAGCGATTTCTCCGAACGGCAACCATAACTGCGGTGTCAAGCGGCATCTACAGAATGTGTGTGTGCGGCTGTGTGCCAACACCCTGGAAAAAGGTCTATTCTTCAGCTATTGGAAAATAGCCAAATTGCAAGGTCACAACATGTCAATGATGCATCATTGTAAGCTTGCAGATCTGCTATTTTTTAATTTGTTTGAAAAATCTTGAAAATGGGGAATATAGAATTTTGTAAACTAAATTATGGGGGTCTTTGAATGAAATGATTTTCAGATGAGCGTGAACGGCAATAAAAACATATACATTTTGGAGTCCTTGACATGAACATTTTTGAAAACCACTGGCCTAGGATGTATTTTTTCATTCCAAAGTAAACATTGTATTATGATGTTTAGAAGAATCACTGTCTGGCCTATAGAATAAAAATCAAGATAGAGAAAAGGAAAATATTTTTATCCTAACAGACACATCTGTGTCTTCTTTTATGATCTGAACAATATATGTTCAGATCATATCATATATGTTTTTACAATATAGATTACAATATAAAATAAATCAGATTTATTTACACACTATATTAAATATCCAGTGGAGTCAAATAGCAAATGGAGTAGAAGCATGTTACCTGATTCTAGAATAGCACATACTGGACGAGGTGTAGTCTGAAGTGGATGTCATAAACGCCTGCTAGAGCGAAGCACCGTTGCTTGAATGCTTGGTGATAAACGTGATAATGAACTACACCACTGACCCTGCGTTGCCGGGTTCTCTCTAGACCAAAGGGACCAGGTCCAGCTAATGGCTCTTTAGCAGGATAAAGGATATACTTTCAGTGGGGTAATTGTTTGAAGTTTAAAAGCCCTGGATTAACACCTCTACACATGAGGGTTTGAACGATCTGTCCTGCACAGGGCTCCCTCTGTGGTGTGTTACCATGAGCCATCAGATCCGTGGGCCCGTAAGGTCAAGGGAAAAAAGGTAAAAGGTACGATGAAATATGCCTTTTAGAGAGACATAACCCGTTTAATCTATGACTGATGCCTTAACCTTGCGCTAACACCAAAGTGATGCTGACAGAGGGAGACAGAAAGAGAGCGAGGGATACCTTTGCCCACGTCTGAACATTCCCCTTGTTCTAGGATGGTAAAGAAACATAATTGCGGCCGGATTTTCCACATGAGCTGTAACGCGCACAATTCACAATGGACTCTGCAAGATTAAGGCCGTGGGGGTCACTGGAAAAGTTTGGGTGATGTGAACCTGGCACCAATTATCGCAGAGCCATCATTCACAGTATTATGAGGTTGTCTTGTGACCCATTCAAGGAAATTAGATAGGACAACATTATCCAACTGTACCGCGCAGGTTTCCCATGACCATCGTAGCATCTAGGGCCGTCTTCGCCGGTTGGTTCACTGGGGAAACGCCATGATCTTAAAAGTAATTCATACTTGATTTGTATGACCACCTAGCTCAGTGGTTTTCAACGTTTTCAGGCCGCGACCCCCAAAATAATCATATTTTAACTCAGTGGGGACCCCCCTACCCTGACGAGCACTAAGAGTTGAGGCATTACATTTTGTATAACACGGTTCTATAGTGAAAATAGCAGATCTACATACTCACAACGCCTTGTGTAAGCTTATCATCTGGGGACCCCCCAAAATAATTTGAGGACCCACAGGTTGAGAACCTAAAATTACAGATTTTCATAATTTGTCAAATTTTTCTTTTGTTTAAAATGCACCCTTTTCGGTGTTCTACGTGGCCATAAGTCAAAGTATAAATTAGCCTTAATCGCCCCTCACCTGCTGTGGGTTAACGAACAACCCTGTAAACACTACCGGTCTTGCCTGCACGTTCTCACCGTTTCACTCCGCTTTCACTTTATTCCAGTGTCTGTGATTATAATGAGGCAAATTCCAAGCTGATTAACTTGGTTTGAAGAGTGAGACACACGCGCGCGCACACACACACACACGCACACGCACACGCACACGCACACGCACGCACACACACACACACACACACACACACACACACACACACACACACACACACACACACACACACACACACACACACACACACACACACAGAGCGTGTGGGTGAGCCTCACCTTAAATGGGAACACATTGTGCTGAGCAGAGGGTCAGGGTGTCTCCAAACAGAATGGAGCAGACGTGTACACAGAGTGGGAGAGAAACAATTAAAAAGAAAAGCTAAAATGTGATTGTGTACATACACATGCACACACGCACGCATGCCCACGCGCGCACACTCTCACACTCTCACACACACACACACAGTCGCACACTGTTGTCTTTCTTCTCCTACAGAGGTTAGCCTCCCCCCACCCGTCACACACACATATGATGTATATACAAACACATATCTCTATCCTCTCATCATCTCGACTTTTCCTTTCTCCGTTCCCATGTTATGTCTTCAAACTAAGGAAAGCTGGTCATCTCTCTGCGCGCGCGCGCACGCACGCACGCACGCACGCACGCACGCACGCACGCACGCACGCACGCACGCACGCACGCACGCACGCACGCACGCACGCACGCACGCACGCACGCACGCACGCACGCACGCACGCACGCACGCACGCACGCACGCACGCACGCACGCACGCACGCACGCACGCACGCACGCACGCACGCACGCACGCACGCACGCACACACACACACACACACACACACACACACACACACACACACACACACACACACACACACACACACACACACACACAGGCCATTAGTGTGTCTTGTGTCTGGATGAACCAGCGCCCTCCAAAGTGTTTCCGCGTCGCCCGTCTGTGGTCCAGACCGGCCCAGTCTAATGACCTGGCCCAATAGTTCAAAGCAGGCCCCCGAGGCCATGATTAATGGATCTGAGTCGCTAATTTTCGAAGAATACAGCTTATTGTATCAAAAGAATAGTTCCCGCAGACACAAATGTTAAACTACAAGAAAGGCTATAGTTAACATTCTTCTGTGTTTGGAGAGCAAAAAGTGTTTTGCTTGTGTTTTTTAGACGAGGGAGATCTTGTGATAAAGACAGGAGTTCACTTTATGTTTCATCAGTGGTTTTAAGTATTAAGAACCTCTTTGTTCTAAATTTAGCTCTTTGAATTCCAAGTGAGGGAAAGTACTCCCCGACAACAAACAAATTAAGACAAGACGTTTACCGCCAGAATAATAATTCCATTTGGCACACTCACACGGAATTGTCTCCACAGTACTACAAAGCAATATACTTAAGACGAAAGAAAAACAAAACAGAATGGGCATGGGAAGCATTTGCCTAAAAAAATACATCTAACAAATTTGAAATTCCTTTTTGTCAGATCATGCCTCCCCCCAATTTGCCCTGGAGGGCTCAGCGTGGCTCACCGCGTATTTTAAGCACTTCCAGATTGAATTTAGCCCTGTGGCACTCCACGCTTGCATAATAAATCTCTCTCACCGTATACTCTGCCTTATACGAAACAGTCAGAGTGATGTTACAAAGTTGAAGTCCGAGGCAATTGTCAAGCAGTCTCCGAGACACAACAATCCATGCACTGTTACAGTACCTTCCACAAAGACAGTCTAGACTCTAGACAGACACATATTATGAAAGTTTTCACTGGCGTTTAGCCTAAATTAGGCTGTGTCACCCAAATTGATATGGAAAACAGACTTTGTCACAGACCACTTCTCAGAGAACATTACTGAAAATGTGTAGTAGCGGGGGCTTTACCACTTGAGCCCTCTTCGATGACTAATAGTGAATATCCGACCTACAAGCTTCCATCGTGACAGATTTTGAGCTTGGATATCTGCAACCCTATTATATAAAATAAAAGAATAATAATTTTGAAAATGTTTAGTTATAGAGACACCAGGATTAATGTGATGAAGCAGATGAAGCAGAAATTGAAGTGTGTCCCGTCCTGTATGTGTGTCCTCTTGGAGGAGACTGAAGGAATGCCTTGGGAAGGGACTCTCCAGCGATCAGGGTCTTCATTCATAAGATGTCTCATATAGCAAGGATGGTGACTCAAGCTGGAGACGGTGTTAAATGACAAGGTGACCAGGTCACTGCATGCGGCACCTCAACGTGCAGCTCTGTAAGTAGCCAGAAACCATTAGGGAGAATGGATTCGTAATTGTCGAGCCTTCTTATCTTATTTTGGATCGACTAGTTATATCTACAGTACGGCTGCTTCATACCGACTCCCACCTGCACCCACTGTATCTGGAACTAAAGACTCATATAGGGACTTGTGAAATGAGTTTATAAAGCCATTTATTTAAAGTGTGTCATTAGTCTTGGCATCATAACACAAGGACTGGGTGAGTTCAAGTAAATACGACTAATGGTGAGGAATAATAGATACAAAAAGGTCATAAAAACAATCCAAGCACAAACAAGGACTGTAGCCCACATAACGACAGTGCACGTATACTGCTTCTCATAAAAGCCACATGCCTTTTAAAACAAAACCAGACCACACATTGGGAGGCTGCTGTGAAGGAGAGCACGCTGGTCCAGTGTACCTGACCCCTGACAGGCCCACTGACCCGCTGACCTTTGACCGAAGGAAGTGAAAGTAGTGGCGGCCTGGCGGCGGGGTGTGAGATACCAAAGGTAGAAGTGCCTGCTCTCATGTTCAACCTCTGACCACCTGAGTTCTGGAGAGACGTATATCCCTGTTACACATCAGGTGATATCAATATGAATGCCAGCTGGAGAGCGGAGGATTTGATTACATTTTAGGCCCTTAGCGGGTGTTCAGTAAATATATGGCTTGGTGGAAACATGAAAGATATCTCAGAAAAGGCACCAAAACTAACATTTGAGATAGAATTAAGAGAAAAGCAAGAGTTGAAAATCTCTGTTAGGGAACGCGGTCGCACATCAAAGTATAGTCTTAAACCCATGAATATATTGCTTCAATTATGTCCAAGCGTGTGTGAGAGATTGTTCATATGCGAGTGCATGGCCGAGTGAGTGAGTGAGTGAGTGAGTGAGTGAGTGAGTGAGTGAGTGAGTGAGTGAGTGAGTAGAGGTATGTGAGGGAGGGAGTGAGTGAGTCAGTGAGTGAAAGTGAGTCAATTAGTGACTCATTGTGTCATTGACAGTACACAGAGACCCTTCACAGTCAACATAATGAGTGTGCCATCCAAATCTCAGAAACAATCCAGACAAAATATTTGTAATAAGTAAACTTGATGATATCAGCAGTATCCATATCTCACCATAAAATGTACATCTAAACGTATCCTAGACATTGAAATTATATAATTATAGACCACCTAAAATGCTTAATCTGCTCTAATCCCCACAGAGGTAGTGTGTTTGTGTCTGTCAGAAAGAGAGAGCGAGAGAGGCAGAGAGAGGGTGTGTGTGTGTGTGTGTGCGCACGCGCGCGCGCACACTGCGCGTGCGTGGTAGGCCTATGTGCATGAAGACTTTGATATCTAGATTTGCAGCCCACCGGAGCAGAGGTCATACCTCTGCTAAGTTTCTTTTTCAGTAATGAGGACACACACACACACACACACACACACACACACACACACACACACACACACACACACACACACACACACACACACACACACACACACACACACACACACACACACACGTTTTTCATTACATTGAATTACATTTTCAGATGCTATAGGCTATTAATTTAGACAAAGTTGACGCTTTTAAGCAAAAAGGAGAAAGCATGAAATATGTAGAAGTGAATAATAAAATAAAATATAACAATGACCAGACACCCAATACAACGGCATACTGTAAACACACATATTAGAGACTGCAGATCACCTATGACAAATCTTTGTCACACTGACTGACCCAAACAGACAAGCGCACCTGAAAGCAGCCGGCTTTAGGAGAGCAAAGAGCTTTAGAGCTTGTCAAAAGCTGCAAATGAGAAAATAATACATCATATGGTCCCCTGGATTGTTGGCAAACACAAAAGACAAGAGTCATGACTAATGACAACTCAGAGCAGTAAGTTGCTTAGTCATAGCAACGCACAAGCAGGGTCACCACCAAAAAGCAGCTTATTTGTATTTTCATCTTCCATAATGTATAGCACACTGGTTCTCAAAGTGGGGTGTGGGGACCCCCAAGGGTCCTTGAGGGAGTTCCAGGGGGTCCCCAGCTAAATGATATTTAGGAACCAAATGGACCATTGGTTCCATTTGTACACTCTCAGAGTTAAATTAACATAGATTTTTACTATATAAATTGGGGTCCCAGAGATATAAATAAATGCCATTAAATGGAGGTCTGTACTAACCTAATGCATGTCAAACTGGGGGTCCTTGAAATTAAAATGCTTGAGAATCACTGTTATAGAGCCGTAAAATCTCCTCTAATGGGGGTCCCTGCACTCCCTGGCAGTTTTCAAATGTGGGTCTGCGGGCTAATAAGGGTCAATTTGGAGGTCCTGGACATGAAAAAGTTTGAGAACCACTGCTAATAAAGTATTCAATCAATCAAGTCATAGCAACTTGGTACAATTACGCACAAGTAAAGAGGAAAGAAGGGTCACCAAATTATTTGTATTTCATCTTCCACATAATGCTATATAGCACGAGTGAAATGCGAAATTCCCTTTCATTATCGCATTGAGTTGAGTCGATGTAAAGACTGTAAAAGACATTGTTGAATGATCCAGAATAAACGCAGTGTGTGTTGTTACCTGTTGTCCCGTGCGCAGCGGTCCCGTCTGAGCGCGCGTCTCTGGCGAGCTCCAGAGAACCAGCGTGGTGGCTGTGGGCTGTGAGCAGCAATCCTTTTACAGAAACATCATTCCAACACGTCCAGAATTCTCAGGGGAATCTGTATCCTCTTTGGTTGAACGGCACATGGAAAAAAAGGAAACCTACAGAAAGACTTTAGGTTCACCGCAGAAAGCGCCTCCTCCCTCCTCTATTTGGCGGCCAAAATCTGTTCTCTCTCCTCTCCAGAAAATCCTCCTGTCTTGTCTTGGCTCGGCGCAAAATATCAGCACCCTGCAGAAACAGAGAGATATGCGTAGGTTAATTACCACAAACAATTGTGGTAGGCCTACATGTCAACATGTTCATCTTTGCCTGCGTGGGCCTACAAAGCTAACCGGGCCACGCATTTTATGAGTTTGCATAGTAGCCTAGTAGGCAGGCTACATATTTTAGGCTGTTTTATCAGTGGTGTAAAGAGTACATTTACTCAAATACTGTACTCAAGTACAAATTGTACTTGAGTAAAGTACATATAGCCTACCTAAAAATTGTACTGTACAATTTTAGGTATCTGTAGGCCTACTTTACTTGAGTATTTCCAATTTCCAATATTTTACTTATTCCAGTAGCCTACATCTCGGATCTAAATATTGTTTTTAATCCACTAAAATTCTTTGAAAACTAGTTACTTTGTATAGATTTTGATCATTATTACAAAACCCACACGAACAACTTCAGCCCTATAGCCCTCTTTTAGGGTGTTTTAAATATGTCGAATGACATCAACGACATAAAACGGTGAATGGGAGAGAGAGGGAGAAAGGGAGGCAGACACAGCTATAAAACTAAAGCTTATTACAAATCACAATGTTTTGACACACGTGTTTACATCCTGTGATTCATATTCTAACCATATAGAATGCAATCAAGCCAGTTTCTCAGCATGACGTTCCAGATCAGCTTACCTCCAGAAACATGTTCAGTCTTGCCCCAAGCAATCTGCATAATTAGACTAATGGGTAAACGAGTCATGACTTATCATAAACTTTCGTTCAGGATAAAGTTATTCCACGCTTGAGCAGAATATCAAAAGCTCCCAAGAGAGATTGGTAGTAATGGTCCGGCTGTTTGCTTATTTCATAAATCAAATATCACAGTAAAGATTGTTTTTGTTTGTTAGTTCTTTTTTTCTTCCTTTCGTATTATTATGTCCGGGTCGTAAGTCTTGATTTGAAGTTCAGCTTTTAAAAAGAAATCCAAACTTCCGCCAGTCAAATTAAGGAACATTACAAGTAACTCCGTGCGTCACAACTTGCGCGCAGTTAGTCCGCGTCTCCAAACGGTCCTCTTATTGTGGTGAAGGTGTCGTTCTTTGGACTAACATATCCAGTTATCAGAGACACTTTCTTTCTCCTCCGGGGTCTTCTTGGGAGTCCACCTCACATGCAGGCTCACAGCGACTAAACAATACCTCATAGGACTGGAGGCTATGCGTAAGAACACCACGCCGCTCTCTCTCTGTCTGTCAGAAACACTGAAACCAGAGCGCGCTGTTCGGCGCTGTTCACAGCGCAGAGATTCTTTCTGGTCCATCCATTCACATTCACATAGCTCGAATGTCTTTTTGTTCCCGCGGAGGGAGGAAGGGCACACAGCAGATTGTCATATAGGACTGTATAGTTTAGTTTGGTGGGGCTTTCTGTGTTCGCCTGCTGTGTAAATGCGCAGATGATCCAGTAATGCTTTAGAGTTTAGAATGTGGTAACATCCCTCTCACTGTTGTTTACACATCCACTTCTCATAAATTTGAAAATTCTTTACTGCATTCCACATGTAGGCAAACACAAGCAGACATTTCACGCGCGCGCGCACACACACACACACACACACACACACACACACACACACACACACACACACACACACACACACACACACACACACACACACACACACACACACACACACACACACACACACAGGCTCTTGCACTAAACACACACTTGCAGAAATGCATAAACATGCATCCACTCAGACAGACTTGCAAATGCAAAAAGCATACACATTGCATGCATGTTGTTTGCTACCCTCTTTGATCTTTGCACACTCATGCCCTTGCCTCTCTCTGACCAACCGTGTCACCAAGTCAACTGTCAAAATGATGCATGGGTGAGAAGGGGATTCCTCAACTGTGTGCATGGAGAGAGCAGCACAAATGGAAAATCTGGAGGGTTTGTTTGACTCTTTTATGGGGTCAGTTCTTAAAACTCTCAGAGTTAAACGAACACTCCGGATTTTACTGCGCGCTGCCTCCGACTAACCACTCCACCCACCTACCCTGGCAACCCCAGCCAGGGGCGTCACAAGGGGTAGGAAAGTGGGACTGAGTTACTGGGGCCCAAGGTGGAGGGGCCCTAATAACTTTATCTATTGAAAAATAGCAGATATACAAGCTCACAGAGCTTGTAGATCTGCTATTTTTGAAAAGTTGTGAAAAATTTGTGAAAATCTTGAATATATGTATTTTTTAAGCGAACATTTCTAACTCAAATTTTGCTTCTGGGGGTCCCTAGAACTAAATATTTTGAGATCGGGGTCCATGGCCAAATACATATCATCGTGGGGGTCCTTGACATAGGTTTCTTGCACACATTTTCACGATTTTTCAAAAATAGCAGATATACAAGCTCGCAGCGCGGCACTCGGTGCCGCGCTGTGAGCTTGTATATCTGCTATTTTTCAATAGTTAACATTCATGGGGGGCCCGCAGTGAATCCTTGTACCCAGGGCCCAGAATTTGGTGTGACGCCACTGTCCGCAACACACAGAAGGGCCCTCCTGCTGAGGCACTCCCTGCAGGGCAAACACTGGGGCCCTGCAGAGGACAAAAGACTGGGCAAACAGCTGCTCTCCCTCTCCTCGGCAGGCTCTCTCCTACACTGCGGCACAGACAAAACCCAGGGAGGATCCCTCACTCTCTGCCGCTGAGCTAAAAATAATACGCAAGCCAGTCCAGCAGGGCAGTAATGTACACAGCCGAGGTGTGCGACATGCCAGCATGTACCATCAAACGATTGGGATGAGCTCAATAACACTGGGGGCAAGGGAGGCGGTGCGAGGGGGGTAAAGGAGAAAAATAAATGGTGCAAGAGAATGACAAGTAACTTGAGAATGAGTTGCCTGTTAACATGAACCCTACGATCCCTGTTATGGGGCGAGCATTCAGGGAAAATAACAGATCTACAAGTTGGTCCTGGGTTCGAACCCGACAGTGGCCTTACTGTGTGTGAGTTTGCATGATGTTCACATGGGTGTTCCGTTCATGGGTACTGCAGTCTCTTCCCACACCAAAAGATACATGTTAGGACCTTACTCCTGGTAGTGCCCTCTAAGGCACTGCCCACTCCTCCTAAAATTTAGGATGGTTCAAATGGGTTGCCCATAGGGATCAATAAAATAATACTGTAACTAAACTTAAATATGACTCAAAATACAGGCATCATATTTTCATATCAAAATAAATAAATAATCATATTCAGTCTGATAAATCACTACTTAAATAAAGTCATTGTGATGACAGTGTTTCAACTGGTTGCATCGCAATGCAATGCTTGTTTTCCAGATACGTCATGTGTTGAGGGAATAGATCTAGTTCTCCAGTATGACAGATTGAAATTCACAACATCAAAAATATATTGTTAACACTGGAGTAGTAAAATCATTGCTATCGGGCGGAAACCGTGCATGTCCAAAACAATTAGTTTTCAGCAAATGGAAAAAATAACCTGTGCTCCACCGGATCCGATGTAGTTATTAGTCACAAGCTGTTGTTAATACTTTTTATTATTGTTTAAATATTTATAAAACAGAGAATTTCAACCGTGTGTCCCTATTTTGGGTATATCATTGGAAGTGAACCGTTTCAAAAGTAGCAAAAATTGCAGATCTACACAATACATTCTAACACATGTCATGTAGGTGATAGCTTGTAGAACAGCTATGTTCACTACTTTGGCATGATGCTGTCATATGACAAAGTATGAAATAAGCCATTAATTTATGAAAAAATAAATCATAATGGAGATAAAAGGTTTCTGCCCAACAGCGATGAAATGGAAATGAAAATAATTAACTAAAATCCTCTCCTCTCTTTACTGTTGGCTTGTATTCCGACATTGAGTACATACGGAAATGGGCAATTAGGGAAGTTTGGAGAAAATGTGATGACAATCGAAACATATGGAATATCAATGTTATAAATATGGCTGGGCCAGCTCTAAGATGTGTGTTGATATAACACAGGTTGGGAGCAGTCCCAGGTTCTGTATGGCAGAGAGCCTAAACAGTAACTTTGATGGATGATGATGTCCTCCTGTTCACTATGGTAAGAAGTTTTGGAGCATGTCATTGTTTGTACACCCAGAGTTAAGCCCTGTGCAAGCACGACGGCAACACATATGAATCAGAACCACAAGTACACACGCTCACATGCTGGTACCGTATGTGTTCAGTACCAACAAACACGCACACACAAGTAGCACAGTCAACAAAATGTGTTAACCTATTATTTGATCTGTGTCACTGCTTAAGAGCGATGTTTCTCAATCTGTAGGTTGTGACCCTGAAGTGGGTCACGAAATATTAATGCACTCGTCCCAAGTTCACAATCAGCACAAATTGGGTCCTAGAGTGAAACCAACCAGGAACCGCTACTGTAACCTATAATGCTTTGTTATTGTAATGCACTTTGTTTTTGTTTGGCACCTACTGTAATATGCAAGTACTTCAACTACTGTACAGTAAGTCTCTATGTCTAGCAGTAAAGAGTCAGTGATTTTGGGTACCATGGGGGCAAATCTTATGGTCTAAAAATCAGCAGTCTGGAAAAGACCAGGGTGTGGTTTGTGTAGCGAAGGGCGGCCATAGCTGAGTGGGAGAGGCCAAATGGGAATCAGAAGGTCCCCGGTTCACCCCCCTTGCCCACCCAAGTGTATTTATGTGTGGACGTGTCCCTGAGCAGGACACTTAACCTCGCACCCCTGGGTGCTATATTAATAGTGCCCACTGTTTCTTAGGATGGGTAAATAAATGCAGGGGAAGAATTTCATGTATGTTAGAATGTATAGTGACAAAAATACATAAAAGGAGGAGTGGAGGTGTGGCTCTGTCTGAGGCTATGACAAGTAAAGATTTACGTTACTATTTACCGTATCAGCTTCCAGTTATTCTGCACGCTGGAGCTCAGGTTTACCATAACACCCAGGAGTCATTGTGTACCACCTATCAGTTTCATTGTGTACCACCTATCAGTTACAGACCTTGACACATTGTGTTCATACTAAACACCATTGAGCAAGCTGGTGAGCTCTAGCTGGCAGTTGAAATGGAATGCCAAAGTAGTGGGACTCCAGCAAATAAACCATGGTCTTGGCCTTTAACACCTAAGACATGCAGTGTGCAGATGGGACCCTCAAAGTGGACTTCAGGTACCTCAGTCCCAGGATCTCATCCTCCCCTACGCACCTCAAGAACAGAAGGGCAATGTGCTGCATAACATGAGGAAAATGTGGAAGTCTGGGCTCGGGTCGAATGCAGCCTCTTCATCTTCACTGCTGAATGCATCCTGCTGTGTGTGACGTAGAAACCTGGACACTTGCTGCTGCCCTGGAGAAACTGTTGGATGCGTGGTGTGACACCAAGACGTTCTGTATGGAGGTAGAGGATGTCTCATGGATGGAACACATGAACAGTGTTGACACTGATCTACAAAGAGACTGAGGCTGTCTGGCTAATGCATGCACCGTCCTGACCTCATCGCTTCAAAACTTGTCCTACTCCTATGAGAAGTCATGCATGTTAAAACTACATACCGGTAGGTGCACAGAGAATAACTTCTTGGATGGGTGACATGGATGTGATGAAGAAGAATACTAAGCCATTGTTGATGAACAGAATGCTGGACTGGGATGTATTTGGAGGTGTAATTTCAAGAGCCTGGCTTATTTACTACTTAGAATACTGTTTGTAGCCATTAGCCAGTGACTTGACCTTAAGGAACTTATTTCAATGTCTAACTTTATTTCAACCAATCTGTATTGAATATTTTGCTATTACAATCTAACTAGCACATCTGAACTGTAGTTGGAGGTGGTCTCCCTATACCATTGAGAAATCCTGGTGTCATAAAAGGATTAGTACAGCCTCAAGCTTATAAGTGCAATATCTCCCACTCGCCAAGTGGGACATAAACCTTATGGATTACAGCTTTAATCTGTGACAACAGAAAAACAGTGTTCACATACTACTGGATCATGCTCCCATGGATATTTTATTAAACTACAGCCAAGCTGATGTTGGGAGTAGTGTTCAGACTATATTCCTGTTTACACATGTTCTCCTGTGCAGCACCTGGTATCATGGATGTGCATGCTTTTGTAAACCTTTTGCTTGATCTTAACCCTCCTTCACTAGGTGCAAAATTCTGTGAGATGGGACATAGTTGATTAAACCTCCATTACTGGAAATGTCATCAGCTTAATCACCAGTCAAACCATATCTCTATGGAAACAAAAATCACACCCAGTGTGAAGTGAGCGGTGCCTTTTATGAGTTAATTTCCTTAAGCGTCCCACTAAGCTTGGCCAATGCCAAGCTTTGTGGGACGGACGGACATACACACAAAGCCAGATGTAGGAGTTGTAAAGAAAAAGGCCTTTCTGTTTGGAGTTTGCATGTTCTTCCCGTGTCACCTAGGGTAAACATGTACCCTCATAAAAACATGCAGTAATCCTGGTCTCTATATTCCTTCTGGCCAGCCGGGGCGCCTGATGGAGGGGAAAGGAACTTGTTCGGAATAACGTGTTCCTTCCATGCACTACATTCTACCAGGGAAACTACCCCGTCAGGTGAAAAGACCTGGACTGCTCATGCATAGAAGGAAGGATGAGCTCAGTCCGTTGCTCTCCCTCGGTTGGCAGAGGGAGTGTAGCGCCCAAGATTACATGTTGGCACTGGGTGAAAAATGGGTTGCAAAATCGTGGGATGAAAAGAATAAGAAGCATATTTGCTCTAGTGTTTCCTGCCTCCGTGACACACTGTGAACAGCATGTGCCCAGTTTGAAGGCAACCTTTCTACTGTGTTGGAATGCTTGAAGGAAATTGCTCACAGAAGTACTTGTAAGCCTGCAGACCTTGCAGGTAATGCTAAAGCTACAAGGACTTTTCACAATCCCTTCATGTCCTGTATAAAAATAAAACATGGTTGAGACATCAAATGACCCTTGGCTGTAAAAGAAGGAAAAAATAAAGACCTTTATGGTTTTTGGATGAGGTATATAATCTGTTCTTAGAAAAATGTCTGGTTTGAAAAACCATCTCTGTTTTTGTTCTAGAAAGTTGCTGTTCTAGGGATGCACAGTAGTTTGGTTTCCATGGTAACAGGCTATGGGTCTGGGCTGAGGGCAAATTTATACTTTGTCAAACAACCATGTCACTAACTTAAAATCCCACATTTTCAATGAGTGACACTTCCTTACAACAATAGATTAGGCTCCAATGCCAGGATGAAAGGTATGAACCTAGGAAGGTGTAGGCCAGTGGTTACCAAACCTTTTAGCCCGTGACCCAAAAGAGAAATTAGACGTTTGTCTAGGACCCAAAGTAGTGAAAATATAAACTAATCTGCTATTTTCACTACTTTTTAAACATTTGTTTTTTCTAATTTATGGAATTTCTTAGACTTTTATTTATGTATTAATTTCATTACTTAGAATAATCATTGCAATTTTGCATTTTTTTTATTCATGAAAATCTTGTGAATGTTTTTTGAAAATGTTTTGAAATAATAAATAAAAACAAAATGTAGGAAACAAGATTAAGGGACCCATAGAAATGTGTCCACGACCCACAAATGGGTTGCGACCCGAGAGAGAGAGAGAGAGAGAGAAGGGAGGGAAGGATGAGGAGAACATTTTTTAAGAGCGCTCATCTCCCTCCAGTTGATCCTTAATGCGTAGTTCCTCTCACATGCACTCAATGTGCCTTCCTCTCTCCTCTTTGTCTCCAAAGGTGACTCTGCCCGTTGGGTCCTGTCCAGCCAAAATAGTTTTCCTTTAAATTCGGGAAACCACTTCCTCCTAAAACCCCACCTCGTCCAATGTCTGGAGGACAAAGTCAAAGTCAGGGCGAATCAACAGCACAGTGTTTTTCAAATCAATTATTGAGGAGAATACAGCATAAAAACGTGTAGTCTGACGTGCAGGAATTTGCAGTTTACATTTATTTCCAGAGTAAGTTTCACTGAGAGAGCAGGTATAGGGCTTGATTGTTTAGACCAAACAGTCAGGGACACATGACTGCAGCATGTATCAAAGTTGGGACTTTTCCATTACGTGACAGTTGCTTTAACCCCCTAGAAGCCCTGCAGAGTTCATCAGTTGTATTTCGGCCCTGGTTTCCTGCAGCTTCCACGAAAGGCATAATATATTCTCCTTCCAAGCTTGTCACTGTTTATACCCACAGAGCATAAAGCAAACCTCTGACACATGCCTTGATTACAGGCGTTCTAATGTGAGGGGATGGGTGGATGGTGGGTGGAAGGGGGCAGCCATAGCTAATCCTGTCACTCCTAATGTCTGTTTTTCCAAAAGGCCCATTAAGTTGTTTTTAAGGTCATATACCCAATGTTCAGCTTAGACCACAGCATGGCACTTAGTGAATGTTGGTTGCATGGGTTTCGGCAGAAGAGAAGAAACTTCCAGATGTTGTTCTGGTCCCACTTTTCCACTGAAATAAAAAGAGGCTTCTTAGTCCTAAACTATTCTTTCTCCACTAGCGTGAAATGGAAAAAGATATATTAGCACCTTTCGGATGGGGAAGAAGGTGGAGAAGGCAACAGCAATTGTCACGGCTGCCAAGAAAATAGGCTACGGTGCAGTCATTTGAAAATCAGTTGTTTAGCGAGTGACACAGTTCTATGACCAAGTATAAACAACGCTTCATACTTAGGAGGATAAACTGTGTCTGTAATCTGGAGGAACTTTGCAGATGTATGGCCGTTGTGACTCTGCTCTCCATAAAGAGGGGCAAGGGAGACTAAAAAATGTTCCGCTCATCTTTTAAGAGTCTCAAGTAATCAACTTCTTGTACGTCTTCTTGGAAGAGGATTTAGCACAGCATTCTATGGAAAGCTTTGTACATTAGGTGACAGTTCATTGAAGTTTTTTAAGTAAAGCAGGGTAGACCAGTGGTTCTCAAAGTGGATTCCAGGGACTCTGTGGGTTCCTTTAGGAGGGCTAAATTGACCCATACAAGTCTGTAACTCTGACACAAATGGAACCAAATGGACCCTGACTGGTCCATTTGTACACTGTCAGAGTTAAGGGGAGACCTTGAAAGAAATGTGAAAGTTTGAGAATCACTGGGGTAGACTATGTAAAAATCTGACAAGGTGGGTGAGGGAGTGGGGGCAGATCCAGTTCCATCTAACGGCTCGTGTAAATGACAGCGATGTACCAGGTGCGCCACATTCAGCCAGAGACTGAGGTCAGCTGAAAGGTGGAAAAGTGACAGGGATTGAGTTGGTGTGGGGGGGGAAAGGGTGTTTTCCCTCAGCTCAGATGACCCTGACTAAAGTAAACAGAGCAAAAAAGCGGATGTTGTCTGTGCTGTGCGAGTCCCTGTATGTGTGTGTGTGTGTATGTATGTGTGTGTGTGTGTGTGTACTCCTTCTCTTTTTCCAGACCTTTTTTTACGAGGGAGTTTAGGTTTCGGCCCGGGGGCTGCAGGCTCCTCCGTTCCAGCCCCGGCGAGAGGAGGCGGGGTCCAGAAGCTGTCGCCGGGAATAAAAGGCCCGTCAGCTGAAGGGGTGCAGGAACACCGAGGACAAAACAGCAACGGGCCGCCCCCAGCCAGCTGCCTCAGGAGCTCCCAGGTGGTAAATATCCTCTCTCTGTTGAGAGAGGCCAAAGAGAGAGAGAGAAAGGGGAAAAAGAGGGCGTGTGAGAGAATGAGACGGAGAAAGGATCACCGGGGTCTCTCCCGCGGGGATCGTGAAGTCTTGTTGAGTCAAGAGAAGCCAGTGTGAGGGGTGTTGGTGGTCAGTGAAGCGTGACTCCAGAGGCCACGGAGGTGTTTCTGGCACCCCGTTAACGGCGGGATCTGAATCGCTCACCAGGGGCGCTTTAAGAGCCCCTCGGTGCCCTCCCTCCTCCACCTCACCTCGGTTATACCAGCTGGAGAGACCCCCGCTCAGCACCACTCCTCTGTGCGTTCATACACACATATCAGAGTTACTGCAGCTGAGTAATAGTGTGTGTGTGTGTGTGTGTGTGTGTGTGTGTGTGTGTGTGTGTGTGTGTGTGCGTGCGCGCACACGTTAAGTCTAGGATGGGTCCCTCAGGGCTACTGCAATGAAACTAGATCCCACATAAGGGCTTGGCAAGTAAAGGGAAACAAATGCAAGGGGCTATAAGACAGGGAACAGACAGAAAAACAGAAGGAGGGAGGGAGGGAGGCTCCAGAAGACAGGACAGAGAAAGTGAGAGCAGCAGAGAGAGAGGATGCAGAACGGGACAGAGTGGGATAGACATAAACACACAGGAGAAAAGGAGAGTCCATTAGAGAGGAAGTCCGGTGTACCGTCGGAGTTGAAAAATGATTTCCTCTGTCTCTGCAGGTAGAAGACGGCGCAGAGCGGAGGAGAGGAAATCCTACTCTCCACGGTCCCCCGTTCCATCCCTCCTTCACTGGGCTGTTAAGTTTCCTGGGGTTTGTAACCTGTTCGGCAGACTAATGGACACACGGACAGCGATAATAGAGCACTGTACATATGGGACCTGAATAAGATGAGGCTAGATGAGGTCTGAATACCATAATGCTAGAGTTGCTCCCAGTGAAGGCCATACGTCCTGTCTTGATGGGCCTCCTGCAACGAGTGCAGACCACCCGCTGTAATGTAGCCTCTTAGGACATGCTTTACAAGTGTTTTAGCACTAGGACTGGGATGAAGTCAGGACCTAAAGAATGTAATATCTCTTACAGCACAGTATTTCCAAGGAATCCAATCCAAGGAAGCCTTTGGCGTCCCTATTCTGGGCATGTCATAATAGAACTTTCGCTTATAGTAGAGATCTACAAGACAAGTACAAACTACTGCATAAATCTCATTGCAATTTGTTTTGGGGCATGAATATCTTCTCATTTTGGTGAAGAGATCTGGCGTGGACAGAGTATAGGAGACCAAGTGTAGACCCCTGGAGGATACCGGTCCACAACGTATCTAGGATTTAACCGTTTAAAAAGCTGAGACTAACATCTGATTGAGGTTGACATCGCTTTAGACTAAATTAAATTGACTCACGATCAATAAGACAGCAATGTAGACTCAGATATTTAAGTAAATACTATAAGAACTTACTATCCTAGACATGTGATATACCTGTACATTAACAAAGATAAATATAAGGGAAAACGGTTGCAAAATATATAACTGCAAAACAGAATTGATCAGCAGGAGAGAAGCAGAAATGCACCAGCAGAACATCCACTTACAAACGTATTTATTAACAAGTTGCAGAAAGGACAGTCATTTATACCTGTATATAAAAAAGAAATGACAACACTTGATCGTGTTCATGGCCTCCCGGTGATAATGATGTGCCTAGAGGTCAGACAGTGTGGTGATTGATTGTTGATCGTGTTATGAATTGAGGTGAGGTGCAATGTTTAAATAAAAATAAAAAATAAATCTTTAAATATCCATTACTACCCTAATATCAATATAATACATTCTGCTTGATGATGAGCAGGTGGGGGGTGATGATAGGAAAATAGGTGGTCCCGGTGCGTCTCAAGTCCATACAGTCCAGCATTCAGAAAATTCAGTTCAAGGAAGAAAAAAATAAACAGAAAAAGATTAGGGCTTATCACAAACTTGGTCTCAACTCTTAAGGAGTTGACTCACTACCAACTGGAATTACAGAAGCCCTCTTCTTTTTCTGGACCTGAAACAGACCGGGCCCAAATCCTGTTTAGCAAATGAAGAAGTGACCCATCGTGACAGGACTCAACACCTACCTGGAAGAGCCTTGGTTCACACCTCACTTAGACCCTCTCTTCTACAGTATGACGGGTGGCGCTGATCGCGTCTTGCTGATAGATAGTGCAATGTCTGAGCTATTCCCTGTACCTTAGCTCTGAAAGGCTCCAACAAGGTTCCTCAAAAAGTGATCTCTTCCCTCAAAATCCAAGTGGATTCCTACTGATCTTAAAGGACAGATTAGGACACAATGTCATGTGTTCTTTTTCTTGGGGAAAAGGAGCACATGTGGGATACTGAACTAGAGTTCTCAACGGGCCTGAAAATTAAGGCCCGGCCCTAACTGGGCCCTAACTGGGCAGGCCCGAGGCCCTACCCAGCTCTACTAGTTAGCATACATTTTAGGCCCTACCCTACCCTAAATGTCGGGTCGGGTTCGGGTATGGTCGGGTTCGGTCAGAATTTGTGTATTTTTTGTACAGAGTACAGTGAGTATGCACTTCCAACAAAGCAGTAAAAACAGATCATTCACCTATAGAGTAGTCCCCCACCCAAAAAACAAAAAGAAAACACCCAAACACACACAAAACATTTGCCATTGAAGCAACAAAACCCTGAAACCCTGAAACAAGAACAAAAAACCCTGCTTTGGTAAAGCAGACTTTACAAAGAACAAAATGCATCATCACTGTAGTGTACACATCTGATTATTGGTGTTATAAAAATGTAGAAAGCAGACCTAACATGACATTTTTGAGTTTGGTTGGGTTAGCAGAGGGAGAAGCAGAAAGTTGTACTGCGTAATGCTGAAATTATACTTAGTTGGGTCGGTGTCTTGCACTTAAACACGCCACACTGTGGAACATTGTAAGCTTTAACATCTGCTTTTTTCAGCGTGCAACACCTGCACACAACTAAGTAGAATTCATGCTTAATACTGAACCATTGCTACACAGAAGCAATGTTGAAATACTGCCACAGCAGATGTATTCAAATAACTTTTGTTGTCGGAGGGCCTCTCAAGTGGAAAAATCAAGCACACCTCCTTAATTTCTGTTTCTTTTCTTTTAAAGTGCAAGAATGATATAATTTTACATTACATTGAAACTGAGCCTAGCTCACCAGATAATTCTAATTTTGTCACTTGCCGCACTGCCATTTATTTAATCAAATTACCTTTATGCATCTATTTGCTGCAATTAAAGAAATAATTAAAAATACAGGGTTGTAATAGAATCTGCAGAAGGCAACTTTGGAGAAGTCCAAGCTACTGCAGATTTTCTTTTAAAAGCAAAAGAGTCAGGAAAGGTGAGAGAAAGTGATGACTTGCAGCAAAGAGTTGGATTCAAACTAGGTGATTTTTTTTAAATGTGGTATCTATGCACTCCTACTCTCTTGTTCGTAGAGCTCCCCTGATTGGTCAAGAGATCAGCGGTCAAGGTGAGAGGTGAGATTTCAGATGGCCCAAAAACAGAGAAAGAGAATAATTCTCTCAACAGGAATTACTGATTGCTGGCCGAGTGTTATGGCATTTTAATTTCTTGTTACTTCATGAATGTTGCCTACTACACCTTTAATACTTCTAAACCATATCTGGAGGATGAGGACAGGTGTAATGCGTATTGTAACACTGCTTCTACCAAAACTTTACTGCTAGTCTTAAAGGAAGCACATTGTGGACAATTTGGAAGAAACTGAAATTTGTGCGACTTATCTAAACAAGGACACAACATAAGCAGGCCTGCCTGTGACCATAACATTGGGACCATAAAAGCAATATAAATAATTAAAATAGACCTTAAAAAAGAAAAACACATCTGCAAATAAAATAATTTGTAATTTGGAGATTTGGAGGCATCAACAAACTGGTAATCTTTAACTCTTGAGATTATTTGATGTGTATTAGGAAAAGGTGATCCCATCCATTTGGGATTTTCTTGCAGCAGGACATGGCTGCGTGTGACACAGTCTGGGGCGAATCACAGGCAACACAAAGAGTACTGCGAGAACAGGACAGGCTATAGAGTGAAACATCAAGCAGGAGGTGGAAGAGGAGAAATGAAGGGACCAATGAGGAATTCGTTTAACTAGAAAGGGGCGCTCCACGGAACGCATTTCTCCGCCAGACCAGATGGCCAACCCAGGGCTGTGTAATTGCAGCCATCAGGACCCGAGGAAGCTGTAATGGTGTTTCTATGACATATGGTTCAAATTTTAGCATTTGTGGCACCCCCTATGGACAGAAGTGAGAGCACTTTTGAAGTTGCACCCCACAGTGGTCAATCAACAAGAGATTCTCAATTTGGCCTTGATTGGATGTTGTTCATGTCATGATGTATAGCATTGTTTGTAAGAAATAGGCCCCTCCCATAATTATTTGAAGCCAATTACAGGCAAACATTACGTTCATTACCATATGTTCCTAATTTGGTGAAGATGGGTAAAAAACAAATCATTGTTCTGAACATGATATTTGTCCCTGGGGGACTACGTGACATTGCTCTCATCTCTGCGTTGTGTAGAGGCCCCTCGATATGATTTTGGCCCTTCGAGCAAACTTTGTAAGGCAATTACAGCCAATCGGAATGGAATATGAAAAATCTGAAAGATGCATTTATCACATGACTCCAGAGATGTGTACAGTAGGACTGGAGTAGACTAGTAGCAAAACGAGTTTTCAGAACAAATATGCCAACGATTAAATTCTGATTGTGTGACCTACGATAAGTTTCAAAAGTTATAAGCAAAAATGTCAAGCGGGCTAGTATAGCGCCACCATGAGGCCAATTTGAAAGATTTGGCGTGCATCGTCTTCCTTGGTCTACTGGCAGTGTGCACAAAACTTTTGACGCCGATTGGTCCAGCGGTCTGCAATATTCGCTCTGGATTCAAACAAACACAGACAGACAGGCAAAAACGATCTCCATCCCCGGCCTTCGGCCTGACAGAAACAATGAACCAATCAGAGGTTTCTGGTCAGTTCGGGGATAGAGGGGTGGGTTGTTGTCGCTGCAGCTTGTTAAAAAGCACGCTAAAATCTTTGATATTTACACTGTGGAAAGTGAGAATACATTCAGGCAGTTAGATAGAGAGAGGGGAGCGGGGGGGTTGAATGTCTCTCCCCTCTCTACGAGGTACGTTTGGCACTGCGTCCCTACGCTCTCCGTCCAGTCTTTTCATAATGAATCAGTCTTTCAGGTGGTCCCCCTGTCGGCCGTGCTGTCGTACTCCTCTGCCCTTTAACCCAGGGTTCTGCTCACCCCCCGGGAGAGGGATGTGAGGGAGTAGAAGGGATGGGCTAAGATAGGTGTGTGTGGGGCGGTGAGGGGGAAACAAATCGGATCTTCCGGTGACTGTCAATGGTCAGACCCCCTCTTCCCTCAGAGTGTCCCTCCTACTGCAGACAGCAGGAGCCTTTGGTTCAGAAGGCACGTGTGTGCGTCTCTCCACGGAAACCCTCCACTAGATTCCTACGCTTTTCTGTTCTGTTATTATAGTTGTTCATGTTGATAATCTCCTTTGATATAAAAACTCAGGCAGTGTGGGGACCACCGCGGTTTCTATGGGTCCTTCTTCCGTCCCCGCCCTCCCCCATAGTTGTCCCAGTGTCTTTAGTAGTTCATGGGAAGATTGGAGGGGGGGGGGGGGGGGGGGCAGGCAGGGCAGCAAAGGCAGAAGGAACCCCCTTGGGTGGGTGTAAACTCATATCCCGTTCGTCAAGTCATTGATGACGTTGGCTTTCACCAGCTTGCGGAGAAACTCCTTCTCCTTGGATATGTTGTGTGTCCATGACTGCCAGAAAGACAGAGGGGGAGAGGACACAAGGACAACGTCAGACATGACAAATCTTGGATACAATTCCCATAGCATGACAAACACTTAAACTGTAACGTGATGATTATTATTTATGACTAGTACCAAAATCAAGAAATAAATCTTGACCTTTGACTTTCTCCGATTCAAACTTCCATCTCTTCAGGGCAGCCTAACAATCATCCACAACTTTGTTTCATGAAAATCCACCTTTTCAGTTTCACTTTTGACCTGGTCTTTGATCATGAAAGTTTCAACCTTAAAAGTTAATCATCTTTTCGGGTCATCCTTCTTCCATTAACACCAAGTCTCATGAAATACGAGAGGAGCGATTACAATACCCAGCCACAAATTTCTGCTTTATGATAAGACCCAAGCCTATACTATATGCAGTCATGTACAAGACTACACTGTGCACATGTCTGTGCTACTGGCTCAGTCCAGTGGGCCTGGATGTAACCAGAACCTGTGGTTCCTGTGCGGTCCTTTGGGATGGAGTCACAGAAGTTAAAGAGAGAGGAGGATAAATGAAAGCACAAAGAGGGAGAGAGAGACAAGACAGACATGAGTGGAGAAAAATAATTACACAGAAAAAAAGTGTAGCGAGCTCTCCAGGCCCCACAGCTGGTCCAGAAGTCTCAAGAGGGCCACGGGCCTGTCTGGCTTGGCCCACTGTGACGGATCACACTATTGACCATAACCTCACAGAGTTGTAAGAAAGGCTTTCACTGGGACTTAATATAGGGAGCTAAAACTGGGAGCAGACTGAGCTGTGTGTGCACGTGAGTGTACACAGGCTCTGAGCGCCTGTGATTTCAGTGTCCTATCTTATTACAAAAAAACACATAAAAAATGGTCCGACCAATTAAATTTAACTGTGGACAAGGTTGAGAGGAATGGATCCAGTTAGGGTGAAATACATGATCACACCCTGAATAATTACCAGCTTACAAGTCGTTGTGACTTGTGAGCTTGTAGATTTGCTATTTTGCTGAATGTACCCCTATTTTTGCCAAATATTCACAAAATCTCTGTGTGTGAGTTAATGTATCTATCCTACACGCATCTCGAGAACCACTTAGCGGATCGACTTCAAACTACAACAGGTACTCTGATAATGGGTACATTGGTTAATGCATAACCAAGAGGGGCAAGCGTTCCCATGTGAATAAATGAGCATTCACTGAAGACTTAATTCTACAAACTTGGCTTCCATTCACCAAACTCAGAAGACAGTAGAGGTCCTCTTTGTATTGGTGGCTATGTTTCTGATGTAGCTATTGCAGGTTTTTGCTGCAAGGTAAAATCACACACAGGATTCATACCCGTCTCAAATTGAGCCTGAATATCCTGTAATCTGCAGTCTGCACCTACCCTACAGTGCGTTTTATAGTATTTAGTTAAAATACAGTGACATAAAATCTTTCTTGGCTGAATTCCAGAGAGACAGCCGCTGATACGAACGACCTACGGCCTGGTCGCGACCTAGGCCACGACCTGGAGGTCGTAGGTCCCGGTTCTGGAGGTCGTAGTTCGCGGTACATACTTGTTAGGTCGCGGCCGGTCTAGTTTCGCGACCCCCGGCCGTGGTTGCGCCACCTCGGTCGTCCCCGGGCCGTTGTTGCGCGATCGGGCCGTTGTTCAGCGACCTGGGAAGTCCGCGGTCGTATTTAAAAGGTCTTTTTGCAGAATATTCTAGAGCAGCAGCGCTATTCAACCTTTTGAAGCTTGTGATTGGCTGAACCGGAGGTAGGAAGCGCTCCATTGTAGTCACTTGGACCGCGCGAGGTGCACCAAAACCTATCCTTAACCCTAACCCCAACTCTAACTCTAACCCTAACCTTAACCCTAACCCCAACTCTAACCCTAACCCTAACCCTAACCCTAACCCTAACCCTAACCTGCCGACACTGAGTAGCTAACCTGCCGACGCTGTTGAAAACGAGCGCTCCTTCCCTTAGCAAGCGTAGAGTTTCTAAACTCGCGTCCCTTCCCTTAGCAAGCGTAGAGTTTCGATCGCGGCGCTCCTTCCCTTAGCAAGCGTAGAGTTTCTAAACTCGCGTCCCTTCCCTTAGCAAGCGTAGAGTTTCGATCGCGGACTTCCCAGGTCGCTGAATTACGACCGAGATCGCGCAAAACCTCCAGAACCGGGACCTACGACCTCCAAGTCGTGGCCTAAGTCGCGACCAGGCCGTAGGTCGTTTGTATCAGCGGCTCTTGCTGGAATTCCACTGCTACATGGTTGCCATGTCATGTCATCCAACTGTCAATCACTACAGTGCAGTAAGAACTACCGGTATGTACAAAACCGCTTCAACAGAAAACTGTCCGTGTAGTTTCAGCCTGTCAGATCAAACACACTGCTTGGTGGCTGACTGTGGTTAAACGTTCCAAACAACATGGCTAAAACCCAGTTTCCATTCATTAGCTGTTCACAGCTGAAGACAATGTGGTTAATGATGACACTGATAATGACAAATGCCAGGGGTTCACCGAGAGTTTAGATGGAAGGTTATCAACGCACTGAGCTCATGGTTTACATGTCAGCCCATGGAGTGACATCTCTGATTCTGCTGCAGCTTGGCTGTAAACACCGGGGGGGAACGCTGGACTGCCGAGGGGGAAATGGAATCTGTCGTCAGGGCGCTCATAAAGTCATCGCTGGAAGGACGTGATAACGGTTAGCATGTTGACGTTTCCCTACAGGCGCCTTTGAAAGAATGCTATAGATTCAATTAGGGGTGAGTGCAAGCCAACAGCTCCCAGTATGTGCTGCATATCACAATTCCTGGAGTAAGCATGATTAGAATATTGCTACGGTTCACTTATTTTCATCAAGATTTTAAAGACGGCACAGGCAAACAGACAGAGGAGAGGATCAGTGTCAGGGATTACAAGCCAGATTCATTCCTGTGACATTTTGTCAACACTGGAACGCACAACAACTTCCTATGCCAAGGTTGACCTACAGCATGATTTGTATTATAGGATTAATGTATTTTTGTCATCAGCTTGGCAAACTTAACGAGCTATCCCAGAGCCGGCATCATGTTTATTATTAGAGGGAACTGTGAGGAAAGGGGTGGGTAGGTATAGGTTTTATGTAGCCCTGAAACAAACATCCGATCGTTTTCTGTTTTTCCTTGTATTTCCTGTTTTCCCCATGCGCGAAAAAAATAAAACAGAAAACGATCATATTAAAATGCTTATTAAAGAATACAGAGGATACGGGTCATTTTTGTTGGACGTACCATATTTAGACATGTGTGAGCCTTCATCAAGCACTTTATTTTTGAAATCCTAATGTTTGAGTAGACATAAGCGTCTATTTGGCTCATCCGCTCCAAACCAGGTCGATTCACATCCATGACGGCCGTATCTCACGACCGTCATGTTTCAGGGGCTAGGTTTTATGTAAAGGTTTTATTTGCAGGCACAGGGGGCTCACAGGTTTATGGGGTTCTAGAAGTGGTAAAAGACACTCAGACAGGATTAAATGTACTTTGACAAGTTTTGGAAGTATACATTTCAACATCCAACTAAGTGTTTAAGTAAGTCTAAGCGTACGCATATTGCCTTATGTAGGCATTTCATGTGTATGTACTGTATCTAGGGCTGCACATTTACGACTAAAAGGATCACCTCAATTATTTTGCTGAATATTGTAATCACGCTTATTAACAATAAATGATAATGATCTTTGGTGGAAAAAGACATTGTTGCGTCCGAATCACAGAAGATTGTGTAGACTGTATAGTGCCTGGCCAAGCCAGATTCAGTCCCCAACCCTCAACTCTACCCATAACCCTCATCACTTCATTACTAAGCTTAAACTCAACCTGAAAACACACAAAAACACACAAACATAATACACGTAATTTATCACTGTTTAGTTTCAGCCATGAGACGTAAGAGTTGGTGGCCAAAGAATCAGCTTTCATCCAATTTGGTGCTCTGATCTAATCTCACTGGTGATTGCAGTGGAAAACTAGAAAAGTGTGGTTGTACTGATGAGAGTCGCGAGGAATCCACTGGGAACTGAATTCCGTCTTATCATTTATGTTATATATTTTTGATGTCATGTGAAGCATGACCAAAAGCTTAACTTTTCTCCCGGATAACATTACTCAAAAAGTTAACAAAACACAGGTTCACTTTGCAGGAAAAGAATTCTCTGACCGAAACAATAGTGTGTTGCCCATAGCAACCACACTAATGAATCTTTCCTAGACACTGGACAGATGGAGCTTACACCCATCTGGTGAGGTTTGCTCCAGACCTTTCTAGTTGCTCAATGTGCTTATCAGTGCCATATTTTTGGTCACATACTGTACAGTAGTACGAAATGATCTCTGAATTTATAGAGCTTCTGTGGGCCTGATGGATGGAGAGATGGCTTGTAAAATGTTATGGTTCAATTAAACCTTGTGTAATGGTGAGGAGACGAGGGCATGGTGCAATAGCTGACCAAGTTTGAATAATTGCCAAGTTTCGCAATGACAATATAAAACCTCACAATCACAATGTTTTGATTATGTTCAATCAATTGTGCACCCCTGTATCTATGCATGTATGTACTCATGTGTATATTGTAGACTATTTCCTATAAGCATATTGTCCAACATTCTGCAGCATGCACACCCCGATTTAGAACATTGAACCAGCATGATTTGTATAATCATGGCTTTAAAACCAGTAATATCTTAATCTATTTCTATTATCATGAAAGATGCATTCGGTACCATCCTGATGTGAACCCATGAATTATTCTACTGCACACCGTCCACTCACCTCTTTGATGGCGGACATCTTGACAGTCTCGTAGTAGTGCAGGGGAGCATGGGGCTGGTTCATGTCATAGCCAAAACCTGCCACTGCCACCTCGTCACAGTTATGCAATGCCATCGTTATGGCGACCGTCCCCAAGGTTGGAATGTTCTGCAGCAAAAAGAGAGGACATACACCGGTTCTCAACCAATCATGGCACAAAAAATAAGCTGGACATTGAAATGTTTTAATGAAGAATCAAACGATTCAAGACTGAATATATGTAAGCATGGCACAAAGACCACAACATATTATAGGTGAAAAAACTTTGCACCTTCAAATTTAAGCATTTTCAAAGCCTACCAGTAGTTGAACAAAGCATGTAGTAATATAAAAAGCAGGTAGATTATTTGCTAACAACTTTGGTACCAGGCACATTTTCCATCAGAGCCATGCCCTCCCTATATTGTTATTCTTTTTATTCTTACTCTTCCTCCTTTTTCTTGTTCAACTTATTCTTCATTCTTTCTCTCTACACCCCCCCCCCCCCATGTTCCACCCTCCCTCCTTGTACCTGTGTGTTGGTCGTGGTCCAAGACGACCAACTGATGCTGAGCTGTTGGTGATTAACTACCGGCCCTGAGAGGGCGCCAGCCCCCCTGAACCCCCCCTCACTATGACACAGCAATTGGACAGGGCAGACCTCCATTTCCTCACCACCCTGGGCTGCCCAGGGGTCTTTGCGAACAGAGGCTCTGTGAATGCATGTGTGTATGCGCGTGTGTGTGTGTGGTGGAGAGGCGGAGTGGAGGGTGGTGGAGGTGTAGAGGGAGTCTGTGTACTGGCGGGTGCAGGCGAGTGAAGAGAGGAGGAGGGATGAAACGGGTGAACAGGCAGGGAGGCCCCATTTAAATCATTAGGCTGATTTGGAGCCCTCGGGGCGGCTGGAACTGAACTAGCAAGCTGCTCTAACCCCCTACTGGGTTGCACAGTACACACACACACACACACACACACACATACGTACGTGCACCAACTCGCATGCACCTACGCAAGAACGGAGGCAAGACGGGAGGGAACGTCAGATGAAAAATGTGTCAAGTTATATACCGCTACGGCCGGCATTATATGAGACAGCACCCCTGCCACACACGCACGTATGTACATACACATGTACACATACATGCATGCAGGCACACACACACACACACACACACACGGGAGGAACTGCCCACATGTTGAACACATGTTGCAGAGCAGAGTTCAAGTAGGGGTGTTGTGGTGGTGGCCCCAGAGGGCAGAATTAGGGTGATCCACTCATGTCCCCTCCAATTCTCTAACAACATCCCCTCGACACACACACACACACACACACACACACACACACACACACACACACACACACACACACACACACACACACACACACACACACACACACACACACACACACACACACACACACACACACACACACACACACACACACACACACACACACACACACACACACACACACACACGTGTCTATCCGTAGAACTCTACCCCTGATTGATCTAAGCTTAAAATATTTTAACCTGAAAACAAACGAGAACAGAGATTTTATACAACCATGAACACACCGCAGGGTTTATCCTGGGGTGAGTACGCACGGTAGTAAGCAGCATTGTCGGTCCACATCGGGACTATGCAAAACATTAAATCCATCTATCCATTTATTTCTGACAATTTGATAATGAAACCCAGCTGAATGCCTAAATTGTAAAATTTAAAAACCTCATTTAACAAAACTGAAATAGTTTGATTACAATTGATAATAATATTCCTGATGGGTTCTACAATGATTGATCATGTACCATATTACAAGAAATACTGCTCTTATTTTGAAGTCCGCCAACCAGACACTCAAACACGTACTTTTGTACAGCTTGAAGAAGGAATTGCAATGCTCACATCAATGTCAAACAAACTTCAAAGACACTGATTTAACCGGTAAAAATATTGACATGTATCTGCCAGGTTGGAACTGCAGGTGGCAGGGATTTGTTTTCATTTGGAGATTAGCAGAGATTGAGGACTGGTCACACACAGACAGACAGACAGGAGCGAAAACAACACTCTCCTTCAGCTGTTCCTGCCTCCTGGAAGAAACGTGGGGTAGAAAAACCATAGCTTTGCTTCCCCTAATTGATCACTGTGTGTAGATGTTCGTAGATATGAAGCCAAGATGTTTAATATACTGATAACCGGTCTCCAAACCACGGAAGAAAGAGGCGTTGAATGGGCTGAACTTGAAACAAGCTATATAAAACATGCAATGATAATGTAATTGCCAATTCATTCTCAATTCTTATGACTTTGGCACTGGCGATTTTCCTTTGGGTCTAGCAAAATACCTCTTTGGAGGAAAACCCCGGCACTGTACTCTATCACTGTTCAGTTTCAGCCACAGGGCTTGGAGTGCATTTTGTTTCCAAGTATGGCAACAGTGGCCAATGCATCCGCTTTTATCCAAATTATACCTTTGATCTAACAGCCACTGGCGATTGATGTAACAAATGAATAATCGACGTCAGTTTCCAAGACAGCGGAAGATGGAGCTTTCTCTCGTCATCTGGTGTCATTTTAATATATTTTAACAGTCCAAAAAAAAAAAGAGCCACAAGTACCAGTGATACAATGTTTCCAGGTACTACAACGCGGTTACCCCCCGCCACTCCGACATGTCTCCTTTCCGACATGTCTCCATTCCGACACTAACCCTATCTCTAACCCTAACCCTAAACTTAACCCCTATGGAAGTGTCGCCACTCCGACAATAAGAAGTCAATTTCGGAGTGGCGACATGTCGGAATGGAGAGCGACTCCCCTACAACACCCCTCCCCCAGGATTTAGGGTTCTTGGAGGTTCAACTCTACCTCTCTAATGGGAGATAAAATTGTCCCCGTTTCTAGAATGTGTGATACTGATCACACTCCACGTTCCGTCATCACGACTCCTACGTGAAAGCCAGCTAATAAGCTTGTGACAAGGTTTTCCATTTTCTCCCCTGAAACCCCATCTTTTCATCTATGCAGAGGTGGCGGAAACTGCATGAAAGGTTTCATTTCCTGCGATGGCATGGCTTAGGTGTCATGTCACTAGGGTTACTGGAAAATGGCCGGTCGGCGGTTGGCTATGCATTTTGTCAAACAACACTTGGATATGGATGGTTATAATCAGTAAATACTGAGCTACGTATTCAGTATGTATACATGCTTCCGCGTGTGTGTGTGTGTGTGTGTGTGTGTGTGCGTGTGTGTGTGGATTCTGGACTCACTCCTTTGCCCATGAGGCCGTTGTTCAGGGGCAGACCTATGAATTGGAAGGCAGCCTCCTGGATAAAGTAGGGGTTGAGGATCCTCATCTCGGTGGGCTCCCTGGGAACGTAGTGGGCCACAGACTTCCAGAACCCCTCCGTACCCCGCTATCACACAGAGAGAGAGAGACAAAAGAAAGAGAGAAGCATACAATAAGTCACAACCAAGCTTTTAAATAATGCCCAAGTTTTTTCCATCACTTCACTGCCAGAACAAGGTACGCAAAACAAAAGTGACAACCATGCGATGACAGTTAGGCCTTCAGCCTTTCACTGGCTGAACATCAAAGAGACACTCACTACCTTCCGGAACTTTGACATTGAACACAGAGGCCTGTGACGCCAGGCCGCTACCACCGCTGATTAGTGAAATGGCTCTTGGTCGTTTAATGGCTCAAGGGGGGGAAGGGGGGGTGACTCTGAGGACATGGGTAATTGCCACCACAGTAGCGGCAGAAGAAGCCAAGAAGTCAGCCAGGGGGAGAATTTGCCCTCAAGCAGCTGACAAGGTGCCAGTTTCCTGGGCCCCTGTTTTCAAAACTTCAGTTAGTGGGAAGATTGCAAAACTGACCCCAGACCAGGCCATCTAGGTATGCCCGTCAAGCTTTACCCTATGCACCCCGAGGGGAGACCAGGAAGTGCCACAGGAAGTAGTATAAATCACACCATGACCTCTGAGAGGGGTTCTGGGAGACCTCAGGTCCACACACACACGCACACACACACACGCACACACACGCACACACACACACGCACACGCACACACACACACACACACAGCAATCATCATCAGTCGCCAGGGTGAACACAGACAGGCAAGCAATGCACACACCAACACACACCTGAATGGAATTATGGAAATTAAGCAATGCACTTATTCAACTGCAGCTTAGTTTAACTTGAACCCATCATATGAATAGTTTTGCTAGCTGTGGGCTGGGCAATTATCTTTAAACCTATCAAAAGCGATATTTAGAACCAATGGCCAGCTTAATCTTGAAAAAATATATAATGTACAAATTCAAACAGATTTTTTTATGATCAACTAAATAGTCTTTGTTGTATAATTGTGACGTGCAAAAATAGCTATTTTTAGAATAAAATCAACAAACCATAATCGCGGTTACCCAGTCATATCACCAAAACCATCCTTTGAATAGCATGCCGAGATACAAACCGTTCATATTGCATACCATAAACGGTTCGTTCATGCTGCTTATGAACGAACCGTTTTCAACGGTTCGTTCATAAGCAGCATGAACAAACCGTTTATGGCATGTATTGGAATTTGCTATCAACGGTTGATAGCGAATTCCAATACTGCTTCAGCAAACAAGTCAGAGTGGCAGCATTGTGTCGGAGCCCAGTCAAATAGGACTAATCACTTACAACTGAAACAAGATGCACAACATGCCTGTAGCGCATGAGAGATGCTGTAAACAAACAAGGTCTGCCACAAACTGCTTTAAAGGCACGCCTGACAGAGTGAGACTTCATAAAAGGCACACAGGCAAAAGGGTCAGCAGATGCAGAATGGGAATCACCTGTTCAAATAGTCAGGCACCCACCCCCTACCGCCTTTGATACAGCAATGCCTGAGTGTGTGCACGTGTGTGTATTTCTGCGTGTGCGTGTCTGTGTGTCTTGGCAGAGGCCGTCGTAGCCGAGTGTGTTGGCTTTACGACCGTGGCGGTGGTGTTTTGAACCAGGGAAATGCTGTGGCCCTGGCAAGCCAGGACAGGAACTACAGCTCATCTCTCCTGTCAACACAGCTTGTGTTTGCCAGCAGCCTATTTGCCAATGCTACAATTGCTGTGTGTGTGTGTGTGTGTGTGTGTGTGTGTGTGTGTGTGTGTGTGTGTGTGTGTGTGTGTGTGTGTGTGTGTGTGTGCGCGTGCGTGCGTGCGTGTGTGTGTCTATATAAGGGAGTATGCCATGTGTGGCAAGTAAATAGAGTAATGCATGTTTTTTTTTACCCCTTGTAAGGGACGGTAATGATACACACGCCCTCACTTTACATTGAATGACACTGTACACAGAAACAATATCGGTATGTCTTAAGGAGTGGTGGGGATCACTTTGAAGAGGCACTAACAAATGGAAGACAAAGCACAGGTGGCTCTGGGAAATGTAGGAAAACAATTAGCAGGTGAGGATTTGGCTGGCTTGAATGTTCAGAGCAGCTTGGATTGGCATCATAAAGTAAGTGATGGGCAACAACCACTAACATGCCCCTGAGCAAGGCATTTAACACAGTATGAATGTGCCATTTAAGTTCTCATTTCTGAATGGATGAATGTGTGGTATGCCAGGGTGATAAAAGGTTATCCTTTCAAAAGATTTGACGGTTCTGCTATACTCTACAGCAATCCTGTAGTAGGCCAATTAATCCATGGCTCATACAGAGAATTGTGGACCTTAATTTTGACCGTTAAGTCGCAGTTTACTATCAGAACGGTCACATCTTGACCGTATCTGGCTGTATGGGTAACGGTCTTTTTTGTTGATTGACTCTCACGCTCTGACATCACTGTGATGTCAGGGGAACCAAATCCCTTTTATGGCCATATATGGAGATACCTGTGACGACAGAGGAACAAATTCCTTTTATGCCCATATATGGAGATCCCTGTGATGCCAGGGGAACCAAATCCCTTTTATGCCCATATATGGAGATCCCTGATGTCATCAATATTAAGCCCATATCCGTGAATATCTATGGGTACCAGGGGTCTCCATATATGGGTAACTGGTCCGATATACATACATCACTGGCCAGAAGACATAGCGAGGTCGCTTTTCACCCTTAGGCGTCTGAAGGGGAGCACACACTGGACGCGAACGGCTGTGCAGCGACGCATCGCGTTATCAACGCACATGAAGTGCCGCACGGTAACCCCAACTGGATGCGGCGCGCTGCCACACAGCACATCCATTTCCCCGGTGGGGAGAACCATGGGAGAACATGTTCAACGCGCGGCAATGCTGGAAAAATAGAACAGTGGCGTATCGGCGCGGCAGGCGAGGCGGCAGAGCCGCGACTGCGCCTCCGCGTCCAGTGTGTGTTCCCCTTAACTGTTCCTAGAATGTTTTCTTAGAAAATACATTCACTAGGCCTTAAAAAAATAATTACAATTTCAAAAGCAGTGGAGTGACAGAAACGGAAGCATGGCAAGAAATTACTAATGATGTCAAAGCTGACAGTAGAAAGGCCCAGCACATTAAATATCAATAAAGCAGGAACTAAAGAAAGGTCTTTGTACCATTTCCAGTGTACTACTTTGGTTCTAAGCAGCGGTGCCCTAGTTACTGTTGCTTGGTATGACAACAACTCTCGTTTTGACGAGTGCATGTGTGCTCTTACTACGGTGGTAAGTGGTTTGCACATAGACAAAGGATTTACCACATAAAATGATTGCAATTCTTTTTGATCGAGAGCTCTAAAATCTCAACAAGGGCAAATATATGCACTGGAAAAATATTTGCATTACATATGCATGACTATTACATACTATTACAAATGTTTTTTCAATTACATTACTATTTCAACATAAAGGCAAAGGTTTACTGCTCCCAAAAAATTTAAACCGCATGTTATTATAATCAACTATAGTGAGTGTTCATGTGCCGGCGTATAAGACAAAAAGTATGTAAATTAAAAAACGTAATGACAGTAGTCTTATCAATGACAGTACTCTATCAAAATATAAACAGATGAAACCGTAAATGCGCATGTGATCCTAATTAAAAACTAGTACCATTATTGTCATCATTACCCGAGTGAGTACTACAAACCCAACCAGTGAATCTCTAAGATTCACGTACAGTGAATAAACATGCAATGTTAAAGTTGAAACACGGGTAAGCACAATCACTGTGGCATATTTTAATTTAGGCCTGGGATTATTGAATGCTTTAACTATTGAAAAATAGCAGATCTACAAGCTCACAGCGTGCTGTGAGCTTGTAGATCTGCTATTTTTGAAAAAAGTTGTGAAAATGTGTGAAAATATATTTTCAAAGCGAACGTTTGCAACTCAAATTTTGCTTCTGGGGGGTCCTTGGAACTAAATATTTTGAGATGTCATGTCTGACACTTCAAAAAATAGCAGATCTACAAGCTCGCAGCGCGGCACTCGGTGCCGCGCTGTGAGCTTGTATATCTGCTATTTTTCAATAGTTAAAGCATAAAATAATACACAATAAGGTGTACCCGTTCTAAATGGGTTAAAACTGATCTTCTATCAATATAATAATTTGGAACAGAGGGTTACTGCTCCCACATGGTAGGTTAATTTCACACCCTGGCCCTCCTGTGTGGTGAGGTGGAGGTTTGCCTGACCAGCCTATCACAACAATGGCACAAAACCAAGTGGCAGACTGTCGCTGCTACTGTCATGGCTAAGGCTAAACTGAGTTGTAAAAGGAAGCCAGTATTTATTACTTAAACAAGCAATAAATAAAACACACACTTTAACTAGACCCTTTTTTGTGCCTGAAGAAATAATAGATGAAGAAAATGGACAACACACCAATCAGCTACATTTCCCAGAAAACCATGATAAAGGAAATTGACTACATAGGATGTGGTCTGAGCTACAAACAAATAACAATGCCTTTTATACTTAAAAACATTTGTTTTATTGTTTACACATTTACCTGCATGTATTTTACAATATAAAACCGAAAAAAGCTCAGTTAGCATGCAGACAATTTCTCATAAATGCCGCACAGACACACATACTGTACAGTACATTATGCATAATTATTTACACAATGCTGCAAGTGCAACACAGAAGCACAGTAATGCAAACGGACACACAGACAGGAGTCAGACAGGAAAATCCACATTCAGAATTCACTCCCAGAGTGAATTTTGATTGACACACCAGTTCCTTTCATTGAACAAGTCATTATCTCAATAGCCTCTGATGAATACAAATTGACTCTGTAGGTATGTTGATGCCAGATACAACACAATTATTTTGAATTGCATTAATTGCATGCAATTCAATGTTAGGACAGTGAACTGTGAGTAACAGTGAAAATAGTAATCATTACAGTAATTTGTTACTCCGTTATTGCCCATCACAGGTCCTATTTTTCAGTAGTAGTAGTAGTAGTAGTAGTATTGGTTGGAAGTTAGAGAGCATATTCACAGTGTACCAATGTTATGTTGCGAAAATGTGTTGGGGATTCATTCAGAGAACATTTACATTTTTGCGATATCCCTATCAACATTAATTCCATTGTCTGCAAGGGTCTTGGCTTTGCCGACATCAATGCTGGTATTTGTCCGTTTGATCAGATAAAGGGAGGAATAATCTTGCTCAATTAGGAAATCTTTATCTACCATCAGCCCATCTGATTTCTCAGTAGCGGTTCACACTGTCTTATTTTCTCCCTGTCTGATATACAACCTGTAAAGAGGGTGGAACAAAACAGGATGCAGCCTCTTGGTTCAACGGCAATCGATGATTTGAGTGTTCTGGTAGATTTGTAAATTGAACATCTTTGGCGCCGAAGCACCAACAAGATTGCAAATGTGGTAGGAAATTCTGAATGGTATGTGGGTGGCATTTGCTCTGTGATTATATCTCTGTGGGGCCATGCAGGAAGCTGCCCGAGTGTGGTGAACTTACAGTATAATCAATTCAAGAGCCGAACAAAGTGCTTACACTTTAAACACTAATGTTAAACTTGAATGCAAGCTCCTTCAGATCAAAATTTCAGCGTACCAGAATCTGTAAGTGATTATGAGAAACGTTCTCAAAATACTGACTTAATATTTCAAAGTAATGAATTAGAACTCTGAAAATGAGAAACTTTCTCAGAATAATAACGTACTGTAGCAGCTTCAGGAGCAGCTACTGATGCAGGAGAAAATTAGGGGTAGGCCTACCATTTACAGCTGAGCTGATTCAGAGGTAGGAAGGCTGAATACTGTGCATGAGTTACACTCATATAGAAGTTATTTTTAACTGTTCAATTTAAGTTCAGCGTTCTGACTGTCCTCTCACCTCCTGGGTTGTACTGCCATCTGGCAACCTGGTAAATGAAAGAACAATGTGAATATTTAAATGCAATATCTCTTTTTTCCATTGCTGTTGTGTGTAGTTTGTAATTATATTTTTTATTATCTCTCAGCTCCTACTCTTGGCAGGCAAAGAAAAAGCCATTGCCTTACACAAGCTCCCCATCTTCCTCATGTGGTGAGACCAACCTTCCCTTGCCCACTCCCACTGATGTTTGCAAAGCAAACCAAAACACCAGCTTCAGTTTGGAAGATGCCCGTCAATCCTAAGAAAGCACAAAAGGTCTAACTTTGTGCCCCAAAGTGGCATCACTTGTGGGAGGATAGAATCACAGCCTCACAATTCGAAATAGTGAACAACTGGGAGGAAAAGATTACAGAGGCTTTTATGGAGGGCATATATTATCCTAAGGCGTTCAAATCTACAGCAACTAATTATGGATCGCACAATGACTCTTTGACCAAGCAAAATTATCTTGCACAATTTCCCGAAAGGCACCTGCATAACTGTGGCCTTTTGTTGCAGCCAAAGCTGCCTATGGCGATGGCAGCGGTGGCAGTGGGTTGCTGTTAAGTGTCCCTGTGCTGCAAGGGACATAAACGTGGCCAAAGCAGCAAAAACATTAAAAACATTTACACAGTAGAAGAGGGAGAGACGAAAACTCACCAATGCTATTAATAGATTCAAGGCCAAATACCTGCTACTGAGTGGCCTTGAATTCTATGCCTTTGATGTTCAATAGAAAAGACATGTTCAATGAGCCATTGCACAGGGACACAGCATTTCTCAATCTTATGTTTGTGCAGCTCCACAAATTCCATGTGAAACATTTTACTGGCGAGAAACGAGATGCTATGTTGTTTCTGTTGTTGAGTTTAGGCTGAGAGGCTCTTGTGTGGTGGAAATATACTGGAGTATATTATTTTGATAATCGTAATAATTTTAAAGTGATGCCCCAAAGTGGCATCACTTGTGGGAGGATAGAATCACAGCCTCACTTTTGTTTGAGGCTACTTTTTTTTAGGCTACCAGTACTTATGTTTTTCAACGAAATATTACTCCTCTAGACCACCTGATGTGGTTAAAATGTTCAAGGATGTATTTTCAGTTTATCATTTTGAGCTGCAAATTTCTCTGGCATTAGGAACACACTGGCCTTCTGACATATAGGGGCCATGCACCTACAATTCTGTCACAATGTCTTAATATCAATCTCCACTCAATATAGAAAGGCATCTTTTACTCTCCCAACAGTTCATAAACAAGAAAACCTAAATATAACACCATTCACAATGCCGATATGTAGAGTACATACTGAATACTTTGCTTACATGAAAACTTAAAGGATGAATTTGCCACTTTTCAACCTATCTTCATATAATAGGTCCTCACTTATGTTCATAATAAAATAACACAATTTCATCTACTCTGCCCAAGTCTCTTGGAGTTGTTGGAAGTTCAGGAACCCACCATCTTGTGAAATCATCGTTTGACAGATTCTTTTTTAAACAATATTTTTGAAAAAAATATTTAAGATTTTTGTTATCGCGAGAACAATGGCTTCAACTTTAACTTTTCAGGAATAGAAAGCCTGCATTTTATATTAGCTTGAATTCCCCATTGATGTCACAAGATGATGGGTTTCTGACCTGCCCACAGCCCTCCTCTGAAACACAGACCAAGCAGAAAAGAATTATGCTATTTTATCCTGAACATTAGTGAGGACCAATTATATGAAGATAGGTTGAAAAGTGGTGAATTCGTCCTTTAAGCATTAAATCACCTTCAACGTTAAATCAACTTTTTTTTAGATGGTTTACATGTGCACATCAATCAGTTGTTGTAATTCTGTTGGCTTTTCACCAACAAAATGCAAATTTATTGACCATTATTAATGAACTTAAATGTTAAATAAAGTGTGTGCTAATCCTACTTCTGAACTAACATCAGGTGACTTTACGTTAGATAACATTATACTTCCACTATGAAGTTAGAACTGATGACAATGTGTTAGCTGACATGTGTGAAGTTATAGTAAGTTAACAAACAGCATGCATAGCTTATATTAACCTTACCTGCAACCAAAACACATTATATTAATTTTCTTTATATATTTAATTTTCTTACTGAACAATGGTTAACCAGATAACATTTAATAGCTTACCTTGGAACAAACGTGTCATGTTACTGGTGTTCTGCAGTGTGTGCCCGTAGAGCCCGACAGATATATCGGTCAATTCGATATATCGGTCGTTTTGGAGATATCGGAAGGGTATCGAACATCGGTGAATTATTCCTCCGATATATTAATTGTATAATAAATAAATAGATAAAAGAAATATTAATTCATAAACGAGACAAAACACAGCAGAACCCCCACATTTAAAGAGTATTATTATCCAACAAGCAATAGAAATTGATAACTGAGACCAAACTCAAAGTTTTGACAAAAATGCAATAATCTGACCATTTATCCGAGGAGTGAGCAGTCAATTAAATGATCTTAAATGAATAAAAAATGATTTTTAAAAAACATCGGTATCGATATCGGTATCGGTGCTCTAGCACTCTCCAACATCGGATATCGGTATCGGTCGAAAAAATGGTATCGGTCGGGCTCTTGCCGGCAGCGAGGCCTGATCCACGGCCTGCACTTGTTGAGTGCAGATTTTGGCTTGCGGAAAAGGATAAATCTGGAATCGCTGTTGCAGGTCCCCCAGAATCACCGTTTCATCAGTGTTTTTTATTGTATTATTAATGTAGCTATGCATTTCATATACGTATTCTAGTTTACGTTAACTCTTAATGTGTCGGCTGTTTGTCGGTGGTTAACAAAGGCAATTGGTGAGACTGTACTGTCAGGTCACTATGGAAGCCCATTTACACCAAAGTGACGGGGAAAAAAAGATCTACTGTCGATATAAGGACTTAGTATTTAAATGAGAAACTTTCTCAAAATAAGAATCACATTAGTGGATATGGGCTTCCACGGCTCCAGTAGTATACTGTAGCAGATAGAAAAGAATGTTGTATTATATGAAATTACACCGGTAAAAGGGGAATGTTTACCCTATACTACTTGTTTTATTTAAATACTTTGAGTAGACCCGCAATGTCAAGCATATTTAACAGCCTTTTGCATGCCGATGGCGCACAATGTTTGCAAGGAGCAAGTATGCACATGGATCTGTAAAGTTTGGCACTACTGTAATTTTGTGTGCACAAGTAATGCTATTCTAAGTAGAATTAATGTCAGCATTATACCTTTCTGGAAGTTTCCAAAGATTTTGAGCGTACGAAAAAAAAAAAAAAAATCATAAACAGAATGATGGATGCCACTTTGTTCATTGAATTATTTGTAAGTATACTTTTACTTTACGATCAAATCTAGGTTTTCGTGTACGAGGCCCGATGTTTCTGCCACATGCCCCTGGGGGACAGTATGTGGTTTCCGCAGTGGGTTGACCACAAACACACACAATGTGTGTCTCTGTGTCAGGAGAAGCACTGCTGTGCATTTGACAGACTGTGTGAATACAGACAGAACAGGAAGGTGAGGAGTGTGGTCATGTACCTCTCACACACTCTCTCACACATAAACACACGCGCGTGCGCGCAAAGGGGAGTGAGTAGTTGGGCCGGTTTGAGGCGTCGCTGGGCTGTGGTCGGAGAGGAAATGACTGTTTCCCTTCTCTTGCGACAGTTTTATGGTTAAATTGGTCTGGATTATTAGATTTAAGTGAGTGCACAAGGCTGTGCCTTCCAATAAAGCACCTGTTAAAACAACCTTTAATTGGGAAGGATAATTGTTTGCATAGCTAGGGGACCAAATGCTATTGTGGTACGGCTTCGTCCTGCAGAAAGAGATCCCAAAAGCAGGGGTCTTTCCAACGCAAGTGTAATTCCACCTGTGTTGACCTTGGCTATGAAAGACAACAACCTTTCAGCACTTAAGAGACACAAGAGCAATGAGACCAAACGCATATCAAACATATAATTTTCCAAATGTCTGTCTGTCTGAGTGAGTGTCTGTCTGAGTGTCTGTCTGTCTGTCACAGCGTTTCTCCTCAGTGGCTGGAGCAATTGATCTGAAATCGCATCACCATTAGCATATGAACACACCTAACATAACTGTGAAGCCCGTTTGTCACTTTCACAAATCATATGCTGTATATTAGCATTTTTATGGTGTATCTATATCTATTCTGCATCTAGCATGAGGCATATCTATTCTGCATCTAGCATGAGGCAACATGTTTAACCAGCTGTGTGTGTGTGTGTGTGTGTGTGTGTGTGTGTGTGTGTGTGTGTGTGTGTGTGTGTGTGTGTGTGTGTGTGTGTGTGGGCGGGGGGGGGGTTACAGATGTTGTCCAAAAATCATGCAGATCGGTACACAGTATCTCTGTAGCCATTAAACGAAACGGGTATTTCTTACATTGATGCTCCTACATATTATGATGCAAGCACCAGTTAAAGTTACTTTCCATCCCTCATATACTGTGTGAACAGTGCACATCCCATAACCCACACACTGCACATCATTTCGGAGCTCATATCTTTGAACGGGTAAGGACTAGTATACTCTATTTTATATGCAGCTCAATATTACAAAATAATGAATAAATAAGCAGTATGTGATTCTGATCTTAAAATAACAAGGCAGCCAAGCAAAACTGCAGTTCAGAGTCTAGATCCTCAACATGCTCCTAGTAATCAGCCGGTAAGTTAAGGAGAAGCACGCGCGCACGCACGCACGCACGCACGCACACACACACTAGTAATCAGCCTAAACAGACAGTAAGTTAAGGACACACACACACACACACACACACACACACACACACACACACACACACACACACACACACACACACACACACACACACACACACACACACACACACACACACACACACACACACACACACACACACACACACACACACACACACACACACACACACACACACACACACACACACACACAATGCTACAGTGGCACGCGGCCAGATTTTTGAGGCATTTCATTCTCACATCAAGAGCCCATCAAGTGGAGGATAAAGGTGGTGGTGATTGAGAGGCCACCTAGCTGGAGGGGTCCAAAAGCTTCTGGAGTAATATGGCTTTATTATTGTCCTGTGGTTTTACATGCCCAGTGCCACATCTTCTCATGCATGAGACTTCTCCACTGTGCCTGTGAGACCACACTTGACATGGAGGTAAATGTATCTTGATGGATGACTGGACCTGGTGCACCGTGAGAGTCAAGGTAACAATGGCCACGGTCCCTTGCCTCACAGTGGGATGTGTAACTGAGACTATACCACAGCATGGAGGTGGTGGTTAGGTCCTTTCAAAAGCGTATAAAAACTCCCACACTCTGCGGGTCACTAAATTCAATGAACCAATAAAAAAAAAGCCTCCACGCCATCTTGGTATCAAATCACTCCAGAAAGCTCTCACAGGACTTGAGGGGTAATTAGCCTGTAAGATGTCGAGGTACAATAAGTTAGGCCAGAGCGAGCAAAGGGGCTTTCCTGATGGAGGGAAGACCACACTTGTGTAATTTCCACTGAAGCTCCTTCAAATCCAACTGGCCGCTGGTCAAATGCTACAAAACAGGTGCAGGACATACCGAGAAGTAGCTGAAGTAAACATGGGTTCTAACACAGAGCTAAAGACGCTGGGTGTGTGTCGGCCTGTATGCACGCATCCAAAATGTCAGAGGATGTGTGTACAGATTGTCAACACCGCTGAGTCCTAAAGAGCCCTCTTCCGAGCAATAACACAGACCCTACTTAGATCCAATTCATTTAGAAAATAACACTGAGATAGAGTAAAAGGGGAAAAAAGTCAAGTGTGTCAACTTAAATACTCCCGATGATCCTTGAATAGCAGAGAACTCGCTGTTTATGCATCTCTCAGATTAAACTAATATCATGAAAATACTAACAATCTCCCCATGTCAGAAGTCGGGGCAAAGTACAACAGAACTTCTAGACATGTTGAGTGTATTTGATTAGCAGTTTCAAAGCAGTAGGAACATGTATGTAAACCATTGAGGATGAGCCACCACAAGGACTTAAAACAAGCAGGATTAAAACAAGACCATGTTGAAAGGTGAGGAGAGTATGGACACATCGTGCTGCAAAAGAAGTGTAGGGGAATAATTTTCTTCTATGGAAAAAGTGATGAAACTAAAAGAAAGGATGAGGGGGTTAAAGACAATCTATGGCTGAGGACAAAAGGGGCACCCATGAACCAGAAATATGTCTGATTAGCTTGCTTACAGGCCTGGACATTCCTAACCAATGTGTAATCGCCACGATGACCAGCCAAGTCCTCCACCCAACTATCACTATTCAAAACATCCAAGATATGAAGGGATGCGCTGGACTCCTAAAAACACCATACTCATAGAACACTTTCTAAGAATCAGACTGAGCATAAACATGACATGCATTCCATCTAGGCTACATAGTACAGTATGATGCCCACAGCAGAATAGAAGCCACCTCAGTTGCACTTCGCTGCGCAAATGGAAAAGCCTAAATGAGGAACAGCTTGACGTTAGAGCTTGGAGTTATACAGCATGGCTTTATTGTTTTTAGATGTGGTTTGGATTCAGTAGGCATAAAGCACGTGCCAATGGACCCTAAGAAAGCACACAAGGTTAGAATAAAATGAGGAGAAATGTAGGCTTTCACAGCCAAGAGAGATGGACAGAGATATGGAGAAAATCGGAGAGAAGACTGGAGGGACGAAAGAAAGGGAGAGAGAGATTAGAACAACATGTTCCCCATCTGTAGGCCTTGTACTGGTGGTTATAAAGACCCTCAGTGCAAACAAACACAAACACGCTTTGGCCTTCCCTCAGCGCTATGCCAGGACATATGGCCAATTCAAAACAACCTTTTGCCTAATCTTGGGCTTCCCCCATGACTCCAAACAAATGTTTTGCGCTGTAGGTGGATGCGATGGTGTCATGGACTTCAGGGAAGTAGGCTTCCTTTTCCGATATGCAGCTGATCGTACACCTTGGTGCTATCTAGTTTCTTCAGACCTGGAAATGTGATCTAAAGGATGTGATTTTGTTTGATGTTTATGGAGTTTACATGACAGGGTAACCAAATAAAGGTCGACAGGATTCCGGAAGGTAGACTTTGGACAATTTAGAAACGAAAACGGCAGCACTGAGCTGCTAACAATCCGCAATTAAGGTTTTCTGGAGGTCATTAGCACTGTATATGTTGGACTTTAAAGAGTTTACAGGGTACAGCGTCTCACCACATAAGTGCTCCATAGAGCAGGAAAAGTTTCACTAAGAATGTTTGAAAAGAGGGGGAGCGACAAACAGATTCTTGGTTACTGTGATTCTCTTCATTCTGTGCACCTCATCAAGGGTGTCACAAGGTGGGGTAAAGTGGGACTGAGTTACTAGGGCCCAATGTGGAGGGACCTTCAATATTTTATACTTTAGCTATTGAAAAATAGCAGATATACAAGATCACAGGGCGGCACTGAGTGCCGCGCTGTGAGCTTGTAGATCTACTATTTTTGAAAAGTCGTGAAAATGTGTGCAAATCTTTTTATATTTGTATTTTTTAAGCAAACATTTGCAACTCAAATTTTGCTTCTGGGGGTCCTTGGAACTAAATATCTTGAGATGGGGGTCCGTGGCCAAATGCATATCATTTTGGGGGTCCTTCAGATGAAAAGGTTTGTGCACCACTGACATAGAAACATAGGTTTTTCAAAATATTTGAAATATTAAAAGACTAGCGCAAATGTTCACGATTTTTCAATAGTTAAAGCACAAAACAATGCGAATAATGCGTTCCCAGTCTAAGGGGGCCCGCAGTGAACCCTTGTACCCAGGGCCCAGAATCCGCTGCGACACCCCTGCACCTCATCAAAGGAGGAACAGTCTACCAAACTTTGATGCTTCATTTTCTTTTTGTTCTGGGAGGAATCTGAAGCATTCACCAATTAAACCTTGCTTTTCTCAACACACAACCATGACCTATGACCCTGGTGGGGTCGTGTCTTCCGAGGTCATCCAGTGTGTGAAACCTGTGTCTTCACACTCCCATGACAGCAAACAGTGAAGACAATAGGAGCACTTGGAACTTTCTGACCCTGAGGAGGACTTGTAAACAAAGACATGGCTACCTTTCAGAGAAGACCTCCGGGACGATCACAAAGCTGAGGGTCTTCAAATCAACAGGGAATGGGGTGCCATTACCTTTTAACTACAGCAGATCTTTGGTCTCAAGAAAACCTTCAAAAAGGTGGTCAGGGGTCTTCAACGGGGGGTCAGAGTTACTACAGGCTAACAACTTGAACCCTAGCGTCCATATTCTGAGAACTGTAGCCAAAAATAGCAGATCTACAAGCTCACAACGCCTCACGCTGCAGGTTGTGCGGGTCCCTGCTTCGTCTCTCTCTCAACTAAGGGGTCCTTGGCCTGAAAACGTTGAAGACCCCAGAACTAGTCTGTAAATGGGTTCGTTTTTCTTGCTGTAACAACTTCAACACTTCAGAACATAATTTAGGTATACAGATAATGTACATAGATTGCTATTGGCAGTGATTCATCTACTACTGGACAACAGCAGAAGTAAGACCAGTGTATAGGTCTGATTGTTAATCACAGTTGGCCCTCTCCTGTGACTCATTGATGAAAAACGACACTGATGGTAATCAGTGACATCCGGACTCTCTGTTAGTCACTCGGTTCATGTTCCAAATCTGTGTTTACAAGTATGTAAATGTTTATGAACGCACGTATGCATGCTACTTTGGGTTTTCACCACAGATGTTTAGCTGACAACGAGCCATATAGATGCTATTTCTGTCCTCAGCAATCGGGTTACAATGCAGCATTGGGCTACAACGTATAGATAGTAAAGCAAATACATTTACACAACTTTAAATTTGACTTTTATTAGAAATGCCTCCGAACGTCATTAAAATCTTGGTCCCAGAGTAACTCTCCAACCTCTACTGACTTGGCTACAACATGTTATTCCTCACACACCCAATCTGCTGCCATGTCTAGATTGGCAGCAATGAATTTGTTGCAGTAGGAACTGGGAAGCCATCTGGCCTACAGTATATTTAACATTGAATTAATCTTGATATTGATTTCATCGCAATATTTAAATGACATTTTATTTCAAAGAGAAGCTAGTTCCGGGTCAGCGTCTCAGAGTTGAGTGGCCTCGCTCCCCGTCTACCAAGTCTGTCTAGGGCTGTGGAGAGCAGTGAGAGCTCCAGTAAACAAACAGCAGAGATAGAACACCATCGCTCCACCTTCAGACTCTGTTTACCACTAGCTGTATACCCTTCACTGGCGCTGTTTGAAAATATCCACATATATACAAACAACTGTGTGTGAGAGAGGACCTCGGGCATGTGCAGTGCAGGAGGAGGAACATTTAAATCGAGCAGATATGGAAAGGTAAAAAACAAGAAGAAAAAAAAAGACAATCACTACTAACATCATGTCTGGATACACCATCTAACTGGGCAATGAATCCAAACAGTTGTACTGCATGTGCAGCCACACTTTGAAGTCAAGGTGACACAAACATGGCCTGAGGTCATGAGGGATTATAGAAGCTGTAAGCGTGATTTCTCTGTACACGGTACCATCCTCAATCCACACTGTTAACTTTACTCCGAGTAATTTTTTCTAAGTGGTAGATGTCATGACAGAACCACAAAGGTGACTATGAACGATGTTTGGGAGCTCAAGAGCTGAGATCAGGTTATAAAATCCAGCATAGGTCTGTCATGGATCTCCGGCATGGGAGGATTATGAGATGTGCATGTGAGTGGGAGACTGAGTGAGTCAAAGGGCATGTGCATGTTTGCTAGTGTGTACAAAATACTAACAGTTCTGGCGAAACTGCCTTGCTCATTTGTGTTCTGCTCACCCGTCCAAGACCGGACTGTACTCCAGCACTCGGTTTGTTTTTCTTCTACCATCAGCCTAAAGGGCCAGGATAATCCAGGACACCGACTGCAAACAAAATGAGTCACTGCCGGACGCATTAATCCCAGAGTGGGCTCGCCACCCACATGTTCAAGAAGCGGCAGGTAAAAAATAATAATAACACACCTTCGCTTTTATACCAGCTGCTGATGGGGAGCAGAGAGAGATGGGCATCCTGAAAAGGCCCAGCATTCCTTCCACCTGTAAGCGTGCAGGCTATACAATAGCTATCTTCCCACTGGAACAGCAGACATCAAAGCTCCTGTGGGGGCGACTGTTTTAAAAGTTACATTAAGTCTCCCACTGGGATGCACTGGGACGGGGGGTCATGCGGCTGTGTGGGGTGGGGATTAGCTGCCGGGATGTCTAACAGTAAACATGTCATTCTGTAAAGCCGATTGTCTCCATACAGTGGCTCATTCCTTTATTGGTGTACATACCTGCTGACTGGTATTATCCCAGTGAAAAGGGCTTCAAAAACATGACAGCACAATGATGATGACTGGTGGTTGCTGTAAACGCATACACACAAATGCACAGACGAAAACACATGCGCGCTTATGTCTTTAGCGTTGGCGTTTAGTGCGATTGTTACCACTGCATTCGTGTAGGGCACTTATGTTGCTGCAGTGGGCTTATGCTAAGTCGGCTATCAATGAAACTTGGATAACCGTCATTTAACGTGACTTTGTCTCTCTTTTGAGATGTTTAATGAAAAGGCTTAAACATTCAGTTTCCGTAGTAAACATAATGTTACCAGGGTAACATATATGTTTGGAAAAGTATGGTTGCCTTCTCTACACCACCCACTTTTACTTCCCCCCCAAAACCAGATTCTCCTAAAATTGTACTTGATGCTCCTTTTATTATTTACCAGCAAAAGAATAAACACATCCAAAGGTAAACAAGCTAGTGTTTGTGTGCATGTGTGCACGCAACCAGCCGCGCACAGGTCTGTGTTCTCTTAAAGTGAGCAGGGCCCCTAGCATCATTTTTCATCAGCAGGAATTCACAGCAATGATGGGCCTCATTTGTCATGTGACAAACATTTAAAAAGGCACTTTAAACATGATACACTTACTACTTAATACATACACACTAGGGTCATATTCAAGTACCGAGTGAGACAGTGCTCCACACTACTCGGTACAGCGGCTACGACGGTGACACGCCAGGTCTTTGACTTCATGTACAACAATAATCATATCCAGGGAAAAAGAAAGAAGAAAAACACCATTGGAAGCAACAGAACTAACTTTCAGTGTCAAGGCATATTTGTAACTGGGTGACCCAAAAGTTTCAATTTCATCGCCTCCAAGATACTATCTAAATGTACATATTTTTCATTCTGAACATGTGAACTCTCAGCATTTATAACATTTAAAAAGAATGGCTCACGGTTTAGAATTAGCAGACATTCAGAATTCACAATTATAGTGTAAAAGTGGTGCCTGCACAATACATCTATCAGTCTCTTATTCTCATGTCATGATGGCACAGAACACAGGACGTCAGATGTTTTACGTTTCTTTCGCCCCTTTCTGACTGAAACTCGTGACAGACATTCTTCCTTCCTCAGCAGATCAAAGCGCGTTCTGTTGGTCTCCATGAGGGGCCAGATCAATTATCCCAGTCATTTCCACTGTCCTTTCCCCCTCTCTGACACAAACAGAAAAAAAAAACTGTCCTCTATCAAAAGGCTGAGGGGCCATCCGAGCCATTTGCCTCCATTTCACTTTACCTCTTTACCATACCATCCAACACTCCCCATCTCACTTTACACTCTTCATCCTCTTTTATCCCTTCTGCCTTAGTCCGACTTGAACCCAACCCTTGCCCCCCTTTCTTTTACTTCAACAATCTCCTGACCTTACCCTCCATCCAATTTTATTCTGCTTTTCTCTTTATTTTCTCTCCCTCCCTCCCAGTCTCTCCTGAGTGTAGTATTATGACAAATGTAACCCTGTAAAAATTCCTGCTGGCTGCTGGTCCCTGAAAGGTTCACAGCTGTGTGCAGCTTCCCCAGGACTGAGTTGCCAGATTGGACAGAAAAACCCTCTCTCCAGGAACAAGACACAGAGACGCACGCACACGCACACACGAACACACGTATTGCTACAATTGTGAGGACATCAATGACGTCCAACAACGCCAATGTTATAAATGTCATTTCTATCTTATTTATTTCCCTTTCATTTTTAACCCTTAAAGCCTGCGTTATTATAGATGTCGATCTCCTATTTTCAGAAGCAACACCGGCACGCAACCAAATACATCAACTCCAAACCCAAGCTCTAAATTCCTAATCCTAACGCAATCTGGAATCTTTACCTCATTTTAAGCCTAACAAACAAGCCTTGTGGGGACCAGGAAAATCGTCCTCAAAAGTATTATTTCTCATATTCTGCTACACTTATATTATTTGATATTTGACACAAGTAATACGAGTACACGCTTACAGATACACACATACACACGAAAGAACAGGACCCCTTCTGCTGCGTTGGACATGTTTAATAACACCGTAACTAAGACTACCGCTGTTTTATTCACTCCAAATAGTGGCTTGGCTTAGTGTCTGTCCCCTTTGTCCTTGAACTGAATGGACTCTATACAGTGAGTGATAGAGATACAGGGGACTGTTTAACAAGAGAGAAAGGAAAGTGCCTCTGTGAGCTCTTTTCCTCCAAGTGACAGTGGGTTGAGAGGACAAGAAGAACCATTAAAATGTCTGCTGTCAGTGGTCCCTTAAAAGAGATAAGGGGGAGCCAATTCAGGCTGTCCGGCAGTCCTCGCCGATTAAGAGGGCAATTGTCACTGTCACTCAAGCGTGGCGCTCATTGGGCATAATGCGGAGTGTCAAATAGTTCTTTGAAGAAAAAAAAAAACATGCGCTTATCAATCCCAACTGAATGAAAACAAGTCTGAAAATGAATGAATCGCCTTTGAAAGCGTAATTAACCACGTGAACCCTAACATCCCAATTCACACACATACACAAACACAGTATACCGTACGTATGTAGAGTATACGGTATATATCTCCATGAGTAAAAGGTGAATTTGAGTTCAGTCGGTGTCATGAGTGACACTACATGGAGAGAGAACAACACCTGTAAAAGTCTTTTTACAAGCCTTGATGGTTATTTTAAACACTCCTTGTGAGACTGTCCCACAGCAGGCATTCAAACTATTCAAAACATCTGCACTATACAGTGGGCATTCAAATGCATATTGGCCTCTTAGACCCTCAATAAAAAAAAGAGCCTCACACTCTCGGTATGGGTATAATTTGATGCATGGTTGCTAAAGACAAAAACATGTTCCTCTAAATCAGGGGTTTTCAAAGTGGGTGACGGGGCACCCTGGGGTGCCGCGACGGCAGTCCAGGTGTGCGGCGAGATCATTAGATAATATTTGGAATTTATTTGGACACTTGAAAAGATATTTAGTATCATTTTAAACTTGAAGTACAAAGTTATTTTCAGTCAGTTCTAACCAAAATGGCTATTATCTCAACGTTTTCCTCGCAACATAATCACTAAAATATCGTCACTGTCGGGCAGAAACCTCTGTCGCACAAAACTAGTGAAAACACTAGTTTAGTACATTTTATAGATGATAAATATAAAACGAACGGTTTTGGACGTACAAGGTTTCCACCCAACAACGACGATATGCTATAAATATAAGGTGCTGGGAGTGAAAATTATAATGTAGGGGTGCCTCGGATTAAAAAAATATTCATGGGGTACTCTGAGACAAAAACGTTTGGGAACCCCTGCTCTAAATATTCAAACAAATTTCAATGCGTACAGTTCTGACGGTCTGCTGGCGAGGAGGTAGGATGTGCAAGCGTGAGCTCCGTGTATTCCTCAACAGATAGCGTAATCTCTTTGAGAATATATGACCAAAGCCATGTTTTCTAACATACTGTTACACAGTTACTGTTACTGCCAATAGTTCACAATACAACCTTAAGTTAAAAGCAAAAAAGTTACTTTCCTGTTGTCGACTGAATAAACCTGTAAAGATCTGAAGCGGAGCACGGAGAAACCCTCTCGCTTGACGCTATAACGAGGGCCATTCGAGAGAGCAAAGAGGATATTGCAAAGCAAATCAACACTAAAATAGCTGGAATTCAGACTTCGCTGACTAAAATCCAATCTGCTCTTTCAACCCCCAGTGACCAAGTTACAGAGCTGGAGGGTTGTTTATCTGCAAACAAGGATAATACAATACATTTTCAGTCTACACAGTGACTGAAAAAGTCACAAAAAGTCAAACTCCTGCATATGACAAATCGGACATATATGTCTTGATCACATGACTATAGAGATACTGAAACATTTAGGAGCACAGGAAGAAATAGATAAAGAAAACTTCAATGATATTATAGATTGAGTATCATAAATTAACTTTCAGGAGGGCATGCTTGTGAAACCCTACATTATCAAAACATTCTCTGAGTTTGTCATTACAGCTGGAGTTATAACATCCTATTCCTTACCAGCTTCTCCTTGAAGACCATCTGCCGGAGCCACTTGAAGTCCAGGGGTTTGAATGCTGAGAAGACAAAGAGGGAGTCCTTCTCGTAGCGTTCGGGTTTCTGGATGGCTCCTTCAGGATAGGTGATCCTAACGGTGGTTTTGGTCCCTACGTCCCTGCCGTAGCCATTCACCGGAGCCTCGTTGAGCCTGTCACAAGCAAAGAGGTAGGAAGTGATTGACACTCGAGTGCGAGTTATCCTTCGACAGGTGTCGTGTGACAATGACCTGTCCCACTTTCCCTCCTCACTGCCTTCTACATTCTCATTGTGCACTGCTAATCCACTTTCTGTCACCAAGAACCCATTCTTCTGGTCAGGAGGGCCACATTTAAAGCACAAAAGATGAAAAGGCTTAAACATATTTCTTTTAATTCTATTCACTTCACTGCTGCATTATTATTAAGACTATTTTTATTTAGGTCAAATTAAAGTCTTCCTTTTCTTTTATGCAGAGTTGTGAATACAATCTTTTACATTTGAGTAATAAAATAATAAAAATAACCTGTGTGGATGTGGATGAATAATAAGATAATTAATCATAGACTCTAGTCTGCATTTCCTTTCTTTAAATGTCCCTTTCAGATATGGTTGTTGCTAGCTCTGCTCTGAGAATGTCTGCCAAATGTCTTGTTAGTTACACAGGAACATTGCTTTGATTTTATTATTTCTATGCCAGAAGGAGCTTTCAGAGATAAGTAGATCCAAAGCAGGATATTCTGAGCACACTGGATTAATGCAGAGGACATGTCTTTCAGAATACATGACATCCAGAATGTGTCAAAACTCTCCTCGTGTCTTTCTTTGAGGATGTTGTTGTGCAGTTCTACACGTTTGTCCTCAACTACAGCCATTTCAATGACAAACGTGGGTGTGACAGACAGTGAAGTAGCTTGCACATCACAAGCAGACAGATTCTCTGTGAAATGCCAGCATGGGTTTCAAGGACTTCATGTTCACAATGCTGGAGGAAAACTCCTCTTTCAACTCTGTTAGGTAAGGAGTGGGTACAGATTTACCTGGCTGAGACACTTGGGGCTGTATAACAGGTAAGTGTGTGAAATCTCTCATATTTTGTGTCAGGTGGAAAAGCATCTCTAAATTTATGGTAAAGCCGTTAATGATTCCATTGAATTTGCTCATTTTGGCACAGCAAATGTTCTTCTCATCTGACAAAAAAATACATATTTAAATGGAGCTGTTTTGGGCACATCTGGATCTGGGCAATGCTTTTTCATTTACAAATCTATCAGACAGATTTTCTATATAACTTGTATTGACAATGGATACTCATTTCAATGCTGGTGTGTGTGTGGTGGAGATGTTCTGGGTGCTGTATTGCTTTGAGGACAATGTCTCACCTGACTACAACGTCATAATCATCTATTCTGGAGCCCAGAGATTTGTTGGCCAGGATTCCGCCGTTGCCCACAATGATGCATCTCTTACAACTCAAACTGGAGAAGTCAGGAGAAGGCAAGAGGTTAGAAGGCTCAAGCAATACAGAGCAGAAAACTAACACAAAGTCATTAAAGTGGATTTTTTAAATGTGCCTTGTGTTTTTTTTTGCTGCTCAAATTAGTAATAACTAGAAATTGGTACCTGTATAATTTGTGTGGTTAGCAGTGCTATGCTATTGGGGTAAAAGTAGAGTAATTGTTGTTACATCGCAATCCGTAATTTAACTCCAACCACCAGAGTTTCTTAATCCAGCTCTCGTTTAATCTGTGGCCAGATATGTCAGATTGTTCATATTCCATCCTGATTGGCTTCCAAAGTTTACAGGAGTGGCCTGTTTTGCATAGCCTAACATGGGTGGATTGTTTAGCTGTGCTAGGCTACGTTTTGCAGGCCCTGGATAGGCAACGCAGCCAGGGGGAAACTTGTGCTCTGAGGAAGGAACATATTAGTGGACAACAAAGCAAAATAAACATATCAAAATAAATGTAAAAACAGGTGCGTTAATTTACCCATATTGTGAGGGCAAATAGAATTACTAGCGGTAATTACCTGTCTAGATCTTCTCCAAGCCCATAGTTTTTGGTGGCTGTTAAAATGATATCTATAATTCGCTCTGCAGAGGAAAATACAAGGAAATGAAGAGGCATCAATGAAATGTTAAGTTGAGCAAAATGAGATCTGTAGAGTCCATAAGATGCTAAAATGACAAATTGACAAAACTTTTAAATTGACTAAAAAACAGAAAACCTCATATACTTTGTTGACTGGGGTCGCCCAGGAGTCTATACCTGTTCCCTCCTTTCCCCCCCTCTATACCAAATCTCTTTGCTAATATTAACTGGTCTACATGCAACAAGCTGTGAGCTTGTAGATCTGCAATTGCCACCCAAATGTTCACATATTTTGGCCATTATGACATGCCTGGAATAGGGATGCTAGGGTTTGTGGTTAACAAATTCTCTCTAAAAAACAGCAAACCAGTTTCACATCGAAGTTGAAGAGGCTGGATCGTTGTTTCTAGCTATAGGAGCCAGTAGTTCATGTTCAGTAATCCCTGATTGAATAGCCCTATAGCTATACGAATAAGATATTTCAACTCAGCTGTATTCGCCTTTGAAAAAGAGATTAAGTGGGATTCATTTAATAACAAATTGTCAAGGACTTCTCAAAGCACAGATAAAGACGCGGCAGTCTAGGTGGTCTTAGTCAGAAGTGGAGGAGAGAACATCTCTCCGTTTATTCAATTATAGATAAGGAGACGAACGATCGACCGCCAACCAAGGTGGTGACAGCAGCTTGGGGAGAAAAAAAAAATCTGTGCTTGGTGGAGAAACAGACCTACAGACGTCAGGGTATATGTCTGTACTCTGAGGCAGACAACCCATAAAAGCACTCAGAGAGGAATGTCATTTTCAAACAAGCACATTCTCCTGGTGAAGTGGGCAATGTTGAGCTTGCCCTCCCCGTGCGGCCAGGAAGGCACACCTCCGGTGGTGGAGTGAGAAACGGGGCTGTTTAGCCATAGCGCGCATTCCTGCCATATTCCGCAGGGTGTTATGGTGGAGTCATGCTTCCTGTATAATGAAGACACTTATTTGCCTCTTCCCTCTTTAGGCCCGGTTTTCATACGCCTGAGCTTTTCATCTCCCATCTTTGCAGACTCACAACTATCCTCGACTTATACGGAGGTTACGCCTGTCCTGACATCGGACTGCCATAGTGGGATTGGGGAGATGCTCTGCAATGGGAGCAGGCTAAACGTCGGGTGTCGCTCTCCATTCCGACATGTCGCCACTCCGAAATTGACTTCTTATTGCCGGAGTGGCGACACTTCCATAGAGGTTAAGTTTAGGGTAAGGGTTAGAGATAGGGTTAGTGTCGGAATGGAGACATGTCGGAAAGGAGACATGTCGGAGTGGCGGGGTGTAACCCTAAACGTCTGGCCCTTACCATCATCCCATAGTCATTAAATTACAACTCATCCTTACTTGGCCTTTTTCTGATATTGAATGATTATGTTAACTGGTGGGTCTAATAAAAATACCAAGAGGCAGAAGACACTGACAGAAAGTGACACAGTGAGTTTATAACAGGGCCTCTCAGTAATTTGAAGACATATTGCAGCCCCATTCACCCCTGGCTAACAAACATAATGATTAACACTGCAGCGAGAGAAGAAGAGACCAGAGGCTTATTGTTTGGATGTGGTGTCGATGTCTGGCATCAAGCATCACCCTGTGCGGTGTATAAACACACAAGGCCAACGGACCACACCTGGATCCAAGAGGGTGAAAAGTGAAACATCACAACGGGCAGGCAGCTCTTTTAGAGGACAACATGGGAGCTAATTGTTATAAGTACCATGGGTAAACACTTCAGACAAGCACGTCTCAAGGTGCAGCCCAAGACGAATGGCCACGGGTTAAGACGTTGGGCTAGTGTACACCGTTATTCCAGGGGGCCAAGGGAAAATCTGTAGTTGAAATATAGACGGAGGGTTGAAGTTGTCACTGAATACATATACACACACATTGTTGGGTGGAGTGCAGCCTAAACAATGTAAAGAGGCATATGACGAGAGAATGGCCTTTGCTAGGCCTGTACTGAAGTCACGGTATGTTTACTTCGTGAAGATTGGCATGAGGGAAAACGGAATACTTAGTGGATTTATTATCAACTGACAGAGAATTCAATTGCATAATTGCCAAATGACAAAGTGAACTACTGTGGAACAATCAGAGGCTCCTAAAAGAGGTAATAAAGCGAAGCGAGTAAGCGACCATCTTTCTGTCTGGGACGTTGTAACTATAGATCAGTTGTGGTGAACCTCAGTGCATGGGAAGATAAAAAGTTCAAATAAACTTTCATGTTTGTGCCCTTTCCTTCTTTGTTATCTTCTTCTTCTTCTTCTTCTTCTCACCCCTCTTGGTGCTGGCTTGGAATCCTTTGTGGTGTTTCTATTCATAAACCACACGTATCACCTCTCCACATGAGCACCACTAAAAAGGGAGCTCCCGACACCAACACACTCCGTGGAGAAAACAGAAACCAGGTGTAGCTTTCAAACAGGGTGAGCTTCTTTCACCCTGTGTGACAGAGAGTGTGTGCGTACGTGCATGTGATAAGACACTTGATCAGAGCACACAGGGTAACATTCAGTGTACCTTTCCATACACTTGGAAAGTATTGGAACATTTTTTTTTAAGAACACACCACTGAAGCCACCTTTTGTTTAGTAACGCTATCTCTCCAATCCCCATGGCGTGACATGTTTACCTGATATTCGATGTGCACAGGGAGCACGTCAAGATTAGAGAACAAGTGTGGGCACTGTGTGTGTGAAGACGCAACACTTGGATCACAGGGGTTTCCCTCACCTAAGATAAGCATAGCCTGGCAACAGCACACAGGCGTATCACGGATTTGCTTGGTGGGGACAATAAAGCTAATTTAACTGACAAAACACAACAGAGGTGTGTGGGTAGGATCCCTCAGACATTTGCAATCTCAGGCGGGATCAATCAAGTGCATTTGAACTATTTGTTGTATTTTTACAATTTGGCCAAGCTCCAGTTTCACGCTGTGACAAGGTCACTCCTGTTGCATTCTGCCAACTCTTGACCCGCTGTGAGCTTGTAGATCGTTTATTTTCAGCATAAGTATTTGTGTGATGGGAAAAAAATTGGGAATTGGGTATAGACCCTTGTGGACCCGGTCAACAAAGTATATAGAATTTAAAAACAACCCAAATAAGTAATAGCATTTTAACATTTACATTTCCCAAAACCATTTTATGATGGATGTTAATAATTTTCAGACATATGGCTGCCTAGGGGGACTTGCGGAGGTGTGTTATTAACACACGTTTATTTATCATTTGTTGTTGATTATTTATTATTTTGAAGTAAAAAATGACCTATTGAGAATGTTAAGGACTAGATGTCAAGCTAATTTGACCAGAGTATATCCAAAACAAAATATCTGGTTGCATGATGAACATAGCTTTCCTATACCTTAGACAATGTGTAAATGTAGTGTATTATTCAACATTCACTACTCTGTCCCACAGGCCAGGTTTCTAGAATGCAGGACATTCAGGTCTGCTCATTGTGCGGACCTGAGGAAGCACACAGCTAAATGCATTGTTCAGTCTTGGTTTAAAAATAAAAACAGTAAAGATGTGTGTGCACGGTGGATATTTCTTAAATAAAACAAAGGCTTCAGGTGGTTAATTGTTCCCTTTTAGATCATAGAACTGCAGCCAATCCAAAGACATTCCTATTTGGATTATAGTACAAAAACAACCATTTTGGTAAGGCTCAAAACTTGGCACCTCTCAACAGCATGCAAGCAAATGCACAGAGGAATCTCACCTTGTGTTTTAAAGCCAAACGGAGGTAAATAATTGCTGACTTTCGCTAGCCGTTTGAAATTGCGGTCCAGGAACATAGGAGCTGGTTTCTGGAACCTGCAAAGCGAGAGAGAATTGAAAGAAAGAGGGGAGGGGTGAGATGGAAGTACAAACGTTCATTAGATTAGAAGGAAAAAAATAACAGGGCTCACTCCATATTCCCAACCAATCAGAGTAACATTTTATGGGACCTTTAATTTTTCCAGAGGTACGTGACACCACTGCGATGTTCCTATGGTCAAAGTGACAACAATTCTGTCATGTTGAAGTCACTTTTGTTGTGCGCTAAGTCAAAGTATTACCTTTACCAACACCCATGACAGTACCATCCAGTAGTAGTAACAACACAGAACTAGGGCTGGGTACAGTAACCGCCGTATCGCAGTATACCGTGGCCTACCGCGGTGTCAGGTTCCTTACGGCGGTAAGAAAAAAAAAGAAAATTTAAAAGAAACCGTTTTTTTTTTTTTTTTTGTCGTTTTTTTTTTATCCCCCCAAAAATATATAGGCTATACAGAGCATGCGAGCAGAGTGGGGCTATTTTTTATTGAGAACGAGCGAGTTTTAAAATGGGGGAGAAGGGAGGACCGCCTGCTGCTCCATGCCGCTCTGCTCTGGGCCGCATACCACATGTTTGGAAGCTGGGACACAGAAATCTTCACTGGAGCAGCCGTGTCGTAGCCTCGGCTCATACAGAACATAGACTGTAAAAAAACATGGACGGTGCGAAGCCATTGCTTTCTATGCTGCGAAAATGACGCAATATTCTTTTTGGTACCCCCAGGGGGAAAACAGCGCAACTAGCGGCCAATCATGGGATCTTTCTGTTCCGGGAATGCTTCAATAATCCAGGCAACAACACGCCTTGTACAGAAGCAGCGTTAAACTTTCTCCATAATCCACACAAGTATGTTTATACATGCCTTGTGGCAGTTTCTTTTTTATCCCTTCAAAATATATAGGCTTGCTTAACAGACCATACGGGCAGAGCGCGACTGACAGATTGGATCTTGAGTACTTTTTCCACCACATCGCTGTCCGTCGGCGGTCCTGTCTTACAACCTTTTATGACAAGTCTGGTAACTAAAACGTGTCTACTATATGTTTAGCCTATATCACCACTCAATATACAGTATCACTACCCATCTCATCTAGTTTGTTCACAAACAGCGTGCAGTGTCTGAAGCCCCAGCGTAGTAACCCAACACTGCACAGATCTACAAGCTCAGGACACAACGCGTTGTGAGCTTGTAGATCTGCTACTTTAGAAGCCAGACCCGCTGCTGTGCTGTACAGGGAAGTGTATAAGACGGGCTTATAGGACAGTGGAGCGGCTAATTTTTGGGCAGATGATAGGAATATTTTGGCTTATCGCCGAACCCTAATTAATAGATCCGTCGGTAATGGGAAGACGATAACCGCGATAACAAAATGGCGATACCGCCCCAGGCCTACACAGAACGCAGTGAAACCTCACAGGCATACACAGTCTCACTCTCACAGAGACTCACACTCTCGAGTTGACACTTTCTGGATACTAAATAAGACTCATAGAGTTGACAGGTGTGTGCATGTGTGTCTTTCACCCCTTTGCCCTTTCCCCCCTAGAGAATAGGACCCTGTGGCCTCCTGTCTTCCCAGCTCTGACCTCGGGGGGCAGCAATGTTAAAGAAGTCCCGGGTGAAGTTAAAGACTTTGGGGGCTGTAAAAGGAGACGCTTGTTCCATTGTCATCAATCTAACTACTCCTCACCACAGCTCCTCCAGAAACAACTGTGACTTGCACACATGTTAGCCAGCTTATTGACTGACTGACACACACACACACACACACACACACACACACACACACACACACACACACACACACACACACACACACACACACACACACACACACACACACACACACACACACACACACACACACACACACACACACACACACACACACACACACACACACACACACACACACACACACGTAAAGAAACAAAAGAGAGGAGAGAGGCAGAGAGTGTTAAAATGGAGTAGAGCAGAGTTCACAGGCGCCTGCAGCACATAACCCATCAACAGCCAAAAAAATCCCAGGAAACAAACGCCTAAATCACAGTTGACACACGTTTTGGTAATCGTGCCTTCGACGATATATTGATGCCAGAATGTTTTTCCTCAAATGATTTGGGCCCCCGACCAGACCACTCCCTCCCACCGATTAGTTCTGTAAAGTGACCCAGTGTGCCAAAAGATACTGAGTAGTATAGTATCCTGTACCAGAAAAAAGGTTATTGTATGTGGATTGTAGGGTGTTTCTTTGGGTCAACAAAGTTCAAGACAAAGTGTACCAGCGTGTGTCAGCAGCATGACATATACAACTTGGCTTCCTCCAGTGAGAAACAAATCCTTCCACCGTAGTGGTACAAGTAAATCGAGACTGGCCTACACAAAAACACTCTGTGACCGACTATGAACATTGAACTGTGACTTCCATCATCGGCCCTGCCTCCTCCTGTGCGTGTCCTTTTGATAAAGCACAGCGCTCATATCAAAAGGATCCACTTCCCCTCGGTCAGGGCTGGGCCCCGGGTGCCGGGATACGTGCTGCTTCTGGGAGCGTGGCCGTGCGATGGATGTGTGTTTTCCTGACCTGCTGTCTTGCTGTGGGACAGGACAGGACAGGACAGGAGAGCTGGCCAGGGCCCCACTGGTTTTAACAAGCCTGCTGCTCCACCGCTATAATTTTACGACGCACAGTGATGGTTTTCACTACCGACATACTAGATGGTCACTGAATACCGACGCTTGGACAAATGGGAGTGCTTTGATTTCATGAGTATTGTAATAACGTTACAGAAAAGTAACCAAAAGCTTAGAGGAAATTGTCCTGCCGTGAAGCCATCTCAGCTAGTATTTAGCACCATAAACTGACGATCAGAATGAGGCTCATCCGTTGAATATTATTATAGGCTGTCCTATGAGAACATGTCACAATGATTAGCCTATAATTATGAAAGACCACAATTCTATGCATTGTCTAACACAGAAATTCACAAAGCATGTTCCTGACCATGAATAATATACCCAAATTCAACTCTTTGATTATTTTCAGCACCAGTGTTAAGCCTTGACAGATGCCAACTGCTAGGCCAAGCACCTGACACACCACATCGAAACAGTGAACAAGGTGAGCGTTGCATAGAGCCAACACTGTATAGGGGGTGAGGACTGGGCGTGGCCTTGCAAAAATCGGCCACTTCCGCCCGCCATGTTTGTTGCTATCTTTCTTGTGAGACTCTTGGATAAAAGGAAGCGATGACCGGAGAACAGCATTGACAGTTCGCTGGTTGTAGATAAGATGGATTGGTCAATGCAAGTGTACTCTATTACAAGTCGAAGTCCAGTAGGCCTATTCAAAATTTACATGAGTAAAAGTATAAAAGTATTGGTAATGGTATCAAAATGTACTTAAAGTACCAACAGTAAAAGTAGGCCTACTCATTGTGCAGAATGTCCCTTTCAAGTTATCAAAACATCTTTTGAAAATAGCATGGATCTAACATTGTAAGCTTGTAGATCGGCTATTTTCAAATGGTCAAAATATATGTATGCTGAAGTGGTTAATGATGTTTTGTAATAATAATCAAAAGTATAGTAGGCCTAGCATTACTAACTAAAGTTTTGAAATAAATGCAGTGGAGTAAAAGCAGGCCTACAATATTTGGATCAGAGATGTAGTGGAGAACAAGTAAAAATATTGGCAAAGTACATATAACTCAAAAGTGTAGGCCTACTTAAGTACAGTAGACTACTTAAGTAAATATACTTAATTACTTTACACCACATAGCGTGCCTACAGCCAGTTATTGGGCCACTGCCAAGACCACTTGCAAATATACTTAATTACTTTACACCACATAGCGTGCCTACAGCCAGTTATTGGGCCACTGCCAAGACCACTTGCAATTTGACTCGGCCATTACTCGGTCAATTTTCATCAAAAAATTAAAATTTAAACGTGTCCATATTCACTGGAATGTCTGCTTTCATTTGCTGGTGCTCATTATTGTCTCCCAATAAAAATATATCACGCTAAAATCGCGACTTCGGCTGTCCATGCATGAGCGCAGAAAAAGCACAAGCAGATCCTTCACATTCATCCGTTGCTTTGGAAATAAAGATCGGTTTATAATAATATAACATTCCCTATAAACAGTAAAATGTGTGTGATCGTTATGTTGATCAAATATGGTTTTATAGAAATGCAATCAAAGCCTAGAGCAATTGAAGTAAAAGTATCGTTGCTTGCTCAACAAGTAGAACTAGTACAGACTGATCTTGATGCATCCAAGACCTAGCAATGGCAATGGCCGCCAAAGTGGGCGGAGTTAAGCCCCGAATCTTGCGGTGATGTCATAACCGACAGTCCCTATAATCTCTGTATACTTTCACAGTGAGACATTTCCCAACAACAAAGCCGGTCTCTGTTTCACCACTGATCATACCAACAATTGACTAAGGGACAACACGCTATGCAAACCAACAATAACTCATGCCTTCCCACAATTGGCTACCATGTATTCTATTGCAACAAGTGCATCATTAATCACATAAAATGATGTGCCTTATGGTCCCGGTCCTCATGTCTGTGTGTAATAGATCCAATAAATAACACTGCAGATGGTTCATAGCCCATGAGCAAGCAGACACTATCTAATAGATAGTATCAAGAAAGATAATGCATTTGAAACACAATTGTACAGTGTTACTACACTTGGACCACACAGACGGTAGGGGTGGGCGATATGGAAAAATACAATATCACGATATTCTTCCAAGCTGTATCACGATACACAATCTTATCACGATTCTTTTTCATATTGTTTTTTATGGTTATTTTTCAAGTTACTTAACAGTACAACCACCTACAAGGTAACAAAAACTTAAAGAAAAAGGAGTGAGACCCCATTTAGGCCAGTGGTCCTCAAAGTGGGGTCCAGGGACATTGTGGGTTCCTTTTGGGAGGTCTAAATGGACCCTTACAAGTATGTAACTCTGACAGTATACAAATGAAACCAAATGGACCCGTAATGGGTCCATTTGGTTTCATTTGTATACTGTCAGAGTTAAGGGGAGACCTTGACATTTTAAAGTTTGAGAACTACTGATTTAGACCAAAATGTAGGTGCATTCTGCAATGAATCTCTGTATTAACAATTCAACAGGATTGTCTATAAGGCTCCCTCATTGTATCACAATACATACAATAGCTCTGAAAAAGGAATCGTGGAGACATTGTATCGTCTCAACGATATTTATCACCATATCGCCCACCCATACCACACAGTGTGGGGTACCTTGCACCTTTGTGGTCAAACAAATAAAAGTAAATATAGTAAATACAAGAGGACCTCGGATGCACAATGACCAAACATGGCCAACACAGATGGAAGGCCCTCCGGTTAGTGTCCAGCTTGCCTCTCTTCCCCAACTAATCTCTCTTTGAATGCCGCCCCCCCCCCCCCCCCCCCCCCAAGTCGCAGAGGAAGAGGGGGAAGAAGAGGTGGGAATCTGGGAATCTGGAGGAGAAACAGTCACGTCCGGCTCCCTTTTTCTCCTCTTCGCATCACCTGACAGAAGCACACAGACACTCAGCGACTCCTGTCCTGCCAAAACAAACTGAGATTCATTAGACTTGGAGCTTCAGGGGGCCAAACAGGACTATAAATAACGTGGGACCAGTCCAGAGACCCAGAGCTCACATCGACAGAAAGTCACAGGCATCCCTGAGCAGAGATGAGACGGCTGCTTGTTAAATCAAGAACGAAAAAAAAGGAAGAAAAAGGTAAGCAAAGAAAAAGGTACAAGATGGGGCTCCCAAAATGGACAGCAGCAGGCCGGGGATTGCATTGTGCTCATTTCCTCCAGCTAGGTCTATCACTCGGAGCCTTATTTTCATAACCGCGCCGCGCTCAAGTTCACTGCCAACACATGATTTAGGGCTCCAATACAAACAGTTTGGGTAGAGCGGAGTGGAGGGGAGGTGTTGAAAATAAATTGGATTGCGAGGGGCATGGCCCCTCGGAGAAGACAAACATGGAGGAAGCAGGAGATGATTAGAGGGAGGGCCACGGGGCCACCTCACTGCTAGAGAGGTTAAGAGGGATTTCTCTAGCATAGCCAAACTTGAGGCTACACCTAGCACTGTAAAAAGCAATGACATTAATAATGACCAACGGAAATACGGCTGATAAAGAGAGACGTCGTCTACATTTTAAAGTCAATTTGCTAACCTCATTTAGCCAGGGAAGGGACATAAAGGAATCTAAAACGTTGAATCATGGAGGTTTGGGTAAACACAACAGCCTAGCTTATTGGTATAATCAAAACAACCATTTTCTGAACACGACCCCTGACAAGTAGACAACACATACACGAGAACCTCACATTAGAAATAATCTTCATTTACATTAACAAATGGCGAGCATCAAGCTCATACAAAACAACACATATGCTTATTTATTATCCATGGGTTCACACACACACACACACACACACACACACACACACACACACACACACACACACACACACACACACACACACACACACACACACACACACACACACACACACACACACACACACACACACACACACACACAAGTTCACCCACATTCATGCTTGCTGATGGGCACACAAACGATGTCGCTTTGAGGTATGAATGGCGCTAATTGACCTGTGTGAAACCGAGGTGAGGGTGGTAGTAATCAGTGGTTTCCCACTGGGGGTTCTGTGTTGTACACAACTTTGATCCGACACGTGCGGCTGATTAGAGGAAGTCGTTAGGCGAAAGGGGAGAGGGTACATCGTTAACACGTAGCCTCTCAGATGGGCAGAGGCCAACTCTTGAAAAACCCACTCCATGCTCCTTCCCCTTAACCACAAATTTACCACAAGCGATGTCCATTACGTTGGCTGTGTGTGTGTGTGTGTGTGTGTGTGTGTGCGCACATGCGTATGTGTAAGGGGTTCCAAAAGGTCAAAGGGCATTCTACGAGTCAATCATTGAATATTTTATGCAGCATGACTTGGAGGCCCTGTAACTCTCAATGTTTTAACCGCTACTCTCAATATTTACCCTTCCCCGAAAACTATTAAGGCCTACATCCTGACATACAGTAAAAGAGGTCATAACATAACAGCTTTTGGGTCCCTCAGTGTTAGTATACATTTGGACTAACGTATAAATTAGTGTGAGCGACTTGTGCTTGGAAGATGGTTGGAGAAATGGGGCATCGGGGCTCTTGTTCTTGTTCCATAAATAGGTCAAGAACTGTACAGCACTGCCACAGGCTATTGTTCAGCAATGCGGAAAATTGCCCCTCTATTAGCTATAGTTCCAAGAATGCTAATGGGACAATGTCCTATAGATTGAGGCGGGATGGGTGGCAAGAGGAGCCACGGCCAGATCAAAGGAGGCAGTGACATCATAGAGGGCCGCCGAGTGTTCCGTGGATTGTGTGGGTTGAGGGACCAGGAAGTTGATGATGAGTCACGGCACGCCGGACAGGAAGTTGCTCGGTGCCCCTCACAGGGAGAGCCTCCGAGGCCCAAGGACATGAGTGGGATGAGATGGGCGCACTTGTATTCTCATGACAGAGGTTCTTTTGTGTGATGTGGAACTCGCAAGGACAAAGTCCTGTGTTTTGTGGTGAGGGGGGGAAGAGAATGACTCTGACATGACTGACAACTCTCGGGGATTGCGTGGGAATGTAGGAGCTCCTCTGTTCTGACTCTTGACCCGAGGCCAAGCTGGCTCAACTGGTGACAGTGTTTTCCTCCTAATGGCCTTTTATATTGACACTCGATTCAATTGATTTGTCCGCGAAGCTTCTGCCGAATGCCTATGTAGATGGTTAACATTCTTATGGCGCGTGTGAAGGAATTGGCCTCGTTCTCTTTTTGATCAAGGATAAATTAGGACATGAAGGCAACTCGTACACACACGAGTGCTAAACAGTCATCCCACAGAACCCTGCAAAAGAACTAAAGCAAGAGAAGCAAAGAGGTGGTTCTTCTCACTTAGGATAGATGGTGGTCATCTTGGCTGCAGCGTAGCCCGGCTTGCATGCTCCTTCGCTGAGGTTGCCATACTTGTACACCAACTCTGGTGGCCTGCGGATTAATGACACAGAGAGAGATTAATGAGAAACAGCGTGACAACTGATGATCTATTACAAGGGCCTGCTACTAAAGCCATAAAGCTTTAAGCATGGCCAACAATTACCCTGAGAGATACAGGAAACAGGTTGAACTCAACAGCTCAGCACATCACTTATGTGTGGGGCATGACAAGTCAGGGGGCCCTAGTTCAAATAATCACACAGTGCTAGCTAGCAGAACCTCCCTGTTGCTAACATGATCATTAATATCTTTCTCAATGCCATGAATACAGAGTAAATAAACAACAGGGTGAAGAGAGGCCCAGGCAGTATGGGAGGCCTGTCCAGCAGACACTGGGCCAGGGTTGATGGGAGGAATCAATCTGACCAAGGGTGTGCACAATTTAATAATTAGATTTCTATAGTGCTTTTCACAAATACTCGGTTTACATTAAAAAACAGATGGGATAGAAAACGACAATGCACACATTTGAGCTGACATGGCATTAGCCACTTAATTGTATGGCTTTTAGGCTTTTATAATAAATATTTCTAACAAAATAGAGAAAATAGACTATCTACAACTCACTATCTACAATTCTACAGCTCACAATGTCTTGTGCGCTTGTAGATCGACTATTTCCACTATTTCTGAAGAGGTTTCAAAATGCATGAACCTCTCTCAACATGGAAACGATCATCGTAAACAATTGCGATTGGACAATTATTATTGTCTCCACCAGCCGTAGGCATGGGGGAGAGTATGTTTTCCTCTCCGTCCGTGCGTGCGTCCGTCCGTGTGTCCGTCCGTGCGTCCTCGCAGTTTGTGAGCGCCAAATCTCAGTCGCCGTTGGCCCGGTCGCTGCCAAAGTGAGCACACACATTCCCTTGATGCCAATCTAGAACCTCTGCCCTAAATTTTTCAAATGGGCCTTTTCTAGCGCCAACTAGTGGCCGATGTTTGCTAAACACATTTCTGTGCACTACTCTTACAGATTTTGTCCAAAAATCCTACAAATCGGTAGGCAATATCTCGACAGTCATGTGATCGACACGGATCTGTCAGATTTTGCATATTCCATCCTGATTGGCTAAGATTGGCTTCCAAAGTTTGTGGGATTGAGCCGTTTTGAACAAAAGGCCTCAAATCACAAACGCAAAGTGCAATTATCATGAAATCGCGCACACACGTTCCCACTAGGCCGAGGAAGAAATGCCACTTAATTTTTTTTAATCAGCCTCATGGTGGCGCTATAACAGCCCGATTTGTGGTTTTACCTATAACTCCACCGATCAGTTTCAAACTTTGTAAGCGCACTCCCTAGAGGCTAAGGATAAACCTTTGCCCTGCATTTTTCACATCAGCCTTTTATAGCGCCACCTTTGGTCCGACTTATGTAAAACACATTTTTGGATATTACTCCTTGAGATTTTATCCAAAAATCATGCAAATCGGTACACAGTATCTCTATAGTCATGTGATCAAGTCCGATCCGTCTGATATTTCATATTCCATCCTGATTGGCTAATATTAGCTTCCAAAGTTTGCAGGATTGCTCCGTTTTTGAACAAAATGCCTCAAATCATCAACGCAGCTTGCGATTACCGTGACATTTGCCACACATATTCCCACTAGGTCAAGGAACAAATGCTACCTTTTTAACATTGTCCTGTTATAGCGCCACCAGCAGGTAGACTTTAGCAAAACACATTTTTGGAACACAATGCTTGAAATCATGCATGCAGCGTCCGATTGCCATGAAAGATCTAAGGTGAAGAACATATGCCACCCTTTTTACATTGGCCTATTATACAGTAGCACCACCAGGACGCACGGCCTGGTGGAGACCTGTGCTCGGAAGAGCACTGCTTCTAGTTATTAACTGTGACAAGCAAAAGATTCTCTGCCATTCAACACCAGTCATTGTTAACTGGTAAGCAAGCTGGTAGATCTATACCAGTTACCGAATGGGGCTTTTAAGCCGTGACATCATTTTGTAGTCAGACCTCCAAGCAGATGTATTGTCAATATCTGTCCCTCGCTATTTCAACAGATCCGAGACAAAAATAACGACTAAAGTATAATTCTATCACTTTCCTTTCAACAACAAAGAGAAGAAAAATTAGTAAATAGTAAAAATAGTAAAAAGATTTGCTTTTTTGGGGGGCAAAAGTTCTCCTCTGCCTACAAAATTATGTCAGACTTAACAGCCCCTATACAGGTTATCATTGTTAAGATCGGTCAAGGTCAGGTAAGGTTATGTGAGTCTACTTTTAAGATGGATCGCTTTGCACCTTTGATGCTGCAATTACTAGACTGAAAACCGCTGGAGATAATAATGAAGGGAAACTCATTAGATGGTGTGCACAGTTATGCTTGCAATCCCATGAGAAAACTACCATAAATTGTGTAACATTTTGCTTACAGTGTGAGTGCCAAGTGCAGACAGACATGCCCTGTGAGAGCAGAGGCGCTGATAGCTGAATGCTTATGAACTTGTATGTTCGGGAAAGGGGGGGGGGGGCAGTTACCATTGCAATCAACAACAGGAGCGTCAAACCAATTCTGAGAAATATACACGCGTCAAAACACGTGTTGATATGATGGCAGCTAACAGTATAATGTAGGTTCTCACCCTGACAGGCATAATTACTTTGGAACAAACAATAAGCAATAATGCTGCATCTCAATTCGCACACACTTCAAACTTCATTAGTCCTATCAGAGCTGTTAAAAAAAGTGCAGCTGTCGGCAAATTTGGTTAACTCTCGAATACCTGGAACGCACCCGAGTCGCGTTCGATTTTAACCACTTTAACCATTATTTTATGCTTTAACTTTAGAAAAATAGCAGATATACAAGCTCACAGCGCGGCACCGAGTGCCGCGCTGCGAGCTTGTAGATCTGCTATTTTTGAAAAATCTTGAAAATGTGTTCAAGTCTTTGAATATCTTTGACCCGATCTTTGACCCGACTTCTAAATCCTTCTTCTAAATCATGCTTTTTCATATCAAGGACCCCCAAAATTACAGGTATTTGGCCACTGACCCCCATCTCAAAATATGTTGTTCCAGGGACCACCCAGAAGCAAATAATTGAGTTACAAATGTTTGCTTTTAAATAGATATATTCAAAGACTTGCAAAAAAAAAATCATGATTTTTCAAAAATAGCAGATCTACAAGCTCGCAGCGCGGCACTCGGTGCCGCACTGTGAGCTTGTATATCTGCTATTTTTCAATAGTTAAAGCAGTCAATAATCCTAGGCCTAAATGGGTTAAAGCTCCACTGAGATATTATGTTTATTTTAAATTCAAGTAAGATAAATAAGTAGAAGGTTTGCACATTCATGTTCTGCTTGTGGGCCAACATCTGTGTGTACCGTATGACTCAAAAGAAAGAAAATGTCTCCACCTTTGGTCACAAATGTAGCATAAGCTCCCTTCTGGGCAAAGATTTCAAGGACTTTTATCAAGAAACTAGAGACTCAGGTTTTGAACTTCTTGCCTGTATTGAATTTGTGTTTGAGTTTTGGCCACACTTCTGGATTAGTGAAGATCTCGACATTATACTGTAGTTATAAATTACCAAATCTAGTTATATAGTACTTGCCTACAGCGTGAATGATAATTGCTTTTAATGTAGTCAGGTACTATACACAGTAATCTAAATATAAATTAAATTAAAGTTTTAAAATGTTCTTATCTTAACAAACCTAACATTATTAGATAGTAATCAAGTAAAAATCCATTAGATATAATGAATTGTAATACCATTCTAAAACACTGTAGTACATCTTAATTGAGACAATGTTACTGATTCAAATAATCAACATCCCTCTTGGGCAGATTTATATTGCGGAATAAGTTCAGGCAGTGCAATGAATGCTACTATATTAAAATTCCATTGCACATTCCTTTTTATATAAGAGCCATTTGCTTTAGAGTTAGAACCTGCCTTCTCCAAAACACATTAGAGCTGGGATACCCGACCGAAAACCAGCGGGGCAGTCGAAACCCAAGTGTTCGAGCCGGACGCATTTTCATAATTAATTGTCAGACGTCGAGTCGGGTCGGACATATCATGCACTCTCTCTGATGATGTGCGCAGTGCACAACTCCTGTGTGTGCTGCTTGCGCTAATGCTGCAGGCATGGAGACATAACTCTAAGCATGGAGAACGTCCCAAACGGCAAACACTGAGGTAACGTGTTGTTGTGCTGAAGGGAGCTCGCTGCTTGTTGGCGCTGTGTTCCCCACTACTGTACATCCCTTGAATTGGAAGTTTATTTTGCAACGGTTGTGGTTGTGTGCAGTGCACTGTGCAAACCTCGTCCGTCCAACACACACATTGCCAAGTAAATCCTGCGTTATACTCCGTTGTCACGGCGTGTTCCGTGCCAAAAGTGGCTGATCTACAAGCTCACAACGCCTCGCATCCGCAACGCATTGTGAGCTTACAGATCAGCTATTTTCCAGACGCAGAAACTTGCAGGATGAGTGTGCAGCTGGTAGCAAGTCACTGCAGTCAGACGTATATTATTTACATTATTTAATAATCAACGTACAATTTAAACACTTTCACAAGCCACAGTGTGCCTTAATATTCATAATAATCGTAACAAGCAGTTAAGCTGCATGCACTGCACATTAGAAGAAGTTTGCTAGTCAGTCAGTGTAAATCTGTGGCTTCCTCAAAGAAAAAGAAAGGAGGGGAAAAAGCGGTATATAAGGGTCGGACAAAAACTGTCGGACACAGGTTCAGCACGGACTGAAACAATGGGCACGATCCCAGCTCTAAAACACATACAATACAGCACATGCACACACGTTGCACACAACTCTTTCATCTTTTTTTTTCACTCTTTTTATCCAAGTATAAGTATGCCAGTATCTTATGGCAAAATGTAAGTGCTCTTAAATGTTGTCTTCCTGTACATTATGCCATGTTTTAAAATATCCGTTTCAGTTTTCTGTTTGTCCATTTAAATATAGTGCATGTGTAACCTTCTCACCAAGCCAGCCCTAGTGCTCGACCAGTCCTGCTGGCTCACAACCCATTTAAGGGGGTTGGTACTACTTTTGGAGTAAGGGACATTCTTTTCCGCAACAACTATGCACCTGGAACCAAAAAATGAGCTCGGTTTTTGGGGTCAAAGGGAGAACAGTTACTGAAAATTCCAGGGAAAGGTCCTAAGATGAGGTTGCAGTCATAAATGTGCTATAACATAATTTCTGTAGAGCAGTGGTTCTCAACATTGGACTAAAATGTTTACACTGATTGGCACATGTCAGAAGATTGTGAGCTATTCTTTCTCTCCAAACACTGGATGTAAAACACTGCTGTGCAAGATGACCTAAAAGCCCTGTTATCTAACAGTGAACATAATCGAGCCACAGTTAGAAACTCACCAGGGTCTCACTCAATAAATGACAGAGGGGTTTAAGGCAAAGTATTGGACTTTTTCTTAAATGAGCACTATCGAATGACAGATGCTTACACTGGAAATTGGAGATGTACTTACAGCTTTGTGTCCAGCTTCAGCAGAAAGCCCTGTTTGTCGTACACTAGAAACAGCAGGGGGGAAAGAAAGAGAAGGAGAGAGAGACAGACCAATTACCACACCAGGGCCAACGTATCAGGACTTCTGACTGTAGCGCACTCCGCATATTTGACCATCAAGTACTTAGAAGTATCCAATACCTAACCGCTAAGATACAGCCAATTAGCTGTAGTTTTGCATCTGTTGCTGTGTTAAAAACAAGAAAAAAAAAACAAGAAAGAAAAAAAACAACAACAACAACAAATATACAGCCTGTGCATTCTTCAGAAAGGTGAAGAAACAATGGAAATGGGAGGAGGGGAAAAATTAAGTTAGAAAGCATTTGTTGGAAAATCAAGCAAGATTAGGAAAAGAAGCCAGCCAAAACACATTCTGCTGAGCTGAAAATAAAGTAAGGTGAACGGTTGGATTTGCGGTACACCTATGGACAAGCATCAGGGGGTGTGGTAGAGTGGCGGTCCATAGGTGCCTAGTGAAGCATTGAGACAAAGCCATTTTCATAGAAGCAAGAAAGCACAAGAACCCTTGCAGCTATTTAATTGAAGTGAAAGGAAATAGTTTAAAAAATGTAATCATTTATATGTTTTCCTTAAATTATATTAATTATTATACTACTATTGTACCCATGTACTGTATGCTGAGTACATTAGAACGCTGTACAATACTGCAGTGGCGACAGACCTCACTTTAAGTCATATGAATTCAGTCTCTGGAAATAATACAGAATGCTGAATAATCAAAGAATAGCCTGCTAGATGCACATATAATTGTTGCTTTCTTAACAGTAAATAATTATGAGTGGAGCAGCACGGAAGAGAGATTAAGTGGCAGAATCAACGTTTCTCCTGTGGGTGCATTTGTTGTCATCAGAGGAATGCTGGAGGACAAAAAGAGAGAATGAAGAGAAAAATCAAAAAGGATGGGAGAGCAGATGGCTGGTTAGCCATAGAAGCAGAGATGGGTGAGAAATATTTGTGTCTGTCTGTTAAGAGGCGCATGGTAGCCAAAGAAATGAGCAGCAGTGAGGCTTTAGGCAGAAATAAAGGGGCAGGGTCCCTGCCAGTAGCACAAATGTTCACCTCTGAAACCGTCCTATTATGCCAGGACCCCTGCAGTCTGCCTGGCTGCAAAGTGCAAACCATTCCAGTGAGATGTACCACTACCTTAGTTTGAACAACAGAGGGCACTGTTGCATCATATTAAGTCATTGGGAAGAGAGACCATGGGACTGGGATGGTAACATATGCCCTGCTGAGATAAAAGTCAGCTGACTCACCAGATAAAGCACTATATATAGATTTTACATTACAGTATTGAGAAAAGCTCTTCATACGACTGATTTTCTCTCAAGCTATCTATCCAGGGGCGTCACAAGGGGGGAGGGGGGGGGGGGGGGGGGAGTGGGACTGGGTTACTAGGGCCCAAGGTGGAGGGGCCTTAATTATCTTATACTTTAGCTATGCTGCGCTGTGAGCTTGTAGATCTGCTATTTTTTTAAAGTTGTGAAAATGTGTGCAAATCTTTGAATATACTGTACGTATGTATTTTTTAAGCGAACATTTGTAACTACAATTCTGCTTCTGGGGGGTCCCTGGAACAAAATATTTTGAGATGGGGGTCCGTAGCCAAATACATATCATTTTGGGGGTCCTTCACATGAAAAAGTGTGAGCACCACTGACATAGAAACATAGGTTTTTCAAAAATATTTGAAATATTCAAAGACTTGCACAAATCTTCAAGCTTTTTCAAAAATAGCAGATCTACTGTACAAGCTCGCAGCGTGGCACTCGGTGCCGTGCTGTGAGCTTGTATATCTGCTATTTTGCAAAAGTTAAAGCACAAAATATTGCCTAATAATGCATTCCCAGTTTAAATGGGTTACACCTCCTCCCCCTATGAAGAACATTCATTGGGGGCCCGCAGTGAATCCTTGTACCCAGGGCTCAGAATTTGGTGCGACACCCCTGTATCCATCTATAATATATTTGGCAGGTATTTTAACCAAGTAACTGTACATTCTTTAAGGATGTCCAGTATTGGGTTTTATTCTCTCTTGTATAGCCCAGGTAGGTAAGCAGTGAGCTAGGGTTTCTTGCAGGCGTCCGGCAGGGCGCAGTGTTGGGAGGAGACACAGACCGATGGCAACGAGCCATGGCAACATGTCTGGACTGTGCTAACTAAGGGTCATGGGCACCGGGTTCAACATTTCACGACTGTAGCTTGAATGTACTTTGAAAAGACAAACATTCTGATTCAGCTATCCTATCTGTTTTCAGACAACATCTGATAGCGTTTTGTGTTCTGCAGTTTGTCTGCTTGCCTTTTGAAGCCTAATGTGGTTCTCGGGCCGTTAATACAGCAGGACTGGAATGATTCTTTGGTTAACACGGCTAATCTAGGATGACAATGTTTTCTATGATGAAAGACATAAATACATACCAAAAAGTCATTTACAGTTTTTATTTTTAAGTGCAACGTTGTCGTTTTTTTAAAATAGCCCTCCAAACATGGCCACTGAAGTGTCACAGGTGTTTCAGAAGGTTTCTTACAGAAGGTGGAGAGAAAAGAGTGATGGGCAGGGCACAGGGTGTGGGGTGAGAGCTTTGTACCTGAGCCTACTATTCGTCCCACGGTGAGAGCAATGTCCGTTTCTGACTCTGAAAGACAAGAGGGGTCAGTTAAGGCTGCTAGAGCATCAGCCCAGGCAACACTTGTGAGCTTGAGAGCACCGACAAATCCAAAACGTCAAAGACATGAATAAATCAGAGGAGGAAGAGGAGAGGTTAGTCATGTTAGTCCCCGCAGGTTGAATTAATAACCAGTAATGTGGGTCTCCGATCAGAGACAGCAGGCTGAAGTGGCTGCAAATCAACCTCCTGAATGCACCCATTGCAGTTGTTTTAGTAGCTATTGTGGCTGTAATAGGTATTTTGAAAAGAGAAATACCAAAAAACACTGAAATGAGTGAATGAGCAAAAGAATAAAATCAAATCAAAAAGCAAAAACGAGTGAAGGAAAAAAATGCAAGGCTTGTATCGCCCAGGTAGCAGATACCGAGGATCCATATGAGCACCTGAGCACCTAAGCACCCCCGGGTTCACCACCACCCAAAGTGAATGGGCTTCTACCTGTGGTTCTTCTACCTGTGGTAGTTTTCACTTTGGCAGTCCCTTTAAAAGGGACTGCCATTGTAGGCTCTGCATCTTTCTCTGCAAACAAAAAGGGTGAGGGGGGGGGAGTGTTAACACAGTTATGGATGGAGACACCATCATGATCTGCTGATCCTGTGGAAGGCAGCGACAGAGCAGAAGGACAAATATAAATAAAGTATAACGATGGAAACACAGACGCAGAAATTAGGAGCCAGGAAAGCAGCACACATTTACTCCAAAAACACACATCTGCTAGCACTGTTGTGTCTTTCTGTTGTGTCTTTTGTGTCTTTCGGCTTAAGCTGAGAAGACCCCCAGTGGATGGCCCATGACACAGAGCTCATTACAGAGTAATGCCGAAAGATTAATATGGGAATTGAGTGGTTAAGATGTTCACCTCCAAAATCATACACTTGTCCCTCTTGTCCTAGGATTACCGGTAAATACCACTAGAACCTCCTTTCTACATGTCCCTTATACTGTCGCCCTCGGAAGTTTCCAACTGTAGCCCAAGTCTTCCAAGGTTAGTGGAGTAAGAGCAAAATGGCCACCGTGGGAATATGGCCAATGAGCAGGTGTATGTGCACTATGATTGTACCTCAAGCATTGTTTATTATCATTAAACGTTTGGCAAACATTGCACATTTCCCTTCCACATCCCTTTGCAGATTTGTCTATTTAATTTAACCGAGATAAAAAGCGGGAAGACTTGCAAAACAAGAGGGCTGGGTTCAAACTAAACTAGGCCTTGGGGACCAAAATAAAGAAGATCTGTGTTCATGTTTTCTCTCTATCAAAATAAGCATAACACAGCTGTTGAATGCCTTCCACCTGCTGATGATTACGCACAGCCAACCTATAGTGCCTTTTCTTTAACCCAAAGAGGAAGGAACAAAGACTGCTGGCTGTAGATAAAAGCAAAGCATGTAAATCCTGACAAGAGACGAATGTAATCCGCTGTAAAAGCATGTACTCTTTATATAGAATAGAATGCAAACACTGCAGAGCCTCAGAAGCTGGGCATGTCTGAGCCATGTGTCAGATCGGATTCCCTAATTAGTGAACAGTGGACCTCTCGCCTCACTGAAAGTGGATCACTCGTGGCCGTTATCAATACTAGGCACAGGGACAGAGAATCCTGCATATCATGTAAACAGGTGTCTTCAGAGCAGGTGGCCAATGTACCGTAAGATATCACCAGCCAAATGCTGAACATGACATGAGAAATAACACCTTTCCACACCATTGTGCGTTAGCATAGCGCTTCTTAATGTTTAAATGGATTTAAATATTGTTTTGGCATGCAGGTTGTGAATATTTAAGCCAAGTAATATTCTCAAACTAGAGTTCACATATTTTACTGGTCATCCAACTGCCTGGCTGATAAACTAAATAGACAAGGTGTGGCTGTGACTGTTGGCAGGTAATTTCATAGCCCACCGGTGCGGTGTGGTCTGGGAGATGTGACACCCTGAGGTGCCATTTCCACTACCCGCAGCAGCGCACACAGACAATGGATGTCGGCTTGCACTCACACCCTTACGTGACAGAGCTGGAAGTGAATGACTGACCGAGTGCCAACTTACGGTGACCAGATGTCCCGGTTTGTTCGGGATTGACCCGGTTGCAAGCTGGGTGTCCCTGCTGCCCGATAACCCTGAAATATTCTGTTTTTCAACATTCACTACCAAATTGTCCTGGTTCTCACCACAATTAAAATCCACTTATAATTACCTAACCACCATCCATGGTGTTGAAGGTACTGGGGATGCACAGTATATGTCTGGAAGTTTGAAAATATGCTTACCCTATGCTAATCATAGCCTACCAACTGCAAGGGCCGCAAGATTCTGGAAAAGCATGTTATGATCGCAGTACATGGACTTAATATAATTAGGCATCTTGGCTAAATGATGAAAAGAAAACTACACTTTCATTTTCAATAGGTTCTAAGATTGTGTTTTTGCGGTCAGTCCATTATGTGTGGTATCAGAACTCTGATACCACACATTATGTGAAAATGTGACTAAAGGACTTGTGTGCAGAGAAACACCTTTGTGCTATGGACATGGTGTATACTATAGTATACTGTATTTATGTCAGCCATTGTGTCCTCCTTTACATGTTAAAGAGCGCTATAGGTCACACCATTGTGCTCAAGTCTCAGGACAAAATGCATCAAGTAGTGAAGGTGGACCCTCATTGTTGACTGTAAACTGAAACGGAACGGGCCCCCTTCTGCGCGCCAGCCTCACAGGTGTCAAACATCCTCTCTGCTTGCCACAGGAATGACAACAGTCATATGAACTTACTAGTCTGAAGTTCGCACACCGAGGTGCCAGGCACATGTCAAAAGTGTGGAACACAAACACCAACAATGTTGACTCAAGATTTTCGTTCGGATAAACCCACTACGACATACAGAAATTAGACGTTACGGTAAATGGTCCGACTGGTAGCTAGCGAGCATAATTCACTCAAGTGTGTAGGGGATCAGCTTCATCAACTAAATGTATGGACGTTTTAGAAAAGGGATGGCACTCAACTTCCTAATAAAACAGCCAATGGCCTTTTGAGGGCCAAATGGGATGCATGAGGACATGGAGAACTTAAACCGGTAACTAACATGATCTATCTATAGTCCACAGAACACTTTATTTGGCAAAAGAAAAATAAATTAAGAAATGGAAAGACAAGAATAATGAGCAGTGCCAATGGCTCAGCTTGCTTCCCGTGGCCCTGGCATTGGTTTGTGACGTCTGCACAATAAATCAAATAGTGAAGAAGAGAGATTATCCAGATTTGATCGGCTCAATGCAAAACTCTGTGGCTTATCCAGCCATGGTTCACGGAAGAGGGAAGGAACTGTAGACATGCACTTCTGTCCTGTTCCACCAACATCCAGCGTCCAAATCTGAACATCTGGTGGCATCACGGCACCGCACAATGTCCCAACATCTCTAGTACAAGGCCCCCCCCTTCTCCCACAAAAACCTGATCTGGTTTGTTACTCTTTGTGTTAAGAAATCAGCATGGAAGTGGTTAGACTGCATCCAAGTGCCAGTTCCGTCCATGTATGAATCACACAAAGGGAATTAATAATCAGCTGCAGACATGTGAGAAAAAAAAACAACAACAACAAAAAAAAACACTCAACTGTGTTTCAATTTCAGTCACAGGCAGACAACAATACATTTCTCTCTGTTGCTACTAAGGGCAGACTGATAATGTTGTCTGTAGATTAAACAGCATACAGCGAAATGTACCGTCTAGCATCTGTGGATGCCTCCCTCATGGCAGCTTGAGGGAGCACACTTGAATTTGTACAACAGCCAAAGCAACAGTCCTCCATGATGCCATAAGAGTAGTGATGCCCCAACCTTGCCAGAGAACAGAAATAACTAAGGAGGAGAGAATATTACATTTTTCTTTCCAATTTCTTGCCCTGATGAAAGCTTCTCTTCCACTTACAATTCCATCCAAAAGACTTCTCTTACAGTACATCACTCTTCCTGGATGCTTTAGCCTCTACCATAGTAATTTCTCCACGTTATCTACATACTATTCACGCAGCTAACCTGAAGGAACATGCAGCCAACAGAGTTAACAATAGTGAAACTTGACACTTATTTACAGGCTATTTCAAGGCCTTTCAAAACACTGACGTTTGTTCTCACGGTGCCAGGAGCTGCTCTGTGGACAGCTTTTCAGAGAAAATACCACCAACTGACTGATGCCCAAGAATGGGGCTTTGCCAATGAAAACGTCTCATTTCGGTTCTCCAGTAGAAGAGTTAATCTTCTAGCCCCCTCTGCTGGTTTCATATAGCTGGTTCAGAGACCCCAACCATGGGTCACTATTCCCCTTTCTTTCTCTTCGAAAGAGCAGATTAAGCAACATAACTTTCAAAATGTGATAAAAAAAAACAGACATAATAGTGGAAAGCTCATGTTTTTCAACATGACATATGAAACAAACTTTAGGTTGGCGGCCGGATTGGTCAACCTGTATGCGTGAGTGCACACCCAACACTGACAAGCCCGAATACTGTCATAGTATTCTGTCTTACAATATAAGGCAAAGGTTTCAAGGCATTATGGGTAGCATTCCTAGGCTATCGATTTCAGGTCCAGGACTAAAATGGTAATATGTATATATATGTATATAGTATGCCTATGATGCGTGCATTCGGAGGGAATGTGCACATGGCGCTGTTATCAGAAGACTGGTGGTCTAGAAACGTATAATAAACGACACATTTTGTTGAGGTCTGGCACTCTGTACCACTATTGATTTTGCACAAAGAGCTAGCCGCTTACACACAGCAGGCGGTCACCTGCTGGCTGCTAACCTCCATTGTTTTTGATGTACAGCAGCTTTGCCGGCACAGTAGCAGCAAGGAGAGAGTGGCTGCCACACAGAGATTATAACGACGCAAATAATTTAATTCAAAGATTTTCGGGTATCTATTTACTCCAAATCATCCCTATAGTCATCCTGTGGGCCAGGAGTTTGACACGATAATAAAAAAACACAAAGCATTGCCAGAAGTAATAATTACACCCATTTTATCCTGTGGTGGAATTCAGTTTTAAGCTTCACTCAGCTGATTGCTGCCGACAGAGGAGTAGTTAACAGTTAAGTGTCTTTCCCAGAATACCAGGGCCCGGAGTCAAACCTGGGACCTTCCTCTTCCCAGGCGGGCTTTCTACCCATTCAGCTACATGGTGCAACCTGCACCATCCTATGTTTGGAGCCCTCAGAAAAGGAGACAATGAGGAGAAGTGAGAAAGCAAAAATGCTATTCACTCCCTGTATGGACCATCATCCACTGATGCATGTCAGCTGAATATTAATTCTACATCAATTGACCAGTAATTCAGAAATATGGATTCTGGATGATATAAAAAAAAACATTTGTGTCAGTTTTCTTAACAGTTGAACAAGCCAATCTGATTCTGAAAAGTATGTGCTTTTCACAATAAGCTACTGTATGTTTCAATTAGTTAGCAAACTTGCTTATATTCCATTTTATGCAGCCTTGGGGTGTTCTTGGACAAAGTTTGTGTGAAAACGTATGTAAAATGTATTACCCAACTTCATCAAACTCTATGCAATGTCACCCTCTACTTGTTTTAGGCTTTTTAAAAATCTAACGATTCAACTGTAAAACAAATATTGGCATCACCATTTCATCTGATGAGTTCTTTATGATAATGATGGTAGTACGGAGGAGACAAAAAGAAAAGGGGGGAGTTAAGTAGCTCTGAATTAGTTCTATCTATGGTCGAAACAAGGCAACAGCAACACAGTAGTAGTGGGTGTAAAAGTATGGCACTAGTCAATCATGCTCTGCAAAATGTTTACAAAAAACATTCAAATGTCCCCATTAGTTCTGAGATAGATTGCCTAGCAGTGGATGTACTAAAATAAACCTTGATAAGCTCTCCCACAACATCCGGGGCTCTGATGAAGTGAAAGATGGACTGGCAGATGAACTGAAGCAAACTCAAAAAAGTTGTCCTAGACACCCAGCAAGGAGCCAGTGGCACACAGTCTGATGGACAAGCAAACAGACTGAAAGCATAAAAAGTTGAACTGATGGACAAGACAGAGACAAACAGCAATAAACATACAGGCATCAAACGGAATTGCTCCATAACAACAGGCTAAAAACACTCAGAGCTCTCAGATGACCGGGCGGAACTGAAAAAGGAAAAGAAAAAAGGGAAATATGGCACAGGATTGGCAATACAAAGGGGACAGACAAACGGGTAAAAGCAAACAGAAAGATCATTAAAAACTGCCCAAGTGTTACTCACGTGGCTTCTGTCCCCATACATGCAGATGTAGCTTCCCAGAAGAGTAGTAGATGAAGCCCAGGACCAGCATGGGGCACAGGACGAACAGCAGCTTGCGGGAGGGCATCATGGTCTACAGTCATTGATATGGCACCATTTGGCTCATCACCTAAGAAAACAATACGAGATTCAACTTATAGCTCCCACCGGAAGTAGACTCTAGTAGAGTGGGTCTTCCAGCAATTAAAAAACACATTACCCTGAAATGTAACCACAAATGTAATTGTGGGCTCTCTGAAAGCGAGCACACGTATGTTATCTTCATTATTTATCTATCAGTAAAGTTCTCCTCAAAATGACGTAATCTATCAGTCAAGTTCTCCTCAAAATGACGTAAGACACTGCCTTTGTACCGACAGTACAAAGGCAGGGCCCTTAGCCAATGAGGTGCAGCCAAAGGGTAGATCTTTGAATTAATTCTGTCCTTGTCCCTTTTAAGCCCTTTATGGAGATCCCTGATGTCTTCAATATTAAGCCCATAACTGGTCGCTTCTCGCCTTTAGGGCGAGGTCGCTTCTCGCCTTTAGGGCGAGGTCGCTTCTCGTCCTTAGTCAGAAGGTAGACAGTATGCTTGGGCATTCTCCTTATGAATTTTGACGAGATAAGACATGGGGAGTGAAGGCTAAGAAATCAATGAAATAATTAAATTTCAAACGTCAATCTGTGTTGGTTTGTTTGCCTAGTCCTTTCTACTGCATTAAATAGAAGCCACTGCTCCAACAAGTGGTAAACACTGCGTTGGTAGACGAAGAGATTTTAAATTGACCAAAGATGACCCACTATGTGCTGTGATTCACTCCCAGCATACATGCCACTTATGGTAGATGAGATAAGACCATGACCCATATGTGTGGAATATCTGTGACTCATTCTTCTATGACAGTAAATTATCCATCTACACTTGGTTACCTATTACGTTTATATCATGCATTTATGTTTAATCACAATTCCATCAGCAAAAATCTCTCTCTTAGATGTCATTGCAGAAGACTTGTTGAAACACAGTATGCCATCAGGATATGTAGTAGGCAATAAACTGTTAGAACTGGGCCTCATTTCAGAAATGCCTGGATCCGAGGCTAGATTTCTCCTAGAATGTAGTTGCTTGTTTTCATCTTCTGAACAGCTGGAGGCGAGTTCAAATGAGGGTTTATAAAATCTTGGCAGGTGGTGCTTGAGCTGCACTGAGAGCCATCCCAGATCCACTTCTAATGCCTCAACCAAGTCAGCAAACTTGATTATGACCCACAGAGTAGAGGGAGAGATTTGTCACTCCACCTGCCCAGTGCTAGATAGAACATGAAAACACAGCGTGGTCAATAAATTGTGAAACTTTACTGTACTCAGACGTGTAGCTACAGCCCCGGCTATAAACCTTTGACAGTAGCCTATGGCATTTCAGATTTCAAGATTACTCAAGAATACTGAATAGCTGAATTACATAACTCTGCCAAACGGTTGCATGTATATCAAATTACTGACTAGAGGGGTTAAGATCCACTGAAATATCTTAACAGCCATCAGAACATTACAAACAAAAAACACATTGTTGTAACATACATCAACATTTACACAAGAGATCACAATGACCATCATTTTTGTATGCTATGAATTGAGTACAAACGGGCCCCAGTTTAAACAAACCAGGGAGCTGTCTTGTGGTCTTATCCCTTTAGTTGACCTTGTACCAATGAACTGTACTGTCGTGTACCTTTTCCTATGCAAATTTAACATTTCTAATAAAGTGTTCAATCAATAAAGTGTTCAATCAATCATATCAACACTACAACACCACAAACAGAACAGAGCACAACATTGCAACAAGACACACGACACATTTTTAACAGCCATCATCATCAACATAACGCATTTGTAGCAGCATGCTATAGCAACACAAACATAACATGAAATATTGTAACAGCCATCAACAAACAACATTACACACAGACAGGAGGACACAGTGAAGTAACAAGAAACTGCACAGGCGGACAGTGTCACCTTTCTCTCTCTCTCTCTCTCTCTCTGCTGACCGTTGCCTTTGAATCAAATTCCAGTAGTCTTTCTAATGTTTAGTTAAAAACAATTATGTGCCCGTGTTCCCTTGTGTGGCATCGCATTCGCTTATTCCACTTACAACAAGGGACGGTAACTTAACTGGCTAATTTAGCCGCTAGCCACAGAAATAACGGTACGTTGCGACAGGTCCCATCCATCAGCTATGTTTATGATACAACAACAGCTCAACAAACATCTGTTGTGCCGTTTCAATTTCACGTTTCGCGTTTTCACATCTTCATCGAGGCTTTAGTCCCAACTGAAGTAACACTACACGGCCCGTCAGGACCAAATATATGCCAAGTTCTATTTGATTTAAACGTTACTGAGGATGACGAACGTAGCTAACAGCTAGTAGCTAACTTGGTACTCGTAGGGCAGGCTAAGCTGGGCTTCATTTACATTCGTCGCGGGAGCCCCGTGTTGTTCGACAAAAATGACATTTTCAAATTGAACATTTTACCCCATTTGAAAATACGTCATGTTTGTCCAGCGACATGCGGTCGCGCGACGAACGTCGGGCTGAGTGATTTGTCTTTTGATGTCCTTCCTCAGCGGGCCTGCTGCAGTCAGAACAACGACACCGCAATGAAATGAGTGGCAATGGGCTTTGGGTTTAGAATCATAAAGCAAAACATTTCAGATAATACCAACCAAACATTATATTTGAATACAGCATGCTGCGCACCACCGCCTGGCGAAATAACAATAACTGTTTTTTTATACTGTAGCAACGACACGCAAGCTGCTGTAACCCAAACCGCTGCTTTGCCTAATTTCACTACCGTTACCACCATCGCTGTTTCGACTAAAACACGAGACGTGGACGGTTTTGTAATGCCCCCTCGATTGATTAGATTAGGAGAAAATATGAACAGTTTACCTTGCCCTTTACGCTCAGTCCTTGGATGAGAAGGGGAAAAACATATGCCTTTAGTTTAAATAACGAAAAGGTCGATAACACGACCGTGTTCTTCTCCCCCCTTTCCCGACCATCATGTCGAAATCCAGCGATCAAGGCTCCCCAACAAGCAGTGTGAACTCAAGACGCTCAGTCGGTCTGGCTGGCTGGCGCAGCTTTCTCTTTCTATCCGGACTCCCGTCCCCAATCCCATTAACCTTACACACCGATCAGCCTGCTCAACACACCGGCACAACGAAACAAGCACTCTTTTCTATTTAATCATCATTCTCATATCACCACCATCATCATCAATTCATCATCATCATCATCCTCCTCCTCCACAGAGTCACAGACCTACAGCTCAGTTTGTCAGTAGCAGTCACATGGGTATTCCAGTTGAATTTACTATGCCCTCTCTCTCAGTCTCTTTTAACTGAGCTGAATGCACCTTTTCAGCTCATTCTTCACGTGGTGGCTCGCTCTTCGTCAGCTGTTACATTGGCATTGTATGCCTTTGCAATGTTGCTGCATGCTTTTATTTACCCATCAAATCCCCCTATTGTCGTTAACCTTATTCAGCAGCAATGTGATAGCTAGATGTAATAATGTACAGTACTTGTTCAATTGCCTATGCATAGTAGTACACCATAATAGTTAATGCACTGCTTGCACTTTATTTTGTGGCTTGGCTGCATGCGCTGAAGGGCGTGTTGTCATCAACTTAGCCACAACAAGACAGTTTTTCAGTTTCACATCTCCTTTGAGCATAAATAGTGCATAAATAGATTTGCAGCATAGTACCATGAGACATCATGTCATGAGAGCATTGTGATATCGGATATATCCGTCCAGGTGATCAGTCTCCATCAAGCACTGACCTTGTATTGCCAAATATAATATGAATGGTTAGATATATTGCCAGACCAAGTACCCAACCGTAAGAGAACCACAGTGACAGGGTTCTTAACCACATCCCACATGATAGGTTAGGGTTAGGGTGCTGTTCCCCATGCTGCTGTTGACAACAGATACCTATCACCAGCTCGTATTGCTTTGTTAATTAATTTAATTCCCCTCTTGGACCAAGGTCTTGTTCTATATCATGATATTTGCGAGACCCAACATCCGACCTACAGCTGTTGTGGGCTGAATGCCATGTTGGGGAGGGTAGGGGGGAAAAAAACGCTCTTTCTTTTACATTATGGTGGGTAGTGTCATATACACTATACAGCATAGCGTCTATAAATGAATCAAGCAGGAAATGCAATCTGCTCCCCTACTGTTCTCCATCTGGGGTCAGAAGATTAGCAGGAGCCAAGAAACAAGAGTAGTACAAAACACACATCCACATCCACTGAGTGGCATCATGTCAGCTTGTATGAGAATAACATCTTGGTATTATTTGGCATGCAGCTGGAAACATTTGAATGGCCCTTTGCACACAGTAGTATCTACTTTTTGGAAAATGATTTCACCCACTCTTTTACACCTGTAAACTTGTGACGTGACAATAAACTTGAAGTCTAAGTTGGGTTGAAGTTGAAGGTATTATTTTGGGGAAAATATTGCAAGATGCTTGTATTCACACTCACAATGACATCCTGTTAATCAACTTGAGGTGTTTGTCAGAAACTGACAAGTGCTAAAGAGGAAACCATGAGTTATTTCTGTATTGTGGGTAGATTTCCTTTTCATCGGATAAGTAAGTTATTTGGCAGGAAGGGTCTAAGTAGATATGACTATGATGGGCGTGTACCTTAACAGCATAAACGGTGAATCCGCTGCACATCTTTTTAAGTTGTTTACTGCCAAGATACAAGCACATCACATATCCGCAGTGGTTAACCTGGGGGAGAATGCCCAATGTTGGCAGACTTAATTGTGCCTTCTAAGAAGCAGTTTTTTATGCTATTGATGTCTAATGGATACCATTTATTGTCTTTCTGTCTGTTGTGTGCATTGCCTTAATTGATTTCAGACTGGCAATAAAATGAACATCAAGATGATCGTGTCAGGTGTCTAGATAAGAGAAACTTTCAAGTCAAGATGGAAATCCTTCACTCACTCAGGATTTCCTGAATCACTGTCAATAACAGGGATGCTAGTGCTATCTGCACTGTGACAGGGATTTGCATTTTTTTCATCTCCACCAGGCATATACTGTAGTCACATGGTTTATACTTTGTGTAATCTCCCATTTAAGCTCACTCCAGGAGCTTAAATTGACAAGTGAAGCATTTCCTTCATGGTGTGGCAGTTAAAATTGGCTTAGAGGGGTGCACTCTCATATTATGTTTGGCTTTGCTTGTATCTAATCCCTCAACTATTGATATGGAGTTTTGGTGAAGTCCTTCCCAGCAGCTTCAAGAAAGTCTTCACACACCAATGGCTGCATTGCAAATAAGATAAGATACCCATCTGGGAAGAAGCTGTGTGTAGTGTCTAAACACTATAGCATTTTCTAATTGATAATATACAACAAATATGCAGAACTGATAGAGATTCATTCAGACAATTAGAACAATGTATTTACAGTTATAACTATTTGAAAATAATGTTTTTGTAATTTTGCACAGATTTTAGCAAAATAAATGTGCAATGGAACAACACAGATGTATGGCTGGACTTTTCTAAAGTTTCAACTCTACGTTATGTTAATATCTATGCAATAACAGCACAGTGGGAATCATGTAGCTCTAAGTATTGGTTTACCATGGTGATCTAAATAAATAATTGATTCCAGTGTCATCTGAATCATAGATGAAGCATTCTACTATTTGGTACCGCACTGGCAGGAAATAAGCGTGTCCTAATGGGACACTAAAAGAAAGCAAGGAGACAGTACAGAAAGGAACTCAAGCTTGAATGAAGCACACTTTCCTTTCCCCTATTATTTACATCCATAGCACTGGGAACTGACCAGACTGCAACCACTTATTGCCTAGCTCCCCAAGGAGAGGATGAAAGCCTATGAAGCTAATCATAACTCTGCCTCTATCAGAAGAAACAAAAATCTCCTTTAACTCTCTCTTCCATTTGGGTCAGGTCCTCTCGTTGTGCGTGTGTTTCTCATACAACAAAAGGATGTGTTTTCATGTACATATGCCCCATTATGCATCTCAGTGACCCTTGCATTTTGTCAACAATAATTGAGTCCAGCTCCGAGGTTGCCTACAGTGTATGAATCCCACTGATGAAATCCTGGTATTAAATGGAACACCCAGTAGTCAGGTTGAGAAAGAAGTAAAGATTGCACAAATTCTCCCATAGAAATGATGTGGTGGTGATAAATAATTTATACAGGAACATTTTCTAGAGTGCAGACTTGACTTCTCTCTTTCCATATTTAGTGCTTTTATGTGCAGAACCTAGTTTTTTATCGTTTGGATGTGCATGCTTTCACAGAGATGCCATAGATTTGTAACTTTTAGGTTATACAATGCTCCTTTATAACCAAAATAGCCATTTTAACATCGTGAAACACAGAGTTTCTTTGGGGTTTTATCAGGCCATGTTTTAAACAATTCATTTACTACACTATCCTTCTGAGGAAGCTGTTTTTGGTCAAGGTCACGGGCACATATTTGTCCCATGCTCCTTAGCATTCCTGTTTTGTTTTGTGGTCATGACTCAAACAATTGAGGCGATAAGTTAACGGAGACAGGAAAACCGACATGACAGACACTGCACATGTACACACACATACAGCACATGTAGTCCTACGGTGTAGCCCCAGTGGTTTTCAAACCAATGGGCAAGTCAAAATTTCATGACAGCTCATTGCAAGAGCATCTTACAATAATGCGAGAAATCTCTGTGAGTGTATATGTATGTATGTAATCCGCGTATCTTGAGAACCGTTCCCACCGGCTTCAAATTCGTCTGAGCATGGGAGAAGTCCCAACAACATTTCACTACCTGTATAAGTCAGTGACAAATTAAACTTCTTGAATCTTGAATCTATATTCTTAGGTTATATAATTTGCCTCTGTATTGGTAAAATAGTTTAAAAATATATGGAAAAGGTGTGGTTGTCACAAAATCCCAAGGGATATCTGTCCCACACAGCAAACCTCTTGGGAAACAGTGTTCTTACATCATTGTAAAATGTACATTGGGCCACAGGATATAATGTAACAAATGGCTCATCTTTCTAAAGGGGGAAGAAGGAGTGTTCAATATGGCGATATGTACAGTAAGAAGCCACAACATGTCAAATCCACAACACGTGAGCTTGATGATCTTCTATTTTAGATGCATGACACATCAATTGTCATTGAATGAATTTAGAGATTACATCATTCAGTTTTTTAATTTCATTAAGCAAATCAACATGAGGAGGCCATATAAAGCTATTAGAAAAATTATTATAATAATAATAATGTTTAGTGACATCAGACAAGTGTAAAACAGTGGTTTGATCAATTGCGGTTGAAGATAGCTAATAGATTCTTACTTTTGACCAATCTCAGACATTTGATGGTAGCTATAGGCTACTATCAACATACTCTCAGTTACTGTAGGCCAATACACTTTATTTGTTTGTGTTTTCCTAACAAAAATATTATTTTAGTTTCAAACAAAGCAAACTTGGATTGAAGACACATACACAGATGTCTGGATTGTACAGTATTGCATAGAGATTAAAAATAAATAAATAAAAGAACAGGAATTTACCTTTTTTTGTTGTCCTTCTCTCTCAGTTACAATGCCGATCCTTGTATGATCAAGACAGACCAGATTCTGTTAATGACTTAACGAAGGTCAAAACCTGAGACAGTACTGTACTAGCAAAGAGACACAATTCCAAAGGCCTATTTTGGCTGTCCCCTTTAGTGCTGTCTATGAGTGTGACCTACACACTGGTTAACCAGTAACGGGAAGGTTGGCTAAAAGAACAACAATCTATTTGTCCTGTTATCCTTCAGAGTTGAAACTACTGCTCTGGCATTTTCTGTAAAGCCATAATTCATATTTTGTGAGTCACCAAATATCAATGGCATAAACTGTGACTCTTGGCTATTAAAGGGGTACGGTCAAATTGTCTGGTGACTAGATTTTAGAGGAATAAAAGATATACTGTACGTACAGTATGTGCAAGAAGGTACACTACAGCATTCTGCTGGCTAACAGAGCTGCATACTTCATACATGCTGCTTACACTGTAGTGATAATTTAACTCTCAGAGGTACAAATGGACATACTAACACTGTGTCTTGAGAGAACTTCTAAATGTTGTAACACCATAAACGCATCGGGCACAACAAGCTACTAGCAGGAGGTTTTTGCTGTACATTTGTGTATAGATCCACATGTGGTTAGTAAACATATTCAACTATTTCTCAGAATGTATTGAATTACGGTATACACACCTTTCTGTATGCATCCTTGTTGCATGTATTGTATTGTGCACTTTGTAAACTTTCAGTAGGTTATAGTATAAGAGCAAGGGCTTCTGAGATTATGTTTCCCCATCTACTTTTGTTGAGGTTATTTTTGTTGGGACATGTGACATGTCAAAGGTCAACATTTTACTTGCACGTGAGCAGAACAGTCCCATACCAATACAGAAACATTTAAGTGACTAGTTATGGCTTTTTCACACCAGTTTGATTTGGATTTGTTGAGGAAATCTCTCTGCATGTGTCAAGCCTCAGAACACCAGAAATGACTGGGTCTGGGGACTGGGAGAGATTGCATGCCAGCGGACCCAGATTGCTCAGACGATTATGGGCTAGATTCATCATGTGATAAAGTGGTGCCTTGGGGGAACACTATAGGCTTATCTTAAACTGCTGCAGTCTGTTACCTAATGAAGTGGGAACAACAGGAAGAAGCAGCACCATGAAACAGAAGAATAGAGTGTGGAATGAATCAGAACGGGACCACAATATAGACAAAATTAAATAAATAAATTGGGGTTATTATGGCACAGCAAATGAGGTATTTAAACTATATATTTACAGTACAAGTACAGGAGTACATCCTCGGACCAGCCCTCAAGTGGCAGTTCCAATCATCCTGATCCTGCATACATCTGCATAGTTTGCTAGTACTTTCTGCCCATGTTGTGCACAACAAAGCATACAAGACAAATTATACACAACTAGACCTTACCCGTTCAAAGATATGAGCTCCGAAATGATGTGCAGTGTGTGGGTTATGGGATGTGCACTGTGCACACAGTATATGAGGGATGGAAAGTAACTTTAACTGGTGCTTGCATGCTAATATGTAGGAGCATCAATGTAAGAAATACCCGTTCCATTTAACAGCTACAGAGATACTGTGTACCGATCTGCATGCTTTTTGGACAACATCTGTAACAGGGCCAGAACCCCCCCCCCCCCCGCCCGCCCGCCCGCCCGCCTGCACACACACACACACACACCCCCCCCCACCCCACCCCACCCCCCCGTGTGTGTGTGTGTGTGTGTGGGTTTGTGTGTGATTGTGCATGGCCTGAACAACAGCGCCCCTCCCTTAACATGTGTGGTCACAAAAGGTACTGTAGGCTAAATAGATATAGATACACCATAAAAATGCTAATATACAGTATATGATTTGTGAAAGTGACAAACGGGCTTGTAAGAAATACCCGTTTCGTTTAATGGCTAACCCCCCCACACACTCCCCCCCCCCCCCCCCCCCCCCCCGTGTGTGTGTGTGTGTGGGTTTGTGTGTGATTGTGCATGGCCTGAACAACAGCGCCCCTCCCTTAACATGTGTGGTCACAAAAGGTACTGTAGGCTAAATAGATATAGATACACCATAAAAATGCTATTATACAGCATACGATTTGTGAAAGTGACAAACGGGCTTCACAGTTATGTCAGGTGTGTTCATATGCTGATGGTGATGCGATTTCAGATCAATTGCTCCAGCCACCGAGGAGAAACGCTGTTTCATACAGACAGACAGACACTCACTCACTCACTCAGACAGACATTCGCAAAATTATAGTATAGATATACAAATGGAACACAAGTAAGAAGATTGCCTAGCTTTTGCTTAATTGTTTGTAGGCCTGTGATAAAATACCCTAAAGGGTATCACTCATACTGTCCATTGATGAGTTTAGGAGAAGAAATGGCCACAGTCTGTCTTTTGGTTCCACCAGTCTACACGCACGCACGCACGCACGCAAGCACACACACACACACACACACACACACACACACACACACACACACACACACACACACACACACACACACACACACACACACACACACACACACACACACACACACACACACACACACACACACACACACCCCCACACACACTTTTTGTCTTTTACGTCACAATGTACAGTAGACAATACATTTGTCTTACTATCTTTGTTGTGAGAGCAAATCGTTGCATTGCAGAGAATCATAGGGGGTCAAAAACAAGAACCTTCCTACGTAATAACCTTCATTGACTTCTGCTAAGCGTTTGACTCTGCCCACATGGGACACCCTGTTATGCGATATGGGAGAAATTTGTGAAAACAGTGGCTGTGTCCTACGCACGCGGGCCAGGGTCGCAATGTCTGAACTCTGTTCCTGACAGGAGTACTGCAGGGTGACACTCTCGCACCATACCTCTCGATCTGCATGCTTGACCAGTGTTTCCCAAACAATGAGTTGAGACCCATTTTTATGGGCCTCGGGTAAATATCCCTTTTTTGTTTCCGACAATTATTATTTTGTTTTTATTATTTCACAAGATTTTCAAAAAATACAAAATAAAATAAAAACAACACAGCATAGTCAATTCAAAAAATGTCAACAAAATTGAAAAACCTTCAAGAAGTAGTGAAAATAGCAGATCTACCAGCTCACACATCCCATCGCTGAGCTTGTATATCGTCTATTTTCATTAGTTTAGGTCCTGGGGAGATATAACATTTCTCTTTTGGATAAAGGTTTGGGAACCACTGTGCTAGTGCTAGACTATGCGCCGAGGAGAGCCATCAGTAAGGGATAGGGAGAGCTAGGCTTCAACAACCTGGTACCACGAAAGAGTCAGGAAGTGCCTCCAGTGAATATCACTGACCTATTGACGTTGCAGATCACGTAGTCCTGGTCTTCCCCTTTTACACTGGCAGCCACAGCCAAATCCAGCCTACATCAGATCTGTGCCATATCCAGATTGAAATCTGATTTGTTTAAATAAGACACATGGAATCAAATCTTTACAAATTCGACTTGACCCACATTCAGAGGTGGTTTCAAATCTGATTTCTAAAGATGTGTCTCAGTCTGAACGCAGTAACCTATCTAACCACCCAAGTCGCATAAAAAACTGTCCAAAACATCACTTGCAGCACTACCCGAGCTCAACCTACGCCATTAATGTTGCATCTTTATTGAAAGGATAACCCTTGAGATGTAGCATCTAGTTTTCGAGAGGGTTAAGAATTGCATTTTGACTTACGAGAGCGCAAGAGCCAAGGGTTTTGATTGATTGTTGAATATTTTATTAGACAAGAATGAAGAACAGTACAAGTACAACAAAAAGATTGAGTTGCCTACAGCACAAATACAGTCAAACACCCTGCCTCAAAGGAACACCCCAAAAAAGCCAACATGGATCTGTCTCATTTCCCATATTCCCTCCTGATTGGCTATGATTGCCTTCTAAAGTTTGTGTATGGGACGTGACGGTCGCTTATCTCACGATTAGAGTCTTACTGGTATGTACAGAGTAGGGGGAAAAGGTGGGGGTGGGGGTAAGCCAGGTAAGGAGGGGTGATCACTTCTCGCCTGTCTATGGGAGAAGTGATAACTACTGTACCTCCGCCTCTCGCCTTAAGGGAAGGGGTCAAGGATCGTTGTCTGCACTCCCTCTAGTGTCGTGGCTGTATCTGTTGCAGATGTTTTGGCTGTGTTTACTCAGATAAGCGGGTATTGAGGGCAGAGTTGCATCGACTATTTTGAAAGCCAATACCATTTTTAGTTATTTAACCCTGTCTTCTACCCTGAGCCATCTTAGGCTAGCAAAATGTGTGGGAAAAAGGTGGGTCATTGGCCCCAGGTCGAGAAGTAGTCAAATCAGTTTGTTTTGGGAGGTGTCATTTTGATGTTGGAGTACCAGGAGGTTCTAGCATAGTCAAAGAGGGGCTGAAACTTCTGTTGACAAAAGTGGAAATTTCTCCCAAATATCACATTTTTTGATTTACTTTTTTGATCCTTTGTTCCCTGGAAATCCCAGTTGGAACTGTTACCCCCGCGACCCAATTCCGAATAAGCGGTTGAAGATGGATGGATGGATGGATGGATGATTAGCTTTGTTGCCATGCAACCAGACAGGTCAAGAATACAGCCCAAATAGGTAATCTCTTATTTTCTAGAGATTACTGTGTCATCAACTTTGACCTTGAAATCGTTTCATTTATCTTACTTTATAGAGAATGTCTGGTCCCAAAAATAATTCTGTTTTTACCAAGGTGTAGTGACAGTTTGTTATTCGTAAGCCAAGTACGGATTTTGGTGACTTGAACCTGCAATTTGTCCTCTCCCAAGATCATGAGTGCTGAGTCATCAGCGAACAGGAACAGTTTGCAGTTTGCAGTTTGCAGTTTGCAGTTACAGGGTGTAATGAAAATGAAACATGCCTCAGTACAAGCGAAATGTACAGGAACGAACAAGGCAATATATGAAGACATATCTCGTAGCATGACAAATGGGTTCACAAGGTCCTATCCTATGTCAGAGGAAAATGACGTTTTGACCACGGTAACCAAAGCAGATATGTCAATAGCAGGGCGGCTCTTGCTGCTTTGGGTTGACGTTGTATAAAGTCTTGTTTAAAGTCTGAACACACAGATCTGTGACAAATCCATCTGGTTCCTTGCAAATGCAGTGTGAACAGTCAGGCCAAAAAAAATGGATTTGAGAAATAAATCGGATTGACTGGATTGGAAGAGTTGAGCCGGAAGGCAAAGCTCTCTGTCTACTGAGCAATCTTCGTTCCTACTCTCACCTATGGTCATGAAGTGTGGATCATGACCGAAAGTATAAGATCGTGGGTGCAAGCGGCCGAAATGGGTTTCCTCAGACGGGTGGCTGGTATCTCCCTTAGAGATAGGGTGAGAAGTTCAGTCACCCGAGAGAGACTTGGAGTAGAACCGCTGCTCCTACGCTTGGAAAGGAGTCAGCTTAGGTGGTTCGGGCATCTAGTACGGATGCCCCCCGAGCGCCTTCCTAATAAGGTCCTCGATGCGCGTCCCACTGGGAGGAGACCCCGTGGCAGACCAAAGACCAGATGGAGAGATTATATCTCCAAACTGGCTTGGGAACACCTCGGTATACTCCCTGAGGGAGTGGAGGAAGTTGCTCAGGATAAGGAAATCTGGAGGTCTCAGTTGGAACTGTTACCCCCGCGACCCGATTCCGGATAAGCGGTTGAAGATGGATGGATGGATGGACTGCAGTCTAAACAGGGCCTTAGATACAGTAGAGCAGGACCTCGCCCACATGAGTGTCTGAAGATATACTGCATCTCAACACAGTGAAACCAAGGTGCTGGCATATAACACCACTGACCACACCAAAACCGTGTGCAAAATGCTGAAAACCATGACCAACTTCAAATATCTTAAAAAAGGCCTCTTACTCTAGTAACTAGAGTACACACACACACACACACACACACACACACACACACACACACACACACACACACACACACACACACACACACACACACACACACATTAAAGGCTGTATATACTGTAAGTACACACAAACACACAGACTCTCTGTCTCTTGCACACATATGCATGCACGTGTTTGTGCGCGCACACACACACACAGACAAGCACGAAGATAGACTTAGTGTCTCTTGACACATTGGCACATTGCCATGTCTACGTACGCAGTGCAACTTGTTCCTTCAGGGCTGCTATTCACTGTACGATGACACAGGATGTCAGCTGAGAGGCTGCAGAGAAGCTGCTATGTCTTTGGTTGGGCGGGGCTGCAGCCTTGAAGTTTAGTCAAGGCCTGAGGTAGGATGTGAAAATACCAACAGCATAACTCAAGTCAAGGCAAGTCTCAAGCACACACTGTGGTTAGAGGTAATGAGAGGTCGTGGTCTGTGTTCCCATCAGTCCTGAATGTGGGAACATTATTTTGATCAGCATGCTATCACAATGGATTATCTCAGCTCACAATCAAGGTCACGGTCAAAATGACATAATCAGTCATATCGCGAAAAAGGGAGAAATGTAGATCAGGAATGTTTTATTCATTTCTGTTGAACAGTACTTTGCGGTTGAAGTTATTCAATTCTGGTTAATTTGTTGTCTGTGTTTCAGCCTGGCCTTATATGGAAACAGGAGAGAAACTGAAACACTTTCCTGTCAGAGAGGTGGAGCCGTCAAGGATGCTCTCTGGTTGCACTGCCATATTAATGAATGTTTTCTTTGCTTGCGATTTATTATGTCCAGTCCATGAATTAAATACTGAGGGCTTTCAACGTAAAAAAGACCGTAACAGGTCTTATTTGAGATGTTCCTTTTAGGCAGGGTGTTTAACTGTACTTGTACTATACATTTCAATTGTATTGACTATACTTGTACTGTTCTCCATTTTTGTCTAATAAAATAATCAAAGATGTGTTTCACCTGCATTGGTGGTGGTGGAGAGGGGGCAATATTTTGTTATTAGGATTAGGATGATATCTGGTTTTCAAGGGGGTCCCACATAACAATCTCTACATAGGAACAGAGAACATGTTATACAAGAAAATAAGACAAGGTATGGTGTGGTAGAAAGTGTGTGCGCGTGTGCTTGTGTGTCTGTCTGTGTGCGTGCGCGTGTGTGTTTGCGTACTGTATTGTGCTGGTGGTGAGTGTGGTAGTTAATAAGCTAACCAGACACCATTGACGTCTCTAACAGCCCGACCAGCGACCACTCATCTCAAGATGAGGAATCGAGTAACTTTCTACCGTAATAGGCAGCGTTAACCAGCTTCCGCAAGAACAGGAAGATAAAGAAACTGACACAGAAGGAAGTTGCATCAGACCCACAGTATCAGTCAACTGGAGGCCATTCAGCCACAGGTCATGAACGACCGAGGCAAGTGATCTTATACTGATCCGACTCACCCAGCCTTGATGCCATCAAGACAGGTGTCTGATGACAGAAACACAAACCACTTTCAACCTGGCTTCCCTATTCTGGGCATGTCATTTAGGCTTGTGGTTCTCTTCTCATTTCTGTCAGTAAGATGGTTGTATTTTTTTTGTGTCCCAGCAGGAATAACTTTCCGTGATTTGATGGCTGGAATGAAAACCAACAGTTCTCGGAGGTTCCCAGGAGAACCACAGTTGAAAACCATTGGTTTTAAACTGATCCCATTCTTCATCTTGAGACAAGTGTAATTGATTCTCCACGACCAATCCTCACTGTCTGGAAACATTTGTTCAGCGTTTGCCCAATGCCCATCATAGATTGGCATGGCCTTGCCAGGCCTCTTTCTGTTTTGTTTTGTGCATGGACAAAATGCCTTATCTGTTCTTCTACCACCTTTTGTGGTCACAAGTTCAGATACTGGATTCTGATTGGCTTAAAACAGTGGTAAATCAGTCAACAACCTTGAGTTGGCTCATGGACCCCGCCCACTGTTGTGTTGTCTTTCATTTATATGGTAGAACTGGTAGAAAAGCAATTTACCATTCGAGGTTTGGCACTCGGCTTTGCCTCGTGCCACAACCCTGAAACAGTGGTAAATCAACCAACAACCCACTCCCTCTCATGGTAAATGGCTTACTTCTTCTTCTGCCAGAGTTGGTTAAAGTCATCCTTCCTTTGTCTCCAACAAGTAGCAGCAGCAGGCACATGCACACATAGACATCAAAGGGGGCTTGAGCCCCTAAACAAAAGTGCCCTCTCCAGACCATGAATGCTATAGTGAAAATAGTCAACCTCCAAGCTCACAACACGTCGCAGTTGTGAGCTTGGAGGTCTGCTATTTTCAATATTTTCACCAAAAGGCCCTTTTAGATAGTTCGGCCCCTGCCTCTCGAACATTCTCTGCATGTCCCTGAGCAGCAGCTACTTAGCAGTAGCTAAGGAATGCTTGATCACTGAATGTGTACTTCAGTCAACTAGAACTGAAGAATAAAAACTAGACCCTGTCGAGGTGCCAACCTGCGTCTGGCAATTCGTGTCACTTTCCGAAAAAAACGACAATTGTGACCAGCAGAGCATGCAAGTAGGGTGATGAGTGCTGTCTGTATGTGGGTTTGTACAGTATAGGCAAGTTGGCACCTCGAACTTGCGTCTCGTACTTGTTGGTCGTTGGTTACTTCACCGAGAACGCTGATCCCGCATTGGCTAAAGGCCCAGACTTTGTACTGTCACCCACATACCCACATACAGACAGAACTCATAACTCTACTTGCACGCTCTGCTGGCGCAAGAAAAGATTTAGGCTTTCGGGTTCTACCCTAAAACCTAAATTGTGAAACGCTTGGCTGATGGATTGGGGTGTGTTTGGGTAGTTCACTCTCCCTCATATTCTTTGTCCTTTGGCTGCAGGCCTGCATAAAGGGAAACAGTTTACACTCTGTACACTGGATGGATTTACAGAATAACTCAATCTCAGGTCTATACAGTATCCTGGAGATGAGTGGACCAACCACTATACCATTGCTGGACATAGGCTCAGGTATCCCTCCAGCTTATAACCTTCTATGTTGTACGGTAGGTACAGTATGTCTGTCTTCTTCTATTCTGTCTTTAGTTGTTATGTATTTCCACATGATGCATTGCAACTCACTCTCATCTAAGTTAAAGAGGCTAGAATTGCATCCCACCTCCACTCATCATTCCAACCTATTTTTGAGCGGTGATCCTGGAAGGAACTCGCTCCTACATCTGGCTTTTTCTGTTTGTACGCCCAGGGTCACATTGGCAACGCCTCGCGGGACGCTTAATGAAATTAACTCATAAATAGACACTGAGTGTGATTTTCAAAGATGCTCTCAAGTCTCCATATACAAATGTAATTATCTCTGGCTGTGTTCCTGTTTATTTTAAACACAAACTATTTTAAACATACTTAACACAAACAAACAAACAACAACCAAACCTAACCTTGGTCCATCTCTTACGAGTAACTATACAGACTATATCCAAATTTCCTGATTGATTGACAGAATTTTGGATAACATCACTTGTAAACAGCTTCTACATGGCTTGGACAACATCAACATTTTTGACAAGTTCCAGTCTGTTTGTCCAAAGCGCAGTGCTGAAACTACACTTTGCAGGGATTTACACCTAAAGAAAAGTGTGAGACTCTGGGATGTGTTGTGTTCTTCCTTGACTTAAGCACAGCTTTTGACACAACAGACCATTTGATTCTCATTTGGCTACTCTAAAAACTAAGAGTGACCAACTGTCTTTGCAGTTGTGACCCCATTTTTTGGAACTGAACAACGCTGATGACAAGAAACGAAGTCAGTCGATTCTTTCAAAAAGCTGCTAAAACCTTTTGTCTATTGTTTAATGTTTTTCTTTTTTTATGCCACTGATAATCTGTTATAATTTCTTAAATTATTTGTGTTCATTGTACAGCACCATGTAAATGTAATAAACTATATCTTACGGTCAAAAACATGAGATACCTTTTAAAAAGTAAGTTGTGTATGGGAGAGTTACAGTCCAGTCCACACCAATGATTTGAAAACGCAACGTGTTGCAACTTGCAACTCATTGTAGTGGTCTGAAATCCATTGTAGTTGACCCGTTGCCCTGAAGCTGAGAGGTAGTCCACTCAGTGAGTGTGTGGAGTCTGGATTCTGTGCTGCAAGTGGCAACCTGTTGCATTGCGAGTCATTGTTGTTGGACTGGACTTTAAGCTGTGTAAAAGGACCGACAATGGAAATCAACGATTAAGTAAGTCCATCGTCAATAAAAGGTAACAAGAAGAGCACATATGAAGCTTAGAATATTGTTAAACACATAATAGACATATACCCTACCAGTCAAAGATTTGGACACAGCTTCTATTCAATGTGTGTGAGAAGCTGTGTCCAAACATTTGACTGGTAGGGTATAAGAATAATATAATAACATGCATCTGGCTGATTTTGCGTCTTGTTTTATATTTGCTTTCAAATGTTCCCATTGTTAACATTGGTTTAAATGTGAAGATACAAAGCATGACTTCCTAACGCAGGTATGAAACTTGATTTAAGAAGGTGCTACAAAGCATGACTTCCTAACTTAGGAATGGAACTTAGGTTTAAGAAGGTGCTACAAAGCATTACTTCCTTACCCAGGGAGCCACAGCTGCCAGGGCAGATGCAGGGCGAAGGAGAGAGGGTTACATGAGGTTGAGCTGCTGTGGGAGGTGAAACAGAAAGGCATGCAGAGAGGAGGTGGGAGACACAGACAGAGATAGAGAGAGATTGATGAGAAAGAGAGAGAGAGAGAGAGAGAGAGAGAGAGAGAGAGAGAGAGAGAGAGAGGGAGAGGACTAGAAAGGATATTTAGCTTACTTAATCGTCTCTGTCTGTGTCCAGGACACTTTGAAGTAAACGCTCACTGTACACAGTATGTACCCACCTGTTTGTCTGCATCCTGCCCTGTTATAGAGATACAAAAAGAGAGCGAGGAAACTCAGCCATGCAAATCAAATAGCACAAATTAAAGGGTATCAGATGGTTACAAATATGGGGGTTGAATAGGGAAAGAAAACAGGCGACGAAAGAAACAACCTTTAAGAGATTGAGTTGCAAGTGAAGGCAGAAAGTAAAGGGGAAAGGAGGAGTTTACGTGCAATAAAATAGAATTGCAATGAGCGCTTTCACAAGGATTTTATGAGATAACACTTCGACACTCTAGATACATTTTTTAGGAGCTACTTCAAAATGAGTTAAAGAACTCTTTACTAAGGAAAATGGTACAACTCTCAAATAGTTCCTCATGACCCCAATGTCCTCGTTCATTCATACACCCCTTTCTGTCCCCCCCAACATCATATCAGATTATTCTTGGTGATAACCCACTTCAACGCATGAATGCACTATTGCATGATGCATACTGTATTATTCAAATGTAATATGAGGATCCATTGAAAACACCCACACGTTCTCAACTCGGGTGATAACAAACAATGGCACATTCAAGACCATGTAGCCAAACAACAACAACTCACTATTCACCATGGACTCATTGACACTTGCTTTACGTTGTCAGATGTTTAACGCTGTGCTTTTTGTGACGTGCTTCCGTGAGGAAAAAACATTTGCTCTTTATAAGAGCGTAAGTGTAGCTACACAGCATACAAAAAAAGTGTACTTGCCAAAGTGACAAAACTAGAAATGAAGATGTTGAATATATGCGATGAAATTGTGCATTTTACAGCCATTGATAAAACTACGAATTCTAATGGGAACCTTGTGTTGTTCATGTTATTAATGAATCCTGTGATTAAACTTATATACTGTATGCAGTGAAATGGAGTTGGAACAACTTAAGTTCAGGAGGAGATGTGGCCAAGCAGAGGACTATCAACCACCTCTAACCAGCCACCGGTAACTCCACCCATGCCACCCTGTGCCAATTACCACTCACCTATCTCCTATCAAGCCGACAACTCCTCCTCTACCAATCACTGTGGTATAAAAACCCAACTTGAAAAATGGCGGTGTGCATAGTTTCCAGTAACCCACCTTCCAGGTGGGGTCTCTCTACATACTTCAGCACAGACGCATGCTCTTGACCCCTAAGCCAAAGTACCTGGGTCTGCGACCCCCCGGAACCTCCCTCCTCACGCCTGCCATCCCCCTTCCGTGCTCCTGACCATCGAAGCTGCACACTACACGCTTGCGTGTGGTGATGACCTTCGATGATCATGCCAGCACCCAAATGCCATTCTCGTGCCCATGGACATCTAAGCTGCACAACACACGCTTGCGTGTGGTGCTGACCTTAGATGACCACACACTCAGAGTGTCATTTTATGCCCTTGGCCATCTAAGCTGCACACACCATGCTCGCATGGTGCGTGACCTTAGATGACCACGCTGGCACCCCCATATCATCCCAGCCCTGATGACCTAGCCGGCACCTACAGTACGTCATTCATGCCCCGATGACCGCGCCGTCTCCCCCATGCTGCTCGGGCGTCTTGGCCAACTAAGCCGCACACAGCACACTTGCGTGTTGTGATGTCCTTAGATGACTATTTCGCACTCAGAATTATGGCTGTTTATGCTGCACGTCCCATGCCTCGCATGTGATGCACCCATAAACGACCATACACCAAAAGCTAAATGTTGATCGTGCCCTTGGCCATCTAAGCTGCACACTGCACGCTTGCGTGTAGTGCTGACCTCAGATGACCATTAGCACTCTGCATTCTTGGCCGTTTATGCCGCCCATAAACGACCAGGCTCTCGGTCTTATAATAAACAACCTTAAACCTATATTTTGTCTGATGCTTGGTCTCTCCTAGTGAAATCCTGATTGTTCATTTATCCATTTGTAACTCAGAGTGTGTACAAATGGCCCTTATGGGTCTATTTGGTTCCATTTGCACACCCAGGATTGGAACATTTCACTGTGCGCAACTGCGCATAGCACAGTGAAAATGGCCAATTGTTTGATAAACCAAGCAAAACACATTCAACAAAAGAATGCATGGAATTCGCAACAGATTACTTCCAATCGTGATGCTGTACATCAGTGTCAACACTGGTTTTAAAGGCAGGTATCTAAGAACAAACCACTTACAGTTCCACACTGGAGGTGCAGTCAGCATGAGACATGACAGCATAGGTCCCTCCCTGCGTTTAGTGTCAACTTGACATTTGGGACTTGTTGAGGAGCTTGGAAAGCTCTGAAGCGCTACGGCAACTATTCTTGTATGTTTGCAGGTTCATGACACCATTGCCCCCACCCCCCCATCCAGCTGGCAGCATTACAGCAGGAAATGCAAACAAAGCTGCTCAGTTCAAGGCCTGGCATCATCGGCAGTCTGTCAGCAGATGTTGATATGATCCTCTGTGGACACAGAGAGGGGGAGGGAAGAGGCTGGCTGGGGCACACAGCCCAGCGGTGAGGCTCACCAGGCCAGGCGTGTGCTGCAGGTGGCTCGCTGTCAGTCTGCCCAGCCCTGTGGAGAACTGCGAGAGGGAAGAGAGAGAAACAAAAAGACAGAAGCGCTCAGGCCAACAAAACCACAATATTCATTCACTATTTAGGCATTTAGCAGACCCTCTTATCCAGAGTGACATAAATAATAACATGCAGAGAGACAGTGTAGTAGTGCCTCAAGAAACTAGGTTCCCAGGTAAACCAATAACCTAATGCAGTGTCCCCACTTTGCCAATCGGGCTCAGATCTATTGGCACGGAGGTTGTGGGTCGGTTTGCAGAAGGGAAGATTGTAGTTCCATCCCAACTCGACAGGAGTCACTTGCATTAGTATACAAACAATATATAGGTCAATCAAAATGAAAAAATAAAAAATGAAAAAATAGTATACCATGTAAACAATGGGCCTCATTCGCCAATAACTTTGTACCGTATGTTTTCTTTAAAAATGTCTTCCTAAGTGAATTCCTAAGTGAAGTTCTACTGAACCGGTTCTTTTTGGGTTGGATTGCAATTTTCAGGCCTGGTGAAAACTAAAGTTAGCTGATCTACAAGCTCAAAATGGGCAGTAATGGCATGCGTTGTGAGCTTGTAGATCAGCTATTTTTAAAAAAGGTGGTAAAACCTTTCCTCGTTTTGCTGTGGACCCCCTGGAACCTCCTCAAGGACCCCTGGGGGTCCCCAGCTAGACCACACTTTGAGAACCACTACTCTAAAGATATGATACAAATCCTATAATTGTAGAATTGAAGAAAATTCAAGAATCATTTATTTGTCACACTTACCATGTCACACTTACTGTAAGAAATCAAAAGCAACCCTATAAGTGCACTTCAGTGTGTGTAGATGCTGTTCCTACCTAAACAGATCACAGCTAAGAAAACATTGGTGTATGCCAAAATCTTCTTAACATTTTTCTAAGTGGGTCTAAAGTCGGTCTAAGAAGACATTTGCTCTTAGACATGGTTGGTGAATGAGGCCCAATGAATCTAACATCTGTTTAAATAACAAATATTATAACTGATATTATATTGTCTTATAAGGCCTACCTGCCTTTTAAACTATTGATGCATGTAGCAGTCTAGCTCTCTGTCCACAAATTCCTGCTAAAGTATTCTCTCTTTCAGATGCCCTCTGCAGTGATACAATACCTACCCGAGTGCAACTACTGCAATTTGACGCCGCCACTTCATTTTAAATGAGTACTGTACGTCCTCTGTTCCTTTACAATTCAATATGGGTTCACACCAAGTTAATTCAGCTCTAGTGCAAGAATAATAGGGGAATAACAGGTCTGAAGCATCAATGATAAAATATACAAACGTTGGATTAAATTTAAGTATTGTCATTTTGTTGTAATTTGCTCAGAGAGACAAGTCTAACCTGCTGTCCAAAGTCTTTCATTGGCATTTGTGGCAAAGGTATGACAGCCAACACACCAAATGTCCAGAAAAAGAGAAAAGGGGAAAGTAGCAAAAAATATTCTGGAGCTTGCTGCTCCAGAATATCAGGCACAACACCCCCAAAAAGTCTGTTTCATCAAAAAAAAAAAAAAAAAAGTGAATATACAGTAATTACATTAGCCCACGTATATAGAAACCTCCGAAGTTCATGAGTTTCCATTTGAGCCAAAGTTGACCTTTGTATTTTTTAAATCACGTTTGCTGTGTCCTAAGATCAATGGAAAGACTCGAGCCACACATTTTCTTTACCTTAAACTCTCTTCTTGCCTCATCAGCTTACTTGACTCGAGGACCAAAGCTATAGAAGCAACAGGTGAACTTTGACCAAAGCCATAGAAGCAACAAGTGAAATCCCCAGCACCACTGAGTATATCAGCTCCCAAGAGCCAATATTTCCTTTCCTTTGCCTTCAAATGTTGAACTGCAGTTGGCACCAGTGAAGGCATGCAAGGCCAGCAGACCCGAAATGTGCTTTTGTGAATTATTTTACATTCAGCTGGTTGCTATTGATCAGTTTATCTCCCATGTCAAAGATCATGTCAACTATGAATGATTTGGTGTAATAGAGAAGGAAGAAATGTCAGTCTGGCTCTGACACTTTTGATGTTAGGCCTTTTGTTTTGGATACACTCAATATACATTATCAAAAACATCAGTTTTCTACATGGAAAATACCCATTAGTGTGAGCTATGCCAGTGGAGCGCTATGATGTGCTGAATGCTCTGAAAAATAGCCAAACTAAAAAAGAAGACTGATAACATATTCCATCACAACAAATATGCTGAGAATGTGTAGTTTTGTTCTGGACAGACCAAGACCTATTGAGCCCTGTGGAGAAATACAGGTGTCATAGCAGCAACAGTAGTAAGCATGATACACAGGATATTCTCTCTTTTGACTTATTGCGACTGTCAGGTCACTATGAAAGCTCCACCGGCTGTCCGTTCGTCCCGTAACGTCACGTCACACTTTTGCCCCTTCTTTCTCTCTGCCACCGTTGGCCCTTTCGATGCCAAACCTTGCACACACACTCCTTGTATGGCAAATCACAACCTCCAGCCCTGATTTCTCACATGGTACTCTCTCTAGCGCCACCACCAGGCCGTTTTTTGCAGGCCGAACAAAAAAAATTGGACACTGCTCCTACAGATTTTGCCCTAAAATCCCGCGCACAGTATCTCTAAAGTATTGTCATCAACATGGATCTGTCCCATTTCCCATATTCCCTCCTGATTGGCTACGATTGCCTTCTAAAGTTTGTGTATGCGTCGTGATGGTCACTTATCTACTGATTAGGGAGTCTTACTGGTGTGTAAAGTAAAAAATCACACCCGTGTGAAGTGGAGCTGTGTGTGTGTGTGTGTGTGTGTGTGTGTGTGTGTGTGTGTGTGTGTGTGTGTGTGTGTGTGTGTGGATCATGTGTACCGATTTTTGTGACATTTGAAGAAAATATGTAGGAAAAGGAGCAAAAAGTGTGTTTTGGAGAAAATTCAAGATGGCGGAAAATCTATCATGGCGCAAATGGGCGTGGCCTATATGGGGAGATGCGTCATGACCCAAGGAATCCAGGGAAAACATATTTTTAATTTTCCGACCTACGGTTCAAGAGTTACAGGCCAAAACGTAAAGTGGGGTGTTATGGCGCCACCATGCGGCCAAATGACACAATTATTTTTTATTTAATCCTTGAAACCATTATGAACCTCCTCTCCAAGTCTTGAAACTCTAGCCCCTATGGTTTGCGAGAGACAAATAATTGAATGTGAGTTTTTGCGATTGCCATTATAAGTCAATGGGGAAAATTAATTCACTAATAAATTAATATCAATTAAACTATTGAACCTTTCTCTTAGCAAGTTACTAGCCCACTATTCCCGAGTAAGCCGGTCGATTTGACATATGGCGCGAGTGTGTGGTGGCAAAACTGTGGGACTAGTAGCGTGCCGAAGTCAGGCTACATACAGACACACAGACAGACAGACACACAGACAGACACACAGACAGACCCACAAAGCTACGTATAGGGAGCCTGTGTTTCACACAGCTCCAAAAATCACACCCGTGTGAAGTGGAGCTGTGTGTGTGTGTGTGTGTGTGTGTGTGTGTGTGGATCATGTGTGTGTGTGTGTGTGTGGATCATGTGTACCGATTTTTGTGACATTTGAAGAAAATATGTAGGAAAAGGAGCAAAAAGTGTGTTTTGGAGAAAATTCAAGATGGCGGAAAATCTATCATGGCGCAAATGGGCGTGGCCTATATGGGGAGATGCGTCATGACCCAAGGAATCCAGGGAAAAAATATTTTTAATTTTCCGACCTACGGTTCAAGAGTTACGGGCCAAAACGTAAAGTGGGGTGTTATGGCGCCACCATGCGGCCAAATGACACAATTATTTTTTATTTAATCCTTGAAACCATTATGAACCTCCTCTCCAAGTCTTGAAACTCTAGCCCCTATGGTTTGCGAGAGACAAATAATTGAATGTGAGTTTTTGCGATTCCCATTATAAGTCAATGGGGAAAATTAATTCACTAATAAATTAATATCAATTAAACTATTGAACCTTTCTCTTAGCAAGTTACTAGCCCACGATTCCCGAGTAAGCCGGTCGATTTGACATATGGCGCGAGTGTGTGGTGGCAAAACTGTGGGACTAGTAGCGTGCCGAAGTTTAGGAAGTTCAGGCTACATACACACAGACACACACACAGACACACAGACAGACAGACAGACACACACACAGACCCACACAGCCACGTATAGGGAGCCTGTGCTTCACACAGCTCCAAAAATATTAAGTTGAGTGTATCATATTAGCAGGATCTGGGATTAATGCATGAACACTGTGGCCCAAGAGTGGTTTTCGTTCATTGTGGGTTGTTAGTAGGCTAATAATTACACATCTACACTTCTGTCATGTGAAATGTCACTAATTGGTCCATGCCTGGTCATTCTGTAGTCCACCATCCTGCCATTCCTGCCCAGGCATAGTGGTAGCCAACAAACATAACGCTTTTTTCTTTTTGGAGCTGTGTGGAACACAGGCTCCCTATACGTGGCTGTGTGGGTCTGTCTGTGTGTCTGTGTGTATGTAGCCTGAACTTCCTAAACTTCGGCACGCTACTAGTCCCACAGTTTTGCCACCACACACTCGCGCCATATGTCAAATCGACCGGCTTACTCGGGAATCGTGGGCTAGTAACTTGCTAAGAGAAAGGTTCAATAGTTTAATTGATATTAATTTATTAGTGAATTATTTTTCCCCATTGACTTATAATGGGAATCGCAAAAACTCACATTCAATTATTTGTCTCTCGCAAACCATAGGGGCTAGAGTTTCAAGACTTGGAGAGGAGGTTCATAATGATTTCAAGGATTAAATAAAAAATAATTGTGTCATTTGGCCGCATGGTGGCGCCATAACACCCCACTTTACGTTTTGGCCTGTAACTCTTGAACCGTAGGTCGGAAAATTAAAAATATTTTTTCCCTGGATTCCTTGGGTCATGACGCATCTCCCCATATAGGCCACGCCCATTTGCGCCATGATAGATTCTCCGCCATCTTGAATTTTCTCCAAAACACACTTTTTGCTCCTTTTCCTACATATTTTCTTCAAATGTCACAAAAATCGGTACACATGATCCACACACACACACACACACACACACACACACACACACACACACACACAGCTCCACTTCACACGGGTGTGATTTTTTTAATGGCAAAAGACCAAAGTAGTATGTCAGACTGCCTTAGTGTCGATATAGACAGAGATGAGGGTGTCTATACCCTTTTCAGTGCGCTAGACAAGGGTGGGAACTTTAGGCAGTTGCCTGCCCATGTTGATACAGTCATTATCTTAAAGACAACACAGATAGGCTGAAGGACCCAGCTACAGTGTTTAAGTGTGGTTAAATAGTATCTGTATCGTATCGTTTACTGGAGGTCCTACAGGCAACTGCTTGTGAATGATTGTCATTGGTAGGTTCAGTGGATGTTTCACTGCAAGGTTTCAATTATTTCACATACACTATTTAAGTTGGAACAGTTTGAGCACTGAAGCATTGTGATACAGCTGACTTTCCCTTCAACAAACCCAGTGACCTGATCAAATCATCTACCACACCTACATTTAGAACGCATGCACAGGAATCAGTAGCACACACCAATACCTAAGTGCCAGAGGCCATCTCTCCAGCAACATTCCAAGAGTGCTCTGCACCTCACAAAACTTGCACAACATAAGCACATCTGTAGGCCCTCAGGCTTGGAGAGAAGTCATCAGATGCAAACAGGATCGATCAAATCAGTTGGCAGAAAGGGTTCACAGTGCAGATAATCCAGCAACACTGCAATGGCTGATGGAATGATGTCTTAATCTCAAGAACACTGATCCCATAGAGTTTAAACTAATCTATGTCGATGGTCACTGGGCAAGAACAATTTCCCATTTTGCAGCAGAAGGCTACTTAACTTTCATCCGATTATCAAATCACTGCATTACATGGCAAGGTACTCGCAACTTGTCGCAAGACCACAGTATACTGGCATGTTCTTGCACACACAAACAAGCCTGCGTGGTGGAGGTCTGTGCTCAGAGGAGCGCCCTTTTCTGTGCTTGAATTTAATTGTGCAAAACAGAGATAGTCAATGTGGCAAATCTTTACTTAAGGAGTTGATAGCAGTTTTTTATTACAAAGATTGTACAGAAACAATGCTGGTCAGTGTATGAGCCCACATCAGACCAAGTGCTTACAACAGTTGCCATGGAGACCAAACAGTTTGCGTAGCATGGCTAGAGATGTTTCTGCACTCTGTGCCATCCTGAGATACAAATGTTCTATATCAAATGTCATCTTGAATCACATACAGTACGGAACAGACGGCGCTACAGTGAGAAGGGAAACTGTTCAAACACACACAGTTATTAAGTTGTAATTATTGGGTGAACTCAGTATAACCATTTCAAGGATCAACCATCATCGAAAAAACCCTCAAAACAAAATGTTTTCTTGCACATGCTCAGTAAAGTACCTGAACTTAAACTGTAACCAAACCCCATAACCAGATATATGTGAGGCATAATTGATATTTACTGGTGAAAAGTTATTATACCGAACTGGTCATCTGCTGTTGGTGGCACTGCCAGGTGAAGTCACTATCTGTCGTAATCTATAGAGTGGTTTAATTAACCCCTCAAGACAAGACACTCCAGGCAGGAGTGATTTACCTTGACATTAATGCTACCCTCTTCCAGCAGTCTCCTAACAGAGTGAACCTGACACTTCCAAAACAATATTTGAAAACCCATCCATATAACAAATATAAATATACATCTGGGGTTTTCTGAAGATTGTTAAAGCACAGCGAAGCAATTATATAAATAGCCGTGATCTCAAAATCAACACAGCTGATATAAATTAATAACAAATAGAGAAAGTAAAACAAAAGAAATAAGCTTGCCCCTTTAAGGCTGTGGCTTCTAAACCTAGTCTACTTTACTCAAATCTTCACAGTAGATGCACATTGCCAATCCTGCATATTGGTAACAGAATTTGGGGGTAAATACAAGGAGTGGATTACTGCAAAGCATCAATTACAGCCTAAGAATTTTGATTAACCACTTAAACCCTATATACTTAGTTGACCAGGGTTTCCCAGGGCTCTATAATAGGCACAGTCCCCCAGGCTGGGAGCTTGTAAATGTACATTTTTTGCAGATTGTTTGCCCCAGAACAGGGAGTCTAGGGTTCTTGTGGATTAAGATTTGTCCTGTATGTGTTCATGATTCTTGATGGATTTGAAGGAATACCATCATTGTGATGCTAGGAGCAGATTTCAAAGCAAGAAACATTGCTTCGTTATGACAAGATTCATTAGCTTACTGAACACTAGTCTTACAAGGTAGGTAGGTTAACACAGTTTTTCTACCAACGCATCGACATGTTTTGAACTTTGGATAATAATTAATGTGTCATCTGTATGACATCATTACACCGAAATAGTGTAAAATGAAGATCATACAGTATTTGAATAAGGTCTTTATAGAGCCTGGACATTGAATAAAGTGGCAAAGAAGTAAAAAAAGAAAGAAAATAAGAACAAAAAACTTAAACCCTCTTGGCCCTGGTCTCTTCCTTCCAACTGAGTGAAACTAGATGGGGGGGGGGGGGTAGGGTAGTAGAGAAGACTGGAGTAGGTCATTTGGTGCAATTCATTAAACACAGACTAAAGTCAGTTCAAGTCCCAGCCGTGGTTTATAAATCCATAACGCCCAAAGGGGTCTGGGCTTTATGTGGGGGGAGGGTCTTCCTTTCGTTCCTTTCTGAGGAGGGGGGAGGTGGTCCAAGGGGTGCGAGGGGCAAAGCATCACTCCATGATGGCTCTGTAGATAATGGGCTCAATGAAGTCCTCTCTGTATTTAGAGTTGATGACGCGTTGCCGCTTTGAGCTCTGCGTCACATCCTTCTGGGTGAAGACTTGGAAACGCATGTTCGATGCCACAGACTGACACACACACACACACACACACACACACACACACACACACACACACACACACACACACACACACACACACACACACACACACACACACACACACACACACACACACACACACACACACACACACACACACACACACACACACACACACACACACGTGTTAAGAGTGCTGACTGCTTGTGCTGCCGATCTGCTGACATTTTCTCAAAATTTCTTTCACAAGTTTACAAGTTGGCCCTATGCAGAAAAGCACAGCTGATAGCATGCAATCTCTTAGCACTCAACATTTTGAGACAGAACTGATACAAATGTAACCAGTTTCTGCTTAGCAATGGGAAATATTGCAAAATACTGATATGATGAGTGTGCGGTTGTTTCCAACTATACCATTCGTGACTTGACTCGTTTGGGAAGCTCCTCATCTAGAGTGTAGATATCTTCTCTCTTCACCGAGATCTCTGATCCGTCCTCAAACTCCACCTGATAGAACAATACACAGCAAAACATACAACATAGATAACAATGACATGTGCTTATTAGGCAAAGGAGCACAGTCCATTTACTTTTGAGGTGTGTGTGTGTGTGTGTGTGTGTGTGTGTGTGTGTGTGTGTTGTGGAGGGGAAGATTACATTACCTGATACATTGGAATGGAGTGAGCCGCTACAAATTTGCCCCCGTATATCAGGCCATCTGTCCATCGTACCTGGACCACATCATTGGCAGCTGGTGGGCCGAGCCGAGCACAGTCGCGATTCTGCAAAAACAGCCAGTATAGAGATAAGCAAACTTTCCACAACCAAATAGCGGGTGCACTTAGCACTTTGTAAAACAAAACTTAAAGGGGAAGACCACCCATTTTCAATATGAACCGAGTCATTAATATACCTTAGAGGAGTTGTGTGGAAATAGAAAAAAAGGTTCCCCCCCTTCTGTGTAGCCTAGAACTGGAGGATTGATTTTGGGGTTTGTATTGTAAAGTACAACTTGATGACATCACACATTGTACTTTACAATACAAACCCCAAAATTAATTCTCCAGTTCTAGGCAACACAGAAGGGGGGAACCTTTTTTCTATTTCCACACAACTCCTCTAAGGTATATTAATGACATATTTCAATATTGAAAATGGGTGGTCTTCCCCTTTAACTCATAGGAGGTCCACGACGTGCCAACCATAGAGTTATAATAAGTATAGAGAGGGCACCAGATATCCCTGCCCGTCCACTTGCAAATTTCACCCCTTCTTCCGGTTGTAAAACGTGACGTAGTGGGGCCTAAGTGACGCGTTTTGCGTCATAGTTTGTGTTCATGGACGCGCTGGGGCTCCAATTCATGAACGAGCACTTCCGCTCTGAACGCGCAGTCAATACAAAGAAGCCTAGATGTGTGTTCATGTTTCTGGCCCCATCCATAAAAAAGCTGCAGTACCTCAAACGTCCACCATGTCAATTTGGCTTCAGCCCTCCCCCTGGTGTCTGGGGGCTTGGTGCCAACACGTCAAACTATTTCTTTTAGTTTCTCCCGGTGCCCACCACGCATTCAACGCATTGTACAGTAAACTATATTAATCTGTAGCTACTGTACAAGGCTACCACGGTGAAGAAAAACACTCCCGAATGCAGCGGGGTATCACGTCACGTGACCGGGAAGTAGGGATGTCAAAAATGGACCTTTATCAAAATCGATTATTCTATAGCAATATTCGAATATTATTCGAAAATCGATAATTAATTATTATTATTATTTTTTCATAAAAAAAAAAAAAAAAAAAAAACTTTTTCTTCTGTTTTTCGTTTTTTTCTTTTTTTTACTGGATTTCAATGCACATTTACATATGTACAACATGGCTCTTCAGGTAATTGGTAGCCTAACTACTACTCTTCATCTTTCTTTTTAGTGTGCCAGTGTACTGTTCACCTAATCTCTCAAGAACAGATTCTGTGATGCTTTACAATACAGAGGACGCTGTTTTCCCTTTTCTTTGATGATGGCCACCAAGTACCAAACAATCAAGCCTGAATCAATCACACCTGTGTCTGAGACAGGGGGGGGAGGGGAGTGTGTAGCAGGTAGCCACTCTGCTGTGCTCCTTCACTCTACACAGTTTACAGTTGGTGCTGGTGTGAATAATAAATCAATGGCCATTTACTATTATCATTAATACTATTGTTAGCCTATATTCTATATTTTGGTTGAAACTAACTAACTAAGCCAAAAAATAGTATAAAAAAAAAAAAAAAAAAAAAAAATTCGATTATGAAATATTAAAATCGAATATTGATTAATCTAACGAATATTCGAAAATCGATTATTCGGTGACATCCCTACCGGGAAGTCCTGTCTCCCTCGTCCACAGCAGCGTTACGCTGCTGCACAAAAGTGCATTTTTCTCAACTAATCTAACTTTTAAATCGCTTTCATGTTTAAAATGCGGCCTTTTCTACCGGCCAATACAAAAGCAATGAGGCCCGCGATTGTTAGATTTCTGTCCTGAGTGAAAGAAAATACTATCGTGAAAATAAACAGGACATACTCGGATTAAACTTTTGCTAGTCCTTCAAAACAAGCTAAAATGGCGGGTTTCCATGGCAACTGCCGATTAAATGTTGAATAATCCTGGGCAGCCGGTGTGTTAATTAAGTGTGCCTGCCATGCAATGCAATGGCAAAACACTTATTGTAATCCGCCATACTTAAGTCATTAATTAAGTCTTTCGCCACGAATTTCTGCACGTAATAACTGCCGCACAATTTACGCCACCGCCGCAATATATACATCAAAACGTGCGGCTCGGCCGGGAATGGTGTGCTATTACTTTTCTTTCCGATCCGCGTTACCATTGCGACGTAATTCGCAAAAAACGACGCCAAAAAACCCCATTGACTTAGAATGGGGGAAACTTCGGCACGTAATAACTGCCGCACGATTTACGCCACCCCCGCAATATATACATCAAAATGTGCGGCTCGGCCGGGAATGGTGTGCTATTACTTTTCTTTCCGATCCGCTTTACGATTGCGATGTAATTCGCAAAAAACAACGCCCAAAAACTCCATTGACTTTGAATGGGGGACTCCGAAAAAAAAAATTTTTTCTCAATTTTTTTTTCTCAAAATTTTTTTTTCTCAAATTTTTTTTCTCAATTTTTTTCTCAATTTTTTTCTCAAAAATTTTTTTTTCTCAATTTTTTTTTTCTCAATTTTTTTCCTCAATTTTTTTCTCAAAAACATTTTTTCTCAATTTTTTTTTCTTCTCAAAAAATTTTTTTCTCAAATTTTTTTTCTCAAAATTATTTTTTTCTCAACATTTTTTTTTCTCAAGATTTTTTTTTTTCTCACAATTTTTTTTTCAAAATTTCTTTTTCTCAAAAAAGTTTTTTTCTCAATTTTTTTTTCTCACAAAACAATTTTTTCTCAAAAAACTGTCGTTTAAGTGCGACCCGTGATAACGGCCAAAAATGCTCCAAAACGCCACTAATTAGTCGAAATGGCTGACTTCCTGTTTGGTTTCTGATTGGCTGCTGGCCTTGTGACGTGGGTAGAGCTGCGAGGGCCTGGTCATCGCTGCTTGCAGCTTTAATTCATTAATCGTCCATGACCTTAATTGGGGCCTATTTCGCCAAACAGGAAGTGCCCCTCACCAAACAGGAAGTGACCCTTGATCTCGTGAACCGTTTGTCATACAGACACGCGGGTTGCGTCAAATGAAATAACGCTAATGCTAACACCAACCGCTACACAAGGTTGCACAGACTTAGCGAGCTGCAGGCACACTTAAAATTTCTTAGAAATTTTCTCTTCTAGTTAACATTAATGTCATCATGATTTAACTTGATTTTTCTTTTTCTTTTCTTCTTCTAAGACACAATTATGCAGCATGAAATAAAACAAATGCTTTGAGGCATTGCAGTGAACCTGAATGTCTTCTGGGAGGAGATTGTCACTGTAGGAGCCATCATCAAACACCACCTCGTAGAAGGTCTGAGTGGTCAGTGCCGTTACGTCACTGTGGTAGTAGCGTCCATTCTTGTATTTACAGATCACCTTTTGGCCCCGTGCCAGCTCCTTCATGGACGCTTTGTCACGCTGAGAACCAAAAACAAAAAGCTAATTAACACAACCCATTATCAAGGAGAGGACATTTGGTGAGGAAAAAAACAAACATTTATTATGCATATTATTAAGAAAGGATGCATTAAACATCGACGCATGCTACCGTATCCTGCTAAACCGTGTTGAAATCATTCAGTGGACATTTTGCACAGACAAGTTTCAACATAACGGTGATCTGAAGCATGATCATCTGAGCCATGATTTAGCAAGTGCAAAGATTAAGTTGAAGCCTATTGCTGGCCAAGAAATCATTGCAGGTATTTCTGCTAACAAATGTACCTCTGATGGCCCTTCTTGCCTCAGCTCAGCCTACCATGACTATGTCTACATTGCCTCTGCTTCCATTTCTGTTCTGCTCCCTGCTCATACATTTACAACAAGGTATATCATATGCTCGATATACTATACATGGTATACTTTATATACTACAGTTTTTTTATTTGAATTTTAGATGATGTGACATTTGCAGTTTTGTTTTAGAATTATCTTTGTTCAATTTTCTGCTCAAAGTACATGAATATTACCATAAACCTTTGAGATCAAATACAAAAACACCATTTTATTGGGGACCCATTTGAATGACCACAAACATCACTGAGAATCATTAAAGATAAATACAGTAATATTATATTTGGTCAGTAACATCATCCCTCTGAAGTCAGCTAGGAAAATTGATTGGCCCAGAGGAAGGCAGCTTAGCTGTATTTTCTTCTTAATTCTTCAGCAACTTATAGCATCAAAGCTACAAAGAGTGTGTAGCATTTCTTTCTAGCTTTTTTCTAGTTAAATGAAAATAAACAGCTGCAGTATTACAAACAATCCCAGTGTAAAGGGAACATTCATTGACATTTACAGTGTACATCAGTTGTCTCTGCGTGTCTCCCGATGCAAACAGACTGTTTTCTGTCTCCCCCAATTAGTGAATTAAAGCAGAAAACCCCTGCAGCGCATTAACGCTAAATAGCTTTGCAGCCTTTACTGTTCTGTCTGGTATACTGAGAAGTAGGCATGGGAACTGATCTCTCTTCATGGATAATTGGACCAAGCACTTGCTTGCTTGAGACCACTGTGGCAGAAATATCCACCGTTGTTCATGATCTTACAAAGGGTTAAAGAATTAACTTGGGAATAAGAGCCAGGGGTCTCAAAAGTGTTTATCTGATCTTATCAGGCATGGGCTGTAGCAGTAGAATAATGGGCCTCGAAACCCTTACCCAAATGGGCAAATCAGTTTGACATTTGAGGATACAAAGTGTCTTTAGGACTCAAACACAACATTGTGTTAAAACTTAAATTTTTAACTAATCCATACCTATTTTGAATCATTGGCTTTTTAATTCCCATTTAGCTCCTCTCAGCAGCCCCACCCCCACTTCACTGCATCTCAAAGAAAGACACTGTTCCCAGCAAACGTGCAGTATATAATTGCAGACTGTACCATGTTTGAAAGAGAGAAATAGAGGGGAACAGAAGGGGCCAGTACCTCAGGTATGGCGGGTGCTTTGTGTCTGTGGCAAGTGATAAAGACTATGAAGGGCCAGTCGTCTGGATACATGAGGACCCCCGCCGCCTGAGCACAGGTTGGGTGGAAGGCTGTGGAGCAGCGTCCGTGGGAGCACTGGACACAGCAGCTCGTCACCTTCATGGTCATGCGCTTCCTGCAATACGAACACTTCTACAAGGGGGGGGGATCGAAACAGAGAGGAGAGGGAGAAAGGGTCAAGGAAGGAAAAGAAGGGTGGAGGTTGGTTGTGTGAGGAATGATGGCAGAAAGGACAGGTGTTAAATGTCGCGGGAGGATCGGTGAGTAGTAAATCAAGGAACAAGGAGGTGAGAAGGTAGAGTGAGAGGAAATCAAGTTACATTCAATGGGGTCGCAATTTCCGACGTCATATCTTATTGAAATGTTGATTCATTCAGGAAAAACACAATGAGATCAAGACCTCTAGTTTAGAACAATGGTGACAGGGTTGACCAGAGTGACTGTGAAGTCTTAATATAGCCTCCTGTGCTTTTGTTTAGTGCGTGACTCATATGCGAGGAGAGGGAAATTTACTGTACAGTGAAGAAATCTTTGTAGGGAACATGCATATAACGTGTGTGGGTGGTGTCCGTTTCTATAGACATCCTACTTTCTAGTTTCTATTTTTCTACACAGATACAGTATACAGTTATAGTACACTGTGCTTTTGGGTACTCAACACATACAATGGAAGTGGTCTGAGACAAAATGGGAAGCAAAACCCAGAATGGACGACTAACAGGCGCCACACACATAGCCTGGCTTGGCCAGACTATATACTAATGCAGCTAACTAACTGCAGTATAGTATCCCCACCTTGTTTTAACTCATTCTGTGCCAATGACGGTTTATGATGTTTTTTGTGTTTTTTACATAGAAAAAAATATATATATATATATTTTTTTTAAAGATGTCAAAATGACCTGAGATCAGAGAGATGCTTTTCTCTGTTTGTGTGTTCGCTCCCTCGTTTAGCTGATTGGGAAAATGTGTGTTCATGTGTGTTCATTCTAGTGGATGGACACTTTTTTTCATTCAAACAGCTCTATCTCTGGAACCATTTGTCTGATTGACAAAATTCTTTTTGCCACTGAATCACAACAACTGTGTCTGTTTCTGTGGGGGAAAAAATATTTAAAAAAAATCATTTTTTTTTCATTGCATAGTAAAGAAAAACATACAAAATCCTGGCATAGCTATACCTTGGAGCCATTTTGGCATTTGGCACAGAATGAGTTAACATGGGTGGATTGTTTAGCTGTACTAGGCTACCATACACACAGCTCGCAAGTTAAAGGAGTAGTTCACCACTTTTCAACCTGTCTTCATATAATATTCTCCTAGGAGAGCTGTTGGAAGTTCAGAATCCATTGTCTTGTGACATCATCATTTTCCAAAAAAAAGTTTTAATCAATATTTTTGAAAAAAATATTTAGATTTTTATTATCGCGAGAACAATGGCTTCCACTTTAAAATTGCAACTTTTCAGGAATAGAAAGCCAGCAGTTTCTATAAGCTGGATTGGCAATCGATGATGTCACAAGACGATGGGTTTCTGACCTGCCCACAGCCCTCCTCTGAGAGAAAAAAAGCTATTTTTGAGTGAGGACCAATTATATGAACATAGGTTGAAAAGTGGTGGAGTGCCCCTTTAAGCACAAATCATCATTGCTAGTGAAATTAAGTGTTGATGAAAGAGTCAGGCACAAATACATGTTAAAACAACCTGATACCAAGTCACCTTTTTTTTCTTTTTAGATTAGTCAACTATTTGCAACCCTTTTTCTAAAAAAATTAGCCTTTATGCCACCGGCAGGAAGTACTACCTCGGTCCTACTCCTACAATTTAAAATCCCCCACTGACAGGCACCTCCAAGACATACAAGTTGCTAGCGCAGAGACGAAGATTGTCCTCCCCCCATGGCTTCCCTCCTTTTAACATGACAGTGGATTCAAACCCCTAGAGGTGGTGCACACACAATGCACAAGTAATTTACCCCTATATGCCACCTGAGCCCCAGACCAAGTTGTTCTAATAATTTCCTTTAACCACACTGAAGCACCATATGCTAGGTAAAGGGATCCAATACACAGGCAAATGATTCTTGGTAAAACGGGTCCCGGACTATACTGTAGTAGACGTCAACTCCAACAAAAGAACTGAATGTCTTGATGCCATTTTAAGACGTCTTTGAATCCTTAAAACATTCCTGGCCTGCCTCTCTTCTAAGCAGAGCTACAGTGAGTTAGTTACCAAAAATGCATGCCAGAATAGGATTATCCTGATGGGTCTTACCAGTTTGAACCTGGGCAGAGGGATGGCGCTAAGGTCGATTGGACTGCGGTCTGTGATGTTGACGAAGCGAGCCTCCAGTACGGTGATGGCACACAGCACGTGGACCCACCTACACCCCAGGAAACAAAGGAGATGTTGGGTCCGGGCTACCATGTTCCTAAAACCGGCTCAGTATTGAGTCTGCAAATTGCTGATTCAACTGATGATCAAAACCTCAACCTCAAACTATTTGCACAACAAGTCTCAAAATTCACTCCGCTTCTTGATTTTCCTTCAATGTTACCCTTAACAAATGGTGTAAATTCAAATATTTTAGTTCACTGCCTTGCCTCGGATATCAAACCGTGTTTGTGAAACTCAGCCTTTGATAGACTAATGGGTCACTGCAAAGTTTATGACTACATATTAGCTCAAGGGTGGCTTACTCCTAGAGGCATTTCCTGTCATTTAGACTGACATTCATTTCAGTACATCCTACATGCACCAAGGAGAGCGAGGCCTCGGCCCTGTGGGTGGGTATGTAGTAAATTTATGTAAGCGCAAGCATGTGTGCATGTAAAGGGAAAAGCACACTTTTAGCCTGAGGGGGTTCGCTCTGTCAGCTAAAAGTAGTGGTAGAACTGTCATAGGACCATGAGGACTGTGCCAAGTGAATGGATGGGTGATAGAGAGCTAGGGCTGTCACCATCATGTCATTTGATTCGACTACTAAATGTCACACTAATAATTGTGATTCATTATTTAAATGTGTTTTTGGCATTGCACATTGGAACATATGAATACAAATTTAAATGTAATTCTGTTTGCCTTATACAAACAATGATACCATTTATATAGCGCTGTTCTAAATACTTAAGTCGCTTTACAGAAACAAAATAAGTAACAACAAAACTAGTTAACACATCGGACGCCCACGTGGTTTTGATGTCTTAATTTGCTGGTGCCCATGGCAACGCGTCAAACGCGTCATTTTACCTACCGGCGAGAGTACTGGCGAGAAAAGTAATCCGAGTAAATGTAATCCGAGTATGTCCTGTTTATTTAGCGAAAATCTTTTCTTTCAGTCAGGACCGTTTTTTATCATTTCTAAGCCACAGTGTTTGTGTTACGGCATGTAGAAGAGGCTGCCGTTTTGAGAAAAACATGAAAAAAGGAAGAGAATCCGGAGAAAACAGCATTTTTGTGCAGCCGCTAAACAGGAAGTCAACGAGACACACAGCACGTCCGGGTGACGTAATTGCGCGCTGCATGTTGGGATATGGAGTTTGTTTCATCACCGCGGTAGCCAAGTGCAGTAGCTACAGTACAGTATAGTTTACTGTACAACGCGTCAAACGCGTCGTGGGCCTCCAGCGACATCAAAGAAATTGACTTGTAGACACCACATGGGCATCCGATGTGTTAAAAGGTTAAAAACTGGACATTACATTTTTTATAGAAATAAAAAGGTAGAAAGTGGGGATGAAAAGGTGGGTTTTGAGTGTGGTTTTATAACATGGCGAGGGTGGGGGTAGCTTTGATGTGAGCTGGGAGTGATTTCCATAGGTGGGGGCGGCAACTGAGAAGGCAGAAGTTGTGGAAATAGTCGATCGTGCCAGCTATTATGTTTGAAGATTTATGAACATGTTAACGATTATGCAAAGATAATTGCGATTATCTCAGTTAATTGCTCTTAGGCAATTATGTAATAATTGTGACATGCCCATAGAGAGCCATTAGTGGTTGGACGACAAGAAACCTTGAAACAGTCTGACATTCTTCCTAGCAACTTCAGCGTCACCTTACAATTGTGCCAATGAAGCACTTCAGTAATGAAAAGGAGGAAGATTGCATGGTCTTCATTAGTCCACACCCATCCAGTGTCTCCATTTTAAAAAGGGTGGCGACTGCACCATCTACTGGCACCAGTGTTGATTTCCTCAACTAAAACTATGACGAAAAATGTGTCGACTGCGTTTTTTTCACTGATGAAAACGAAATAAAAACTAAATAAAAACTAAGCTGTGATGACTAAAACTAAGACTAAATATATTGACAATTTCGTCAACAAAATAAAAACTAGACTAAAACGTTAGGGAGGGACTGGTGGAGAAGAAAGTCATTTTATGTTTGGTTGCTCTCAGGTGTTGCTTGCTGAAAATAGCAGATCTACAAGCTCGCGACGCGTTGTGAGCTTGTAGATCGGCTATTTTCAGCATGCAACCAAGTGTAAAATCAGTCATTATGATGCCATCAAGGCCTGCCAAAATACATTTTAGTTGACTAAATCAACTGTAGATAGTCAACTAAAATCTCATGATATTTAGTCGACTAAAATTTGACTAAAACTAAAACTTTTCAGGAGACTAAATTATGACTAAAACTAAATGAGATTTTATTCAAAAGACTATGACTAAAACTAAATGAGATTTTATTCAAAAGACTGACTAAAACTAAATAAAATTTTGCTGTCAAAAACAACACTGACTGGCACTACTTACTTGTCATTGTTGGCTCTGTGCAGAGCACCGCCTCTGAGGGAACACAGACAGCAGTCCTGAGTGGGAAGAAACAGTGTTCATTTAAGAGAGTAAAAATAGTCTGAACATGCCAATATTGTCATCATCATGGCACCCTAGCTTAGCCTAAAGGATAACTTTGTTTGGTTCATATTTTAGATTGTAATTAGAGAAAAGAAAAGAGGTGTTAAAATGTTTTCATTTACTGCTTTCTATTGTTTTAGCAATTTTAACAATTTAGATTTTAGTGGCTGGGGGCATGCGTACAAGTGGCTAATATGTCTTTTTAGACACAATAAGCCAAGATACTATGCCAGTGGGTGCTATACTTGTCAATCCAACTATAAGCAGTAGTGCTTTGGGGGCCGGACGGGACCGGACGCCGTGTGGCCGGAAATATTTCCCCACATGCACGCGCACGGACGGCACCGAACGGTGCACGACCGTGTAAACGCGTGCATACCCCCCCGCGAGAGCCGCCGCCGCGACAACCCCCCACCCCGCGAATCCGCGATAACTACAAGCAATACTTTAATCAGTGGCTACTTGCATAACAGGTTTCTAGTGGTGAATGTGTGTGCGTCCTCAAGCCTCTATTCATATGGATATATAGCCTACTTTAACACCTAGGTTTCCAGCTGTGACTGCATGTGCATGTGTCGATGTGTGTGTGTGTCCTCATACATGGCTCCATATTACTGTGGTATTTAGTGTTTGAGATTCGTTCAAGCCAAACTTTGTTTCTCTATCCTACTGCAGCGCTGTATTTTCTAAATGAATTAAAAGAAAGTAGAACATAAAATCTTAAGTAACAATGCAAATGTAATTAAGACTAGAAAACTATTGTTTTCCCACCATTAGATCTGCTGACATCCTTTCTATCTAAATAGCCTCTAGAGGCGCGTGCACGCGCGTGCACGTGACGTCAATAAATGACCGTCCGCCCGGGAAAAAAAAACCCAAAGCATCACTGACTATAAGTGTACTTAACCTGAACCTATGCGTGTGGCACATGATTTTGTTCATTGGGCATATTCAACTAAACTCTCGATGATGGTGTTGAGAAAAAAAGATTATCCTAATGGGTGTCGTTTACAACAGAATGGAAAAGCTCAGTAAATGCACCTTTAAGCCATTTCTGAAGACACTTACATCTCTTACATCTTGACACAACAATAAATGATGCGAAGGAGTGTAATGACGAAGCGAGTTCGGGGGAGTGTTCTGGAGGTTGCGTGCGCTCACGTGGTCGGGACCTGCGCGTCCCGCCCCCTATACAATATATAGGTAGACCTGCCTGTAGGTAAGGTATTGTTGCGCAAGCTACTGCTGCTGCTACGCATGGCTGTCTCGAGGGGCTACTGGTTGTTTGTGCTGCTGACTTCTGCTTGGATCATGTCTTTCGCGTCTTTAGCCGCTGTCTACGCTAGGATCAAGGGATTCAAGGCAAGGTTGTATGGGAAAAACTTTGGGATTGTGGATTTGGGTAGACACTGCTGTGTTCTAGTACTGCTTCAACAAGTGTGTGGGTCTCCGCTAATGTTGCTAATTCCCAGCTGATTTCTGCAGTGCAGTGCTGCTGATCCTTGCGGCAGTTGTTGTCGTGGCTAGGCTAATTTAGTGTGTTTGTGCTGTTGTTGTTGCTTAGCTAACTTAATTGTGCCTTTGTAGGCCATTGCTCTTCTTGTTTCGGCTGCTCACTATTGCTAAAGCGCATTTTTAGCTGCTGTGATCAAGGCAAGGCTTATGGCATAACTGTTGGGTTTGTTGTTTGTAGTAAACACGGCTGAGGTCTACTTCTAACTACTGTTTCATCAAGGTAATGTTGCCCATTCCAGCGATTTTTGCATACTACAGATCAAGATGGAAGTAGTTGTGGCTACTGGCTAATGCTAAAATAACTTCATTGTGCTTGGCTTGCTTGCGACCGTTCGCTATAAAGGTAAACTCAGTTGGTTGTGCTTATCGGGAACAGTGGTGTGTCGTCGACGGAGCTAGCCGTATCTGCTACTGTTGAGCAGCGTTCCTTTCTTCAGTCAGCCAAGGGCTAGCTTTGCTTGTTGTTAGCCGGCTAGCTTCTAACTTCTGTAAGGATAGCTGTTAGCTGGTAAAACAGCTTGCTAGCCATGTTCTAGGCACAAGTATGGCCCCGTGTGAAAACGTTGCCTCTATTAACAGTAATGTCTCATGTCAGGAGGAATAAATTAATATATAGGTTGCGCGTGTCAGTAAGCGGCATATTATAACTCTATGAATCTACCTAGCAGAGCTTTACGTCTTCACGGAGGAGGTTTACGGTAGCACATACTAAGCGCTGCGTGTGGGAAATGTAGTTCTCTATCATGCCAAGCCTCGGCGTTGTGCTAGAAGTAATAGTCGTATGAACTACACGTCGGGCCAGGAGGAAAGCTTTCGATTCAGGCTTCGTCGCAGCGTGCTTAATCTAGTTAGTATCTGGGGCCTATATTGCTTCTGCCTCTCCTTGGGTTATGTGTATGTTTTGCACTGTCTGGCCCTCGCGGGATGAATGATTAAAACATTAATCGCCGCTCGCTATTATAACTCTATGGCCGCTCGTTTGAGAAGCTATAAAGGATGTCTGTCTGCGTGCCGTGGGCTCCTGGGAGGAGGAACCCGCTAGCTCATAGGTGCCATAGTTTACGTGCGATCAATGTTTTGCTTCCGCTAACGCAAGTCGTGCCTGTCTGACCTGACGTCACCAGTTGAGTCGCTAGTGCATGCAGGGAAACGTAGTCTACTCTAAAGCTAACCATTCTCTTCAGTTTTCAGCATCCATCAGCTGCAGCTCATCAGCTTTTTTTCTTCGCATCGCAGGCTATTAGTTAAAGTTGATAAGTTCTAAGTTGTCAGTTGTGCTGCTATATTAAATGCTAAATAAATACGCCAATTGTTGCTGCTGCCGCAGTCGGATACCGTCATGTCTCCGTGGTTTCGGCGGAGGCTAGCTCTACTCAAGCTGCTAATGCTGCTGTTATGGCTGCTAATAATTACAACTGACGCTTCTGCTTGTAGGATGCTGACATCATGTTATCTGTGCAGTTCATGCTCAGTGCCACGTGTCTGATACTAACATTATTTGTATCATTACAGCTCCTGGCTAAAGCACTTCTTGTCCGCTGCAATCGTTACTGCTTCATGTTAAAGCTGCTACCAGTGTATCAGAAGTAAAAGTGATTTAATTTAAATGTCGTTTCAAACTAAGTTTATAGTATTGGGTCACATAGCACACTTTATGTTTTCTTACAGCTCATGCTAAAGCTAATACATGTTGGTTGCTAACATCCTGTTTATTATTTCAGCTCAAGGCCGGAGCGGCTGCAGGCCCACGGCTTCGGCATCAGGTTATCATGGCAGCTTTATGCTAAAGCGGCTACATGTTCCACTAATCATGTTTTACTTTATAGCTTCTTGCTGCGGCTGCTACATGTCTGCTGCTAACATTTCTATATTTTCAGCTCGTGCTGGAGTGGCTGCATAGCTGCTACTGCAGCAGCTAACATAATCTTTATCACTGCAGATCCATGCCGGAGCTGTGGCAGGCCCGCTACTACAGCAGCATTTTGATCATTGCAGCTTCTGGCTAATCTCCTACAGCTTCTGGCTAAGCTCCTACAGGTTCCGCTAACAGTGCGTTTTTCTTCATAGCTTCTTGCTTCGGCTGCCACATGCCTGCTAACAGGTTTTCAGATTCGGGCTGGAGCTGATGCATGGCTGTCGCTACAGCATGTTTGCCATTGCAGCGTCGTGCTGCAGCGGCTGCGTTGTCTATTAACATGTTATCTTTATAGCTTCGTCCACGGCTGTAGAATACCATGAGGCCAGTCAGGAGTCGATTAGCACTGCAGAGGGCTTTGCTTCTACAGCATCGGCCATCCCAAGCAAGGCGGTCGTCACGCCTGCCAGCCCACCCGCCGCCTGCCCGCTAGCCCGCCGCCTGCCTGCTGCCCGCGAGCCCACCCGCCAGCCCGTGAGCCCACCCGCCTGCCCGCGAGCCCACCCGCCAGCCCGCCGTGTCGTGCTAGAAGCTCATGGGGCGCAGGCTCGTCTTCCGGAGGCGCAACACGCCGACGCCGCCATCATGCCGCAAAGGAACCTGGGAACTGCAGTTCCAGCACCAGTGGCGGGAACTCCATTCCTCTCACCAGCAACAGCTATCCTAGAAGCACTGCGGAGCCAGACTCTAGCAGGTAAATAGCAGCACATTTGCTTGTTCGGTGCTGTTGGGGTTTCAGTCGCTTTAAGCTTGGAAACAATAGGTAGCCTTAGTAAATAGCAGCACATTAGCTTGGTTGGTATATTGGCTTGGCCGCTCTTACATTGCTTGACCTAAAAGTCAAGATGTGGTTTTGTTGAGTTTCTTATATTACGCATCAGCAGACTCTGGAGCAGAACTAATTCACTTTTCCGTCCTTTATTTCCATGCTGAAACATCCGCCTGATGTCTGCCCCCGGCACCCATGACACGAGCCTGGTACGGCATAAAACCGAGAGAGCTGTGGCCTGCCCAACCAGCTGCCCACCTGCACGCCGCCCCCCACCCGGCTACCCGTCCACCCGCATAGCTCTCTCGCTGGACCGGGGCAGTGACAACAGCAGCGCTCCGGGTGCTGTCATCAACCAGGAAATCCTCTAGCCGCCGGGCATCGGCAAAAGACTCGGCAATCTGAAATCCGGCACGCCCAGCTACCAATGAGCATCAAGCCATGCAACTCGGGACTGAGCGGCTGTGCTACTAGCTCAGGTTTCATAAGGTTACATTATGCCGTCCTGCTTCGGCGTGTACCCGATATGTTTGTGTGTTTATTTGCCGCTGCGCTTCACATGCCTAATATGCAAAGCAAGGTGTTTGCTGGGGTGTCTTTTTAGGTTAATGGCTGCCTCTCTGCTGCGCTTCACATGCATTTTAATATGCAAGCCAAGGTGTCGTTTAGGTTAGATGGGTAAGTTTAACAGTATAAACCAGTGTTATACGCAGTTGCTCCTGCTCAGTATAGCATCGCTAAAATGACACCTACCTTCATTGTTGGTTGGCTGTTGCTAATATTAATACACTTCAGTACTACTGTGTATTTCTATCGCGTTTGCCCATTCTAGTATAGCATAGCGCTCGAGTTCTAGTGTTGGTCGGCGTATCTACACTTTAGTTGCCTCCTGCCCACCGCAGTAATCGCTAAATTGCAGCAGTGCTACCTTCTTCGCCGTTGGTTGGCCTTTGGCAAGCTGCTAATATTAATAAATGTCAGTACTACAGCGTATTTCATTTGCTGTCCATTCTAGTATACGTTTTATGAATAGTCGCATTGCTCTGCCGCACTCCATTTTCTCTGCAAAGCAAGGTGGTTGCTGGGGTGTCCCTTTAGGTAGGATGTTCTGAGCTGTCCCGCCGCCTTTACTTTAATAACTGAGCTTGGCCTTTCCAGAGTATTGTGTTAGGTAGTTATATAGTTCAGTGCCTCCTGCTCACAGTAAGCGCTAAAAGTACAGCGGCGCCACCTTCCTCACAGTTGGTTGGTCTTTGCACGCTGTTAGTATTCATTAATTCCAGTATTACTGCATATTCATTTGGTATCGCTCTAGAGTATTAAGGTTAGGCAGTTAGTGTAGTTGTGCTCAGCATAGGGGTGGGCGATATGGCGATAATTATCGTCTCGACGATACAGCTTTGCCACGATATGCCTTTTCAGATTATCGTTTCTCTCGTGATACAAACAGTCATACAGAAAAGGCTCTGGATACAGCGAGTGCACGTTCTATGAGTCGCTGCTCTATTGCTTAATTTATACTTCTATAGTACGGTGGTGTAATTCACCAAAAAGAACAGATCTACAAGCTAACAACGTGTCGCGGCTCAACGTGTCATATGGCTTGAAGATCTGTCCCTTTGCTTTCACGGCCCCACCCCCGGGCAGCACGCAGACAGGCTCCGAGTGTCTACTCTCTACAGTGACTGACCGGAGCACCGAGCAGCACGGCACACTGGTCCACACCACGATTTAGTTTCACTTTCACGGGACTTTATAAAGCAGTGATGCAGCTTGCCCTGCATTCTTTGAAGCATATTTTTAATAATGGATGCATTAAACTAACAGGACGCAAACTACTTTATCCGTCCTGCTATCGCTATCAGCCATCTCACTGCAAACTGCTGAGCTGTGTTCTGTGTGTGTGTGTGTGTGTGTGTGTGTGTGTGCGCTGGAGTGGAGTCCACAGCTGTGTGTTCTGGCAGTATTGATGAGGTGATTTAGATCGCCTTGTAAATGCATGCTTCTGTTTTTATTAACTACAAACAAGAAGCTATAAAGTGCTTTGTTTGTTATGCTTTCACCGTTGAAGCATGCGTGTGTCTCGCGGTGAAATCGAAATCGTAGCGTCTATTTCGCGTCTATTTCATAATTGGCTTAGTTATAAAACCATGCCATTTTTGTTTAGTAGAAAAGCTAAAAGCTAGGATGATAACTGTATTGTAAAATACGGAGTAATTCTGTAAAAAGAAAGCTTGTATCATAACAAACCTCCTGACTTTGGTTGGTCGTAGGGTAATTTGTTTTCCCCCAAGTTTCAATGGTAAGGCATGGGTTGTTGTCAACCTGTGGGTCGAGACCCCCAGAGAGGTCCCGAAATGATTTAGCCAAAATGTTTTGAAAATAGCCGATCTACAAGCTCACAACACTCAAAAACATTTTATGGGAACCCATAAAACATTTCTTGGACCCATTTGAATGACCTGAACCATCATCACACCAACTAGTAAATATTTTGAGGTAAAAGATGTTAATTGTTTAATCAAAAATCAAAATGTTATCATTAAAAAAATCATAGATTAGGATATCTATCTTTCTATATGCAGCATAACAATGAATAGATTATCAATAGAATATCTGTGTGGGTCTTATAATCATAATAAACCTAAAAACTCGCATAAAACAGTATCGTGATAATATCGTGTATCGTGATACTGCATGAAGAGTATCGTGATAATGTTTTTTTCCAGTATCGCCCACCCCTAGCTCAGCACTAGTCGCCTATTTACAGCAGAGCAACCTTCACCGTTGGTTGGCATTGGCAGTGGATTCTTAGCTTTTGCTTGTGTTGGGGGTTGTTGTTTTGGGGGGTCTCGGGTAATTGCCTGCAGAGATATGTTAAGCCCACGACGTACACAGCCATACATGTACTTCGCCGTACATGGTACACGTGTGATCGTGGGCCTGCAGGAAATGACCCGAATACAGAATCCATCGCCAAGTTATGCTCCTGCCTAAGTTGCCATAGATGCCTGTTCTTATTCTTAGGCTGTTGGTATGCTGTGGCCTTAGTATAGTATCACAGTATACATGTCATGCATTTGTCGCTCTCCTGCTGCCGTTAGTATGCCTAGTGTATGCTGCTGCCTTTATGTATCGTGCTGCTGCCTTCATATCTTGCTGATGTTTATATGCTATGTTGCTGCTGCCATTCTTGTCAATAAAGTATAATCTAACCTAAAGAACGCTCCCCTGAAATGATGCGAAGGAGTGTAATGACGAAGCGAGTTCGGGGGAGTGTTCTGGAGGTTGCGTGCGCTCACGTGGTCGGGACCTGCGCGTCCCGCCCCCTATACAATATATAGGTAGACCTGCCTGTAGGTAAGGTATTGTTGCGCAAGCTACTGCCCCGCCACCACCCCAGCTCCACCGTAGGTTCTGTGTTAGACCCCGCAGGGGGTCTCGGGTAATTGCCTGCAGAGATATGTTAAGCCCACGACGTACACAGCCATACATGTACTTCGCCGTACATGGTACACGTGTGATCGTGGGCCTGCAGGAAATGACCCGAATACAGAATCCATCGCCAAGTTATGCTCCTGCCTAAGTTGCCATAGATGCCTGTTCTTATTCTTAGGCTGTTGGTATGCTGTGGCCTTAGTATAGTATCACAGTATACATGTCATGCATTTGTCGCTCTCCTGCTGCCGTTAGTATGCCTAGTGTATGCTGCTGCCTTTATGTATCGTGCTGCTGCCTTCATATCTTGCTGATGTTTATATGCTATGTTGCTGCTGCCATTCTTGTCAATAAAGTATAATCTAACCTAAAGAACGCTCCCCTGAACTGACACAATCCCACAATCAATGTTTCATAGACAAGAATGTAGAGCTGGCTGCACCCACATCCGTTTTAGGATTCCATTTCATGGATCTTCAATTCTGATTCTGAATCATTCGAATAAAACTTGGGCTTGGCTTGGTGGAGTCACATTTTTCCCCTCACACTAAAGCAAGAGGAGGTTAACCAATAGCTTTCATTATGATGCAATGCACCACCAGTGTGTACATTAGGGCATTCACCGAATATTCGAATATCAAAACACTATTCGATTACTATAAACACTATTCGAAAAATCGCCGAAATTAATTTTAATATTATTATTATTATTATTATTATTTATTTTTCGTGACAAACAATATTTCTACAGTAGACATGCAGCTGTGAGCTCTGGTGTTAGTATTTCTCCTAATCCATTCATGTTTGATTGTTGTCAAATCCAACCACACTGTAGTGGCTAGCTTATGTGATTGATGTGCCGACTGCCGACATACACTGCTGGCCCGTCACTATAGATGACAGTCACTCAGTGTAGGAGGGGAGGGGCTCTCCATAGCCATAAATTATAACTTCCAGTAGAGGGTGCTAATATGCGGAGGTTACGTCTCTCCTGGAGTTATAACGCAGAGTAAAATAGCTCTCGCTGGTTGAGCCTCCATGTCCCTAATCGCCTCAAAACATGTTTAAATCATGAAGTTGCTCACCTCATCGTCGAAACAGCTTTATATCTACCGATGAGCCCACTCGTTGGCATGTGTTAGTCCATATGTTTCTAATAAATTAATGTTTACTAAAACTTCTTTGAGTCTCATCGCTTTCCTTGTTTTTGAACTGCTTGGGTAAAATGGCCGAACATATCACGCGAGATGAGTAAAAGCCTGGCTACGCGAGGCTACATATCACGTGACGTTGATCGCCGTTGCGATTTGCTCATACTAGGACATGACGTTTTTGTATGCGGAAGTATTCCAACGTTCTGTAGTTCTGAAGCGCTCTGTATGCGGAAACATTCCGACGAGGAAACGCGAGTCTCAGATAAGTTTTAGTAAACATTCATTTATTAGAAACATATGGACTAACACATGCCAACGAGTGGGCTCATCGGTAGATATAAAGCTGTTTCGACGATGAGGTGAGCAACTTCATGATTTAAACATGTTTTGAGGCGATTAGGGACATGGAGGCTCAACCAGCGAGAGCTATTTTACTCTGCGTTATAACTCCAGGAGAGACGTAACCTCCGCATATTAGCATCCTCTACTGGAAGTTATAATTTATGGCTAGGCTCTCCAGAACAAGCAAGCTCTGCTCGTTGCTGACAAAAGTGTGTAATTCTTTAGGCTACTTTACTTTATTGCTGCTGAGTTACGTTCCTCTTGCCGAGTATATCCAGTTTAGAGGACACCCTTCTCTTTACAGTAGCTCTTTCGGACCGCGCTTCACCGCAACCACGTTGATGTCATGCTTCATATTCAAATGTATCTCTTTAAACCATAAAGGTACAAGCGTCCGCCGTTTTATTTATGATAACGGGTCGAGAGTTTCGCGACACGGATTGGAGTGGAATTGATGATCTTGTAAAGCTTGTGTTACATACTGTATACTTCTATACTATAGCATGTGATGTAATGTAATCATAACCCATCTTAGCCTTGTCTGTTGTACTGGTCGAGACTCGAGTCACACCAGCCTTCATTAACATTGGAATGAGTCTCGGTACATATTAATGGCCTGCTAAGTAGCGGAGGTGTCAACGACATGCGTGTGAAGTCATTAACATAGCGTTCATCCCATCAAACAATCACTATAATGCCTGGATCCCGAGGCTACTAAACAATTCACAATAGCCTACAACACTGCTTGTAACGAACAAGGATGGACAGTATAAATGTGGTTGTTGAAGATAGATAGGATAGGCTTGAACAGTTATTTTCGGAGTTTTCCTAGTAAAATGAACTCGTTTTTCGTCGCAAGTTTCATCAGCATGTTTATGCTATGTTCAGTCGTAAGACAGTGCAGCGTGTCAAAAATAGCAGATGTACAAGCTCACAACGCGTCTATCCGCGACGCATTGTGCATTGTAGGTCTGTTCCAAAGGGTCCGTTCTCTCTCTGCTGCTTGAGTTCTGCATCCACCAGTGAAAACCTCTCACAGCCAATCGATGGCTGTTATTTCACGAACAGAGGTTAACCCGTTAATTGCTGGTTGTTTTTAAGGCTCGCAAAGGAGCGTTTTAATGATTTATTAGATTACAAAAATACCCGTCGAATTCCGAATATTCGAATACTTTGAGGTCGAATAATTCGAATTCTAAAAATCACTATTCGTGAATGCCCTAGTGTACATAAGATAACACTTGAATGTTCTTGGATGAAAACCTGGTGGCCATGTCTTTCTATTAATGATAGAAACCAGCAAAATGTGTCAATGACAATAGTTGTTAAGAGTTTTCTTTTAGAGACTAACCGTCAAACTGGGTAAAAACTATTGTGACTATGAAATGAGAGAATACATATTAAAGCCTGAGTTATACATGGTGGTGCATGGGTGTCGCACACCTAAAGATCTTGCAAAGATCCAAATCCTGAATGCCTGTAGCCTAAAACAGAGAACAATATTCCGGGCAGCACTGCCCTCTGGTGGAGGAGTTGGAAGTGCCAAAATGAGCTTTCACTCTAAAGGAATTAGAAAGATGCCAATGATGCCTGTTAGGAATGCATTTCCCTCTGGTTACGCAACCAGAGGGAAATCTGTTGTTGTACCCCTCTAGCTGTGGCTTTTCTATGCCCATTATTTATGGAGACCTTGATATCTGTCTGCGTCCTTTTTATGCTTGCCCACATATGGACATCTATGACGTCTGCACTATGACTTTATATTTATGACATCAGGGTAATCCATATACAGTAGGTGCATTTGCAGATTTATCCATATTTTTGGACAACTACCGATGCGACGACTTCCCACTCCATCACTCACTCCGGTCATTGGCAATACACAAACGAGTTAAGTAAATCGGTCAGAGGGTTCTTGAGATATATTGGTGACACTCACTCAGATGTCATGCATTTATAGAAGGATATATTTGACAATAACCTGAGAGCATTGGTGTGCTCTGAGACAGAAACTGCCATGAAGCCTCTAATGCTGTGATCAACGAATCTCAGAGTAGCACAACTTGTACTCTCTCAAGTGCATGTTGCAACACCCCAACAAGGCTGGGCTTGAATCATACCATTTGTTAAATCACACAAAAAATATAACATGGCTTAATTCAGGACATATGCTTCACCTGTATTGCCCCAAAAACAAGGTACAGTATTTACTCACATTTGTTCTGCCTCGAAGAATAGAAACTAAGATGACCAATTGTTTGATTATGAAAGGATCATAAGCAACTTAGAAAGAAAAATCAGTCTTTCATGGCAAAACCCCCCACTTGATCCAAAACACACATCCAAGTTGAGCAGTTAAGTTGCAAAACCATCATCTCTCAATTCAAGTTCTTTACCTTCCAAGTCAAGTTAACATCATTATTGCATTTACTAGTCCTTCTGCAAAATAAAGACCATTTTCAACCCTGCGGTAGTGTGCCAGGATGTGTGCAGGTGTGCATCAATACCAGTAAGGCTGAGAACCTTAGAAGTTTTATACTGCCCACACTGTAATGTTCCTTTCTCAGTAAGTAGCATTCTGCCGCCCAACCTGTTGTATACGTTTGTTAGTTCGTTGCCAATATCATGTGCAATTTAAAATGTCTCATAATAATGGGTACAGGTGACAAAGACCAGTGTTTCTTTGAGAAGAACAGGGTCTGTCATATGAACTAACCTCCGTAATGGCATCAGCCTCACAGCGTGCACACAGCCAGTCGTCCAAATCCTCCTCCTCACCAGACACTCCATAACAACCTGAGGGGGAAGAGGAAAAATAACATCGTCAGATTGGACTCCTTTTTATCAGAAGGTCAAACAGGTATTGTTTCATAGTTGTGTATATTTCTATTGCATTTTTTTTTCTCAAAATAAATAAAAAATTAAAAAGTAATTGAAAAAACAAGGCCAGATCATGGTTAAAATGGAGTTTGAAGTTACAATGGGTTTGTATAGGAAGGGGTTGTGTCTGATAAAATGAATATCAAATATCTAAATACTGAATCAAGCAACTTAAAAACTGTCTGGGGTGTTCCCAAAAGCCTGATTAGAAGATAAAATATAAATATATATCGTCACTGTCTGGCCAAAACCTCCTAACTCCATTTTTGATGATCCGTGCACTATGAATTACATGGAAGTCTATGGAGACTTGGCATCTTGGACCGTCAAAGAGATTTTTTAGATTGCAACAAATGTGTTAATAAAAATCGCACCTGTGCGAAGTGAGCGGTGCAAACTAATTCCTGCAAGGGCGCCTGCGCTAATCAGTGTTGATAGGCATGCATGGCAATATTCTTTTTGTTGTGTATGATGTCAGTCTGGAGGTCTGCTCAGACTATATAAGGTTTTCGTGTGTCCTGACCTTTACACCAGCTCAAAACGAACACCAACCAGGATTCGAAACAGCAACCATAGACTACAGGGTTTAATGTAGCGTGGTCGCTGTCTTGAATCTTGGGTGGTCGTAGATTTGCGCCAGAAAGTTCCAGGATATGCGGTTGGTCAGACTTTTTATGTCGGTTACACCATCAGGAGTATATTAGAAAAATAATATGCAGTCCAGACCAGAAGCTCAAACAAAACAGACAGAGGGCAGAACGGAGAGGGGATCAGACAGACAGAAAGATGGAAGGACCTTTCCTGAACTTTAAACCGGCACAAATCTTTCCTAAACTTTAAACTGGCAGATTGAACAACACACAGGATTCAAAACAGTAGCCTGCAAGGGTAATGTAGCGTGGTTGCCGTTTCGAATCATGTGTGGTGTTCAATCTGTTAGTTTAAGGTTTAGGAGAGGTCCAGGATATGAAACAACCTGGCCATTATGCCTGGACCTTTCATGAACTTTAAACCGGTCTCAAGTGCAAGTGTAATGTACAAGACAGATCTAAATTAACATGAACAACACAGCATTTGATTGGTCTGTTCTGTTTGGCTAAGACATGTCGTCATGAGTAGAACGGTTTCTGATTGGTCGATTCTAATGTTTAGTTACTCAACTAGCCAATCGATGAAGAATGAAAGAATCGTCCCGTGCTAATATGTTTTAACTAGATAAACCGAAAGTGAAATATAGGAGCGGTTTGCACCGCTCAATAATATGTATCAATATGAATACGCAATATTTTATGCCCATACATGGAGATCCCTATCTGAACCAGCCACACAGATATGGGCCATGGCTTGACCATCTGGCCAGTGATATATATCGATGACATCAGGGATCTTCTTTATGGGCATAAAAGAGATTCTGGGGTGTCACAGAGACAAGAGAACCAACCAACAGACTGTAAAAATGTGTGCTGACTGACTGACTGACTGACTGACTGACAGACACGGAAACAAGCTACGACATTTCTCATGGTATACTGCGACCTTCGGTCACAATGAACCAATGGAAAGTAGTAAAAAGTGCTTTTACTCTGTTTTTCATAAATCAGGGCTATTGAACACCCTTTACGTCTGTGTGTTTGTTAAAATAATACTGAACCAATGACAAGTAGTAAAAAGTGCTTTGGTAAAACCTCCTCCACTTTCCCAGAAAATGAACATTTTGGAGTTAGGCGGTTTTGGCCCGACAGCAGAGAGAGAGATATATCCCTTTAAAGCTGTTTGTAGGGACTGCTGATGAATAGTTTCACACAGGTAGGACTTAAAGTGCCAATTACCAACTTTATTTAAGAAAGATTTCTCTCACAGAAGCTCTTTCTGTTAGTGCCGCTGCCTATTGAGAATGAGTTATCTCAATAGGTAGCGGCGCTAACAGAAAGAGCTTCCGTGAGAGAAATCCAGCACAATGAACAATGTTTATACTGTATTCTAAAATCCATGGACGAGTTTTCATCTGTTTTCAAAACAATTAGTGAACTCATTCACATTGTGTACCAATCAACAATGACATTTAATGTGGTGTTCTAGGCTCAGACGTCTCACCAATGGCAGACAAATAACTGTGACTGTGTCTAAAGCCACAACAACAGAAAAAATTATAAGTGTTGGATAGAGGCCAACATAAACTAGAATATACAAAGGAGCAGAATTCAGGAAATGGTGAGAGCTTCAGAAGCGTGTTGACTTGAAGATAGACAGAGCTCAGGGGGGTGGGGCGAAATGTTTCCAAAACATTATGACAGTTTAAAAGTTGTCAACTTCCCTCTGTGGTCTACTGCTTAACAGATGTAGTGCCTGAGAATTGAGCATGTTATTGTGGCTCACTTCAACGATGTGTACCATGCAAAAATGGATAAGCAAACTATATCTTCAAACACGATTAATGTTCTGGTTGAACAGCATTTTAACTCAAAAAGTAAAAAAGCTATTGTTCAATTCAAATTCAGCCACTTCATTAACGGTTCTTACTGGCATGTACGCGGACACAGCACTGGGAGCAGCTGACCAGCCGGCTGGTGCCTTCCTCCGTTAGCCGTGGGTTGGAAAGCTGTCCCTCTTCACTCTCATTGGACTTGCTGCTGTGGGTGTTGAAACACATCTCTGGGATGAGTGGCTTGGACCACTGTCTGCCCCCGTGACGACGCACCAATGTCACACTGGAGCCGTCGTTAGAAGCCTCTGACTTTAAGTGAGGAGACAGGAACGGTTTATTATTAGCATACACAAATGGAATTTGTTTGAATAAAAACAACCATTCACTGCTTAAAGGTGATACACCATGCATTTAAAAAGTATTTATGTCATATTGTTTATGTCCCAAAAACGTTTTTCAAAAGGTTTGAGGCTAAATTACCACTCCTGAATAGAGAGCCTCTCTCATTTTTGAATGGCTCTCAGAGCATTTCAGCTGCAGTACCACCTTTGGCCTGAACTGCGCCACCCCCCCCAAAATCTTTTTGAATTTTTTTTGAACAAAATTTTTTTTAGATTTTTTTTTTTTATGATGTCACAATCGGCAGATGACGTCACAATCGGCAGCAAATCTGGATAGCCTGTTTTGAGAACCTGTGGGATACTTTTAACCTTCGCCTTCTCAAAACCAGAGAAAGACACAACGGTCAGAAATGGGACTTTGTGAGGATAGAAGGTGCTAGTGGGACCCCAAAAAAAGGTTTTAAAATAGGAAAAGTGAAATTTCATGGTGTCACCTTTAACACCATCCACCCATTTTAGACTTGCGCTTTGTGTTAACTAAGGAAATCTCCTTCTTATCTCTATTTCCTAGTTCGGGCCAGGTGTTTTTAGGTGTTTTTACCTGTTTTTGGAGGACAATCGTGCGCATGCACAGTGCAAAACCCCTGGCATCTAATGTGTTAAATTCTATAAACTACTGCTGTGGCATATCTGACTATCATGAAATTATAAACAGTGATGGCCATAATGGCAATTCTTTAAAGAGATATTTATGACAGAGGACAGGCACAGCTCTACCACCCTTACCTGGTGATGGGTGTGGAAGAGCAAGCATATGGAGCAGTAAGGGGCCTGCAGGCCCATTAGTCTGTTGTACTCCCTCTCTGCCTCAGGGTTGCAGGGCAGACTTTGCCACAGCTTAGTCAGGGGCTTGGCCCACTCCTCCCTCTCCCTACGTCCAGTCTGCCCAGCTATATTAGATACATCTGAAGCATGGAGATTAAGGGAGGGAAATAATTGTTATTTAATATTATAATAATAGGATTAAAAAAAGGAAGGGGGTGGGGGATGATGAGCTTAAATTACAGTCAGACAACATGTACAGTACATGCCAGTAACAGGATTTATTATGAATGATATAAACATTTGTCCGGCATACCCTCATCACTGGAGATGTCTCTGAGTAGCGGGTGTAAGCGAGACAGATTGCAGAGCTGAGCCACCTGCTTTTGCTTATTCACCCGTGACTTGCAGTACGACTGCTCCCCTGACACCTGGTGGACAGAGAGAGGTACAGCAAGAGGAAAGATCAGCAGAGTTGAGTGTGTGCTAGTTGCAAAGACCTCATTTTGAGGTCTCTACCTGCAGAGTGAGGCATGCTGTGAGCTGTGTACTACTGCGGATCCCTTCCCTTCTCTGGTTAAGGATTTAGAACCATTTAGTCCCTTGCTGGCCCCACTGGTCACTGGCTAGCACTACTTACATGATGCTTGGGAGTGATCACTTTGGTCTTGCTTTGTTTTTCTTTCCTGATGGAAGTGATGTCCTGAAGGACGATAGTGTCACCATCCCGAAGGCACAAGTGGTTGGTCTGTGGTTTGAACAGCATGATAGCCATATTATCCACAAGGGAAGTTGCCTACAAATAAGAATTTGGTATGGCATCTAAGACCAAAGACGGCGTTCTCCAGCAGCAGAGTGATGACCACCACCAGGATGACCATGAAGCGTTGCATTAGCAGCCATTAGTTACAATACAGTGCTCTCAGAGATTAGAATACCAACATGCGCTGAAATGAATCAGTACAGTCACCTACAAATACCAAACTTTGGCTTAGTAGTTTGTATCCCCTTTTTCATGCAGTGAGAGACTCAAACCATTTTAACTTGTATTCTAAAGATTTAAACCTCTGAACTCTACCCGCTCAAACAATGTCACAGGAACAGAAATGTATCAAATGATTTGTCCAAGGTCTGAGGGACATGTGGCATGTACAATAGTTCTTGGCTCTATGCAAGGCCATGTAAAGAAGGTAACTAAGGACACGCGTCACTTTCTTGGTCTGGCAATTTCAGCTGGTAGATTGAAGCAGTGGGATGCAACTGGAGTTGGAAGGCATTGATGTCAAGGAGTGCTGGTAGAGAAGTGTACGAATAAACCGTCTTTGAACCATTGTGACTGTAGTCAAAAAATGTACTGTGCAGGCTAGGGATGGCCAAATGGAGATTTCTTCTTAACCGATAACCGTCAGGCCTTATCAGTTAATTAACCGTTAACCGTTAAGGAAATGTGTTCAAAAATGCGCTATTTTAGCGATTTAAAAAAGGAAAATAGGCCTACACACGTTTTTCCCCGTAATAAAGTGCTATATTTACACATTAGAAACGGTGGGATTGAAATGATAAGTCATAATGCGCACATACAGCAAAAGGGGCTTGAGCCCTTAACTTTTATCCGTCTGAAAAGGCCCTTTTAGAAATGTCAGCCCATGCCTCTCTAAAATTCTGTGCACTCCCTGGACCCTGGCTGTCGCCTAACTAAACAGCAGCAGCAGCGAGACGCATGTAGCCGCATGTAGCAATAACTTCCAATCGTATGACTTTTGGAATGGTTGAATTGGCTAAACGTGATGTCCATTTCATTCATTTACTTATCTCTCGCCCGTGTTTTGTGTGTGCTGATGCAGCGATCATTGAATTTGCGACTCTGAGCTTTGTTATTTTCGCATAGCCTAAACCAAGACGACTTTAGCGTCCCTCACGTCATCAACATGTAACATTAGAAAGTTGTGTTTTAAGCTCTTCTTAAACAGGATTCAATGTGACGACGCGGGTCTGTTTTGTAAAATCCAATCGACGAGGGAGCATTTGTTTCCAGCTGATGAACAAGTCAGCGTGTACAGCCAAATCAAGCAGCGTCGCGCAGCGGCAGACTCGCAGTTGTATGAATGCATGGATGTTACAGACATTGGTGTCCAGAAATGTGTGACCACAGCGCGTATAGTTGCATGGCTTATGACTTGATGTTGCGTAGATAATGGTGTACGGGGCTTTTGGTGTGACACATGGGTTGATTTTCTTTTCCTTTTCTTTTTTATCGGTCAAAATTAACCGTTAGTGCTTACCGGTAACCAATTTCTTATCGGTTTAACGGTAACGGTTAACCGTTGGCCATCCCTAGTGCAGGCTGTTATGTTTCAATTATTAGTCTAAATAGTTACACGTTCGATTATTGACAGCCTGTCAACCAATTTGGTGATGACAGCCCATACTGCCCAGTCAGAAACTTACTCAAGTGTATATGTCTTCTTTTATTTTACTGAACCAATTATCTGACAACGGTCAATCATCAAAAATATCTTTTGTTCATACACTTGACCAGCTGACTCTCATTGACTTCAATGCATTCCATAGTTTGCCTACCAGTGCATCATTGGTACATGCCATGGCATAGAACATTAAAATATGTGTTAGAAAAAGGGGAATTAACTATACAGTTGCAAGTTTGGCAAATGTTAGTGGAATCAGGAGAGCCGACATTAAATGACTAAAAAGGTGGACTAATGAAAAGGGACAATCCACTACAAAGATACTGACTTTTATCACTTATTATATCATTATTTAATTCAGTCTGTGCACCCTTATCCAGTATACCTGATTCTCTAAACAGTCTCTCAAGCTAGATCACTCTTCCCCAATCTTTGATTGCTACTGTAAAGAGCCTGTAAATGCACCTTGCAAGAGTTGCAAAGGGAATCTGACGTCTGTAATTTTCGTTAATATAAAACACATTTTAAAATATTTGTGAAACATTTTAATTGAAAATCCTGCTAACAAGCAAGTTGGGCTTTGGAGAATTACAGTAGGACTTATGTACGCGAGTGCAAAGGCGCAAAATGGAAATGGGGGAAGGTGGAAGATCTGCTTTATTATTCTAATCATTTTCAGAGCTTCAGATGTAGTGTTAGATGGAAGCATTTCAAAGTCCATCTTGAGACTATTGTCCAAAAAAAGAGGAAGTGTGATGTAATATGATTATCATTAATCACACTATCAAATTGTGGAATATTGCCTGTCAGTCACACCAACATCGGACACAACAACTTCAGCTCACAGTCCTTGGGAATGTCAGCGCTGATGGGAACTTTTGTTAGTGCATACATGGAACTGGGTCATTATGGGCAGAAGACACTAGTGATAAAGTAGTGTCTCCAACTGGATGTCAGAATGTCAACAGGGCTCTGTACAGCCTCTGGTGTGTAGCAACCCAAGAGAACACCAAGTAACACCACAGACTAGCATGCTACAAACCCACAACACAAAGAGCATGCAATACTGACAAACTTTGCGTAGCTCATGCATTTTCTAAAGAGGGGGAAAAAACAAATACTAAAACTGAACAGACAGAAAACCAACCTTCCGCGTATTCTTCTTGGAAGTGCCCAACTCCATCTTCTTCGGCTTCTTCACTTGCGTTTGAGGTATGAGTGTGGGAGCAGGCATGCTAGGGAGCTCAGCATCAGACACATCCCCCTCTGACTGAGTCTGTGTATCTGTGGACTCGTTGGACTGCGTCTGCTCCTCCTCCGTCCCCTCCTCCTCCGTCCCCTCCTCCTCCGTCTCCTCCTCCTCCTCCGTCTCCTCCGTCCCCTCCTCCTCCTCCACCTCCACCACCTCCTCGTCCTCCTCCTCTGCTGGACTGTCTGCTTTGGACTGACTCTGCTTTGCTTTGGACTCTGGCAGTGGCTTGGTCTCCTCGTGGTTTGGACTTTGGACCGGAGGCCGAGGCTGCATCTGTGTCACGGTGGAAGCCTTGTGCTGGAGGTGGCGAGGCTGGTGCTCTCTGGCGTAGCTGTGCACCTGAAGCAGCTTGTGAGGCTGCTCCATCATGGCGTACGTATGTACGTGGAGCGCCTCTTTGGGGCTCAGAGTCTTATGAAAGAGCAGACTGGCTACGCCCATTTTGCGAGAAGGCTGAGCCACCTCTTGGCTCCAGGCTGGTGCCGCGGCTACTGTGAGGTGGCCGTTCCTGTGCCAGGACGGAGAGGAGATGGCTGGTGCTCGGGTTTTGGCATAGTGAGGGGTACGGGTTGCTTCACTGGTCAAACACCGGCGGAACGGATCCGTTAGGGTCAGCTTGGTTGGCGTGACAACTAGCTTTGGTGGGCCTGGAAGAACAATTTGGTGTCAAATTCTGTCAATATGGCTGAGGAAGAATGCACATTCAGTTATTTCATTCAATTAGATGTTTGTCCCCATCATCAGAAAACCAAGTTCCAGATATGGTATAATTTAGAAACTCGTCACATGATACCTTTAGGCCTCCTACAGTCTGGTGATGCAGTACGTGGAGGCAAAAGGCTAAGTCTGGGCCTTTTCCCGTACTGCTTCTCCTTCTCATCATCTTCATCCTTAGGAACCACCTCCTCAGGCACCTCTAGACACACCCTGTGTCTCTTGGTTTCAATCCTCTGTGTATGGCTGTGGATTCACCAAGCAGAGAGGGCATTAGCTACAAGCAGGAAGGTTTAATGCATATTTTGCATAACACACTGTCACAACAGCATCCCAGGGATAACAGCTGAGCATCTAAACACACAAGAACCATTTAAGAACACATAGTTTACCTCTTCCTTTCTCCATCCTCCACATAACTTTCCAGGGAACTGCCGTCACTGTGGCTTGTGATGTCATTAAAGCCCTCCACCAGGAACTCTTTGGCCTCCGGAGTCGGCCGCGAGTGGTCAATGGGTGTCGTATCTCGTCCCTCCATCCACTGCTCGTAGCGCTCTGGCTGATATTTCTTTACAAACACGTCCATAGAAATCTTTACCATGTCTTTACGACACGAGCACTGAAGGTGAGAGTGAGACAGAGCAAAGAAACAAGTAATGAACCATGATTTTTGGCATTAAATATTTGTCTTTAACTCATCCACCAGCAAAGTTAACTCAGTGGAGCTCTTGATATGTTATTTTACTTATGCCGTCATGTCATGTCATATCATATGGTATGCCAATGTAAAAGAATGATATTCTAAGTGTAAAAATAAGTTTAGTTTACCGTCATTAAAGTTTAAAAAGCAGTGTCCCCATGTATAATTGAATGGCAAAATATTTGTATGTGAAAGAATATAATAGCATTTCTCTCACCAGTATGGCGTGCTTGCCATAATCAATCCACCTCTGGGTGGCGAAGTTGGTTGACTCCGCGCAGTTGAAGCCATGGTTAAAGCCAGCATGATAGGCATAGGGGAAGGTCACCATGAACTCACCAGCCTCCTGAGTAATCTGATTAAAATAAGATATTAACAAGAATTACAATGCTTGATTAATGCTTTGTGTCTTAATGCAATAGGCACAGCAGCATAACTTCATTCTTTACTCCCTCCCCGTTGTGGATCAGTCATGATCTAATGTTAATTTTCTCTGTCAGGCTGTTAACAGCCAGGGGCGAGGATTTCGCTTTCACTTCTGCTCATTAGGGGGCTCTACAAACACAAACAGTTGCACAGTTTGTCATACAAAGAATATGCCCCACAACTACCGAGTGTCAACTGACCAAGCCCTTGTGGAGATTATCATAGCTTTGAAGACCTTGCAGGCTTATGCAAAGGTTAAAATGTATGAAATGTCTTTTCTTTGGAAAACACCGTTGTTGCTTACTACAGCTACCGATTTTCCAAGGAGCACACTTTTCTATTTTTATCTGAAATGAGACCTTGTATGGGAGCTGCAGTATAATTTACTATCTGTTTATTATGGTTTCAATGGTTCATGGACGACAGGTGTTAATTTTCCATCAAGTTTGCCTTGGCAATGTTCACCTAGACTGGCAAGAATCCACAAAAACAACTTTAATCATGTCCGTCAGTGATCACAGTCACACATTAATGCAAATGTTCAATAGATGAATGTTCAATAGATGAGATATCCCAGCCACACCATCCTAAATCTGATTCAAATGCATACAAAATCTTTACAGGTATATGTAATTTTATTTTTTACATGCATACTGTATACAGTATATAAAGATACATTTTATATACTGTATACAGTATATAAAGATACATTTTTATATGTATAGAACAATAGCCTAACTAAAATTCAAATTATCTTAAGAGTTAAAACAAGACCTCAATGGCGTATATATATATATTGTGTAAAGTAAAAAAATATATCTGTGAATCTCACACAAACATCGTTCTTGTGAAGCAGTTTATATGTAAACTATTTAGGCAACACAAGACAGTGAACATTTTACAGGAGCCATTGATAAGAATCTCACTGCAAAGAGCCTTGATTTAATTTATTTACCAATTAATTTGGAACAAGCATTTGGATATTCTCTTGGAAAATGTGCAGTGTCCGGTAGGCCTGTCACAATAATTACATAATCGTCTAATCCCAATTATTTGACATAATAGCAATTATTTTGTCATAGTTGTTTCCATGTTGAAAAATGTTCATATACTGTATATATATTTTCAAACATTTTCAAAAATAGTGTAAATAGCAGATATACAAGCTCACAATGCGTCACAACGCGTTGAGATCAGCTGTTTTAAGTATAAAGTTGTCAAATATGTCATTTCTTTGTATATTTAGGTTATGTGTCATATCTGTCATGTGCAACTTCAAAGTCTACAAGCAAAACAGAAATGTAATTGTCAACACAATTAAATCAATCATGAGTGACAATCGTCATGTAAAATGTCATAATTGTGACAGCCCTAAACGGCGGATGTCATGATGACAAGATGCACTCTACAGGTATATGGAGTACAATTGCAAAATATCTAATTCTACATTGAGATGATTAAACTATGCCAAAGACAACTATTACCATGGCAGGTATGATGGCATACTGTAATGCACATTACATGTTATTACAAGTTACTAGCTTTAATTTGACAAATTTGTATATGATGACCTAATTAGATGCATGGATGCAGGCTATGACAACAGAGTTAAGCTCCTTTCACTTCACATCCTCTCTGAGACACGCACACACACAATGAATCAGTTCGAACTTCATTAATACTTTGCCAAGTAGTCTCAATATTTGTGCTGAGGCCATGGACAAGTTTATTCTCATGCATGCCTGTGCAGAACGCAAATAAATGCCAATGAGGAGCCAAACCATGGGCATAGTGTTATTTTTTCCTTTCCTGGAAAACAACTAAAGGTTAGAGCCTATACGAAAACGCATTTCACCCACTGATTTACACCTGTAAACCTGTGATGTGACAGATAATAAAACTGATTCTGATTCGGTGTGTGCATTTCGGAGTAGGAACGTTTTGTGAGTATCACTGCCAACTACACATAGATAGGATCCCCATCGCCTGCTGACTGTGGTGTAGGTGATTTTGGGCCCCAATAGATCAAGTGCAAATATTAAGTAGTAGTAAATCAATGTACCTTCTCAAAGGGAATGCCATATTTCTTCAGTATAGAGGGGGAGATGAGGGTCATCTTGTGTCTGAGAAAGGCTTCACAGTTTTGGGCACTGCCAGGAAAGAACCCTAGAAGCATTGAGCGAGGGTATTAGTGTTGAAGTCTCAAAATTCCATTAAAAAAAAACCTGATTTTTAAATAAACTTAGTCATACCCTGTGCCAGACGCTCCATTCTCTTCCCATGCTCTGGAGGAACGCAGTACCTGCAGAGAATTCCCAACAACATTGCTCAGTCGCTCATAGTATGTGTAATAGGCATAGTTCTCTTTTTATATGGTCGTAATAGTATTAGTAATAGTATTTACCAGGACTTGGGTTCTCCAAAGTGCAAGTAGTTGATACTGTACAGGTCCATGTCTTCAGTGTGCCAGGCAAAGGTGGTCTTCCACATGCCAAAGTACAAGTAGGGTGTATTCACTCCCTCGATGGTGATGCCACTTTCATGTTCCACAGTGTCCAGGACCGTGTTCAGGCGAGAGATGTTCCACTCTTTCACATCCTGCAGGTGATTTGTAGGACCAATACATAATAAATGAGAATGATGATACCAATCAACATGGATACAATCAAGGCTATTAGCTCATAATGTTAATGCAAATTAAATGTGGGTCATGAACAGAAAATCGTAATATATAGTGACTGCATCATGCATACTTTCCAGTTTCCACAACAATAACCTAACGTATGCCAACTTACAACACCATAGAGGCTTCCGTTGACATCAGCCCCATAGATGGGAGGGTTAAAGGTCACATTCTTCCAATACTTCCTTTCCAGTTCCTCGAAGTTAGCACAACGTGGGCTGCTGAATCTTCAAAAACAATAACCAACTTTAGTGAATAACTATTGATGAATAAAGCTAACCAGTACACAGTATTTCACTAATATTGTAATAATATTACTGAAAAATACAACCTCCATCAGGATAAAACTCAGATTAATCAACAACAGATACAGCGCTATACAGTTCCACAATATCTGGTACTTCTCACTTGTCACTGTTGGCCATCTTGCGGAACTCACTGACAGTCATAGGTTTCTTCTGGATGTTATACTGCGTGAACAAGCCAGATTGGCCAGTAACCACCTGCTGAATGGGTGCTGGGATCACCAGGTCCTCTATGTCATTGTAGGAATCTCTGGGCTTCCATTCCTTTGGTGGGACAATCTATGGAATAGAGAATTATACAGTGATGGGCATGTGATTAGTGCCAGTGAAGACCTTGTGGTTAGTGAATTGTAAAGCAATGCAATACAGACATGTGGATTGACATGCCACTTAACCACTAGTGATTAGAAATTAGAAACAAGTCAAAAACTATACAAGGTAAATCAACCATTGAAGTCTGCTATAAACTGTCATAGTCCAACAGTTATTGTAGACATAGTGTAGTCAACTAATAGAAACTGAGATCAGTCTGCCTATATTTCAAAGAATTACTCAAAGCTAAAGCAGATACTCATGTTGACTCCATGCTCACTTTGGCCAGGCCTGCTTTGTGCGCTCCCTTGGACTCCATATAGGCGATGTATCGACTGAAGTTCTGGAACTCCTCAATCGTGGGATGAAATGTCATGATGGCCTTGGGGTTCTGGGGGACTGAATCTGAAGCCATTGCAAATCCCAGTGCCAAACCCTAAAGATCACAAAGAAGCCCAGCCCCACCAAAATCTGTTATTTCTTATTTCAATTTAATGGAACTTCAAATCACCTTTGTATTTGATTGATTGTGTAAGTATGTATGTGTAATGTGTGTGTGTGTGTGTGTGTGTGTGTGTGTGTGTGTGTGTGTGTGTGTGTGTGTGTGTGTGTGTGTGTGTGTGTGTGTGTGTGTGTGATAAATAATATATATATATTTTCGAATAAGTGTGGTCAGTCAGTCACATAGTATTGATGAGTAACAATACATTGTAATAAAGTGATTATGCTTTATTGCTTTTATAGACAGAGACAGACCATAGAGTTAAAGAGACAGGCTGCAAGTAAAAGTGCCTTTTCATTACATCAAACACATGGGGAGATCTAAAACAGGGTCTACCATTTTTGCTAAAGGGCATGTTGAGACTCAACATGCGATTGCCGATTTCAATTATGTGTGCACCGTGCACACATATAATAATAATAATACTTATTTTTTGTATTTGTTGCATTCAAGACAAAAACATTATTATAGTAAATGTACCACCATTGATTCTGGATGGGGACCCAAATACATGGGCCTGGATGGGGACCCAAATGCATGGGGGTAAATTTAGGGTCAAGGGTCATGTAAATTTACCCCCCTTGATTCTGATCCTAACGCATTTGGGTCCCCATCCAGAAATACAAGGCCCTGGGTAAATGTACTATAATATATTTTTTTGTCTTAGGAATGCGACAAATACAAAAAAATATTATTGAACTTAAGTCTCCATGGAGTGACTAATCAATAGAAAATAAGTCATTTTGGGGGTGAACTACTTCTTCAAGTACTGTACTTGAGTGCAATTTTGAGGTATTTGTACTTTACTGAGTATTTCCAATACTTTTACTTCTACTCCACAACATCTCAAGAGGCAAATAATGTACTTTTACTCTTTTGGTTACTTTGTAGATTTGTATTAGCCGATCTACAAGCTTGCGATGCAACGCATTGTGAGCTTGTAGATCTGCTATTTTCAAAAGATTTTTATACATTTGAAAACTTAAATGTATGTATAAATGTATAATGAGTAATTTTACTTTTGGTACATTTTGATTTCTATATGTTCTAGTGCAGACCTGCTAGATGTGCCTAATATCATAATGACATAAAACATATGGTGAAGCAGCTTTCTGTTTCTACGGACCGACAGCCTGGAATAAACTCCCACTACACCTAGACAGGCAGCCTCTTAGCCCGTTTCTGGACTGTATTTACCTTTTTTTAATATTTTGAAGACAGTGTATTTACCATCTTCAAAATATAAAAAAAAAGTAAATACAGTCCCGAAAGGGTCTAGCAAGCCTCTGTGGATGGCTTTAAAGCACAGCTCAAGACCTATTTCTTTACTCTTGCTTTTAGCTGAATTTTAAAATTCTTGTGTGCTGTTTCCGCACTGTTCTTAAAATGTTTTAAATGTTTTAAATGTTCTTCAATGTTTTATGTTTTTATTTTTCTCTGCTTTATTGTAATCATGCATATTTCTTCTTTCTGTTAAGCACTTGTGCTTCATTTTCTGCTCTGTAAAGCTCTATGAGCTGCATTTCATGTCATGAAAGGTGTTATACAAATAAAGTTTATTATTATTATTATTGATGCTTTTACTTGAGTAAGGAAAACAAATGTACTTTTTCCACCACTGTTACATACATACACCAAAAAGGAACAGCCTTCTGATTGGCCAGGCGCAGTGTCTCTTTAACTCGGCCAGAGTTAGCTAGAAAACGTTAGCCAAATACTTAGCTACCATGCTAACATTAGCTAACGTTTCACATTGAGCGATAGGATAGCTAGCCTCAGTTGACTATAGGTGTCCACCACCATGTCTCAGTTGTGCAATATGAAGTACATGCAACATTATGCCATTAGGAATGAGGTTGTCAGCTTGTCTTATTTCGCACAAAACGTTCGCGAACGAGCTCACGTTAGCTAGCAATGAATGGCTGTGCACGATGGACCAACTATTACCTGAACGTGTACAGTATTTAACCAACAACAGCCCATCTAAAATGACAACATGGGGAAACTACTAATGTCCCTCACATCAACGCAAATAGATGCGTTGATGTGCAAATAGATTAGTGGTAAATGACATTCCAAAAACACCATCGTTAAATAAACACACTACACCGCTTTAGCTTCTAGAAGAGCAAAACTAAATCTGGATGGGCATTTAAATAAGTGACTTGTAGTCCCAGTAAATCGCATCGTTCGCATCCTGGTTAGCCAAGCAACCAGAAGACTCTTGCACCAGCCAGTGGTGTAAAGTAACTGAAGTACATTTACTCAAGTACTGTACTTTAAGTACCATTTTGAGGTATTTGTACTTTACTGGAGTACTTCCAATTTCCAATACTTTTACTTCTATTCCACTACATCTCGGAGGCAAACGCTGTACTTAACTTTTACGATAAGTAAAGACATGTGAGTACTTTTTCCACCACTGCTAGCAGCTCAGCTAGCAGCAGGGCTCAGAGCTAACGTTGTGCTGATGGTGATGATGTAGCCAGCCAGCCCAACGGCCTGAAAGTGCGAACATCCTTACTTACCAACTCTATGCAACTGGTTCAGCAGGTGAAGGTTACGGTGTGGATGTCTTGATATTATCCGCAGACAGTCACTGTATGGTACATCGAAGACAGCGTGGATATTATATCCAACTGACGAAACGTTAGCGTTCACTGGACCACCATTCACTCAGTGGTGGTGGTGAACGCGAGCTCCTTGGCCTCCATTACTTCTTGTACACATGCGCACGCACAAAACTCCTCCTATGTTGTTTACAACACACACACATGGGACACGGAATGCTGATGAAACGCTGTTATCTCTGCCTTCTTATTTATTTGCTTTTAACCAGCGTGTACTGTACTGTACACAACTGTTTCTACCTGCAACTACTGTCTGTCTGTGTCCTCCATTACAGTGGTGTAGTTTTGCGGCAGTAGCACAACTATTGATGAAAAGTAATTAAGGACCGCCTCCTACAAAAATAAACAACAGTGGTGTAAAAACTAAAAAGTAGGTTTGTAGTAAAAGTCTGGAATTCAAAATATACTCGAGTAAAAGTACAAAAGTAGTATAAAAAACTGTAATTAAAGTACCAAAAGTAGAAAGTAGTCATTATGCAGAATGTCCCATTTCACAAGTTTTCAAATGTCTAAAATGTAATAATATTTTTGACAAAGTAACTAGCAACTAACTAAAGTTAAACTAAAGTTTTCAAATGGAGTGTAGTAAAAAAAAAACGTAAAAGTACAACATGCCTCTGAGATGTAGGCCTAGTGGAGTAAAATAACTGAAAACTGGAAATACTCAAGTAAAGCACAAATACCTCCAAATTGTACCATTTAAAATGTAGGCCTACTGGTTACTTTGTAGATTTGTATTATAATTTCAAAACATGCATTAACCACTTCAGCCCATTTCCAGTGCCGATTAAAGAATCCCCTGGCGCTTCAAATCAAAGCCCCTAGGCCTACTTATTATTTATGTACTTAAATCATTTTTTATGTAGTTACTTTCCTACATCTCTTCGCAGATGAGTAAGCCTGGCTCCTTTTACACCTATACTAAAAGCGTGATTCCTAAACCCACCAGGCTTGAGCTAAGACCCGCCTTGCGGAAACGCCTCTCTCAATAATCTTAAGTATGAAAGTGCATAATTTAATAGTGCTCTTAGTGCAAAGCAATACTATACTAGGCTACTACCTACTGATCCATTACAATAATACACGCTGCATATTATGCCCAAAGCCATATCCAAACTATAACAATTTAACTGATAATCAGTTAGAACTTTCTCATAATAAAATGCTTGACGGGCATATTAATTGACCAACCACGGACCTCCTTAGGACCGACACCGCGACCAGCCCCGCCCGAGTTTTCCTCTGGCAAAAACCCAGACATGAGACATGTCCAGACCAGTCCAGCTGCAGTGCCAGTCAGGGGCTTCTCGACCTTCTATGAATCGAGTACAAAAGGACCCCGATGTAAACAAGCCATTGTGCCTTCTTGGGTTTAAATCCTATTAGTAGACCGTGTATCAGTGAACTGTACTGTTCTGTGCGTTTCCTCTGCGAACTTATAATAAAGTACATCAATAACAATAAATCAATCTGTGTGCAAGTTGTTGTTGCAGGATGGCAGGGGAAGATGGGCGCTTGTCATGGTGTGGGAAAATCACTTGAAAACAAGGCAACCAACTGTGAAGTCCGTCTTGATGCACAGCACATGTGACTTGAGGCAAAGATATCTTTGAATTACTGTGACCCTTGTCATATGCATGTAAGAATAATAGCACATGTATTTGCCATACATTTATTTGACAACGGTCACAATAATTCAAAGATTATTCCTAAACCTGTCCACCTGGCTATGGCTATCACTGACTTGCATTTCTTCCTTGAGCAAAACATACTGTATATAGGCCTGTTATTTTACAACGGTTACAATGAGTAAGACACCCTAAGGGCGAGAAGCGACCTCGCCTGCGTGCACTTTGGTGCGTGCACATGGCTGCTTTGGCATGTAGGTTATAGGCTACCGTTCTGCTGAGCTGGTCGAGTCATCACTGTGATGTCAAAGCAGGTCAGCTATATCCATGTATGGAGTCCGTGAGTTCAGATGTAGAGGTATTGACCAGCTCCATATGGAGATCTAGGTGATGATCCAGTAGTCTCCATGTAGCCTATGGATATCCAGGGTTTGATGAGGACAGCATTATCTTCATATATGGAGATCCAGGTGATGATAGTCAGCAGTTTTGCTAATGAATTCTGTCTTGGCTATATATGGAGTGTCTACAGTATGGGCATTGCCAAATATGGGCATTCCCAGATATGCGCTTAATATGGATGACATTGGGACAGGGATCTCCATATATGGGCATAAAAGGGACAAAGACGGAATTAATTTGCAAGTGTGACTCATGTCGCGTCAACCACACTGGTTAGACTGACACAATATGTCCATATACAGTATATGGGCATTCCCAGATATGGGCTTAATATTGATGACATCAGGGATCTCCATATATGATTGGATTGCCAGAACAGGCTGTCTTGGTCAATGAGTCAACAATGTGATCATGTCACAACAGGTCAGCCATAGACATTTAGCCCCCACTGACGTAGTAAACTGCGACCTATGGACGCAATAATTCAAAGATGGTGTTTATTCCTAAACCTGTCCACCTGGCTATGGCTATCACTGACTTGCATTCCTTCCTTGGGCAAAACATATATAGGCCTAATAGAGAGAGAACATATTATAGGCCTGATAGAGAGAGAACATATTATAGGCCTAATAGAGAGAGAGAGAGAGAGAGAGAGAGAGAGAGAGAGAGAGAGAGAGAGAGAGAGAATAAAATAGTATGTTAAATGTTCAATCTCGGTTTGTAACCATACTATATGTCAGCACATATAGACAAACAACTAACACACGTCAACTGCAAACATTGGTTTTATTTCATGCCAGGAAAGGCACATTCATTCAACAGTTCAATTAAACAGTTTTAGGATATATAATTGTATATGCATCTACCGGTACATTCAGGCAGTGCATATTATGTTAGGATTCCCATGAATAACTGCAACAATAACATAACACATTCTATCCACAAATGATGTAGCACATTGGAGCACTGAAAGTTATATGCACAATTTTAGCAGAGGACAATGTACTGTACTGTATATGTGCACTCTGCAGTCCTTTACATCAGGGGTCTTCAACGTTTTTCAGCCAAGGACCCCTAAGCTGACAGAGAGATAAAGCAGGGACCCCCACTATATACTGTATAAAATAGTTTAGCTGATTAAACTTTTACATAGATTTCATAGATAGTTTCATAGACTTGTTTGACAGCACTATCATGTTGTATTCATGTTAAAGGAGTAGTTCACCCCCAAAATGACTTTTTTTCTATTGATTAGTCACGCCATGGAGACTAGAGTTCAATAATATTTTTTGGTTTTTGTCACATTCCTAAGACAAAATTTTGATTCGAGTAAATTTACCCCCATTGATTCCGGATGGTGACCCGTTTCGAAACGGGTCACCATCCGGAACGAATGGGGGTAAATGTATTGTTATCACATTTTTGTCTTAGGAATGCAACAAAAACCAAAAAATATCATTGAACTCTAGTCTCCATGGCGTGACTAATCAATAGAAAAAAGGTCATTTGGGGGGTGAACTACTCCTTTAATGTGTATTTTCAGACATTTAACCACTTAAACCTTCAATACTTAGTAAACTTGACCTTTCACTCTTTACATAGCCTGCTCTTTTCCCCCCCTACACCAAACCTCTTTGCTGAAAATAGCCGACCTACAAGATAGTTGTAGATCTGCTATTTTTGGCTAAAGTTCTCCTCTGAATAGGGATGCTAAGGTTAATGTAAAAAAAATAAAGTAATTCTGAGGACCCCCTAGGGGTCCCGGACCCCCGGTTGAAGACCCCTGCTTTACATTATTATGGAGCATTTACACCAAAAGGAGACATATTGCTTCAGCAGCACTTATTGGTATTTTGTAGTCCATATTGAAATTTCCTTTTCCGAGGCATCATTGCCAGCTCCTCTTGATTTTGTTTGTTTTTAATAACATGTCTCATCTTTGACAACATTTAACTCGTCTTTATTGTTGTTCAAGAAGTTGCATAAGTCCAGTCATGTTGCATTTTGAGCTTCCTTCGAATGGGAAAAGCTCTCCTTTGGCTGAATCATGTTTGAGCTCCGGCATTAGCAATACTTTTTTAAATCCACCTATTTTCTTATACCGTAATTTGCTGAACCAGAAAATAAATGAAAAACAGTATAAGCCATGCTATCAACAGAGATCAAGGACTGTATTAGACTGTGCTTCATACTTTAAATTTCTCTTTTCTCATTGTCTCATTATGAGACAAAACAACATTCATGAACGAATGTCTTTTAGTATGGTTGAGCTTTCTCTTGTAACACTGTTAGATAAATATAGTTGACTGGAGGGTAGTAGGGTATGCTCTTCATACATTTATCACCTCAGATTTCTAACATCAACTGTTAATAAAACAACATGTGGTTTTATCTGCTATGGCAGTTGCTGTTACACAGTACACACACACATACATATATATATACACAGTATATATAAATAAAAGAGGAAAATGCTTTAAGTTTTCAGTAGGATATTTTATATTTTCAGTATTATATATTATAATATTATTAGTGTTAATACTATATATACTGCATAGAGTAGACACCGTTAGTATGATAGGATTTAGTATTATTTTAAATGGTCATCTTCTAGTACTTGTGCATAGATGATCCATTGTTACTCACAATATCTGTGACCAAGTTTGATAAGGAACACAGTGTATGGGCACAAATGATGAAGTGAATGGATTATGGTTGAACAGTTGACATTTTATAATCACCAGGCTCTACTTTGGCATAGAAACAAAGAAATATTGGTGTGTTGAGGTTGTTACATGTAGGCATATGATTTAACTCCTCTTTGTAGCCAGTATACTGCATATATTTCAAAACAATTGCCAATTCCGTACTACCATCCAGTCAGTATTTGGTTGTACAATATCATTACCAACTTATGTAACTACAACTCATATTCTGATCTTCACCACCAATATGTGCAAAATCGAATCGACTACATAAGTATCCCTGTGCCTTTTCATTGAGAACATTTAAGATGGTAGGTTAGTCATCATTGCACATGGGCAGGTAAGATCTGTAGCACACAAACTACTTTATGTACTGTACGTTATGCATTTTGCACTTTGGTTTGTCAGTGGTCCATTATTCAAAAAGCATGTTCATACAATACTCACAAATGGACATTGTCCTGTGGACCTCCCATTACTTTGTGAGTTTACAAATGCCACTTGATGGGAGCACAGACACCATGTCAAAAAGAGAAACAGAAACAAGCAGTCTCCGTTTTTGGAACTGGTCCCCTCTCCTTCACATTTTCTCTGGTACGTTTCTTCCTGCTCCTTTATTATAGTCCCTCTTTATCTTGAACTACAGTACCAGCAGCTGCACACATCCTGGAGATGTGGCTTCATCTACAGCCCTCAGCCCGGAAACCGCCTTAAGAACGTACCTGCCTAAAGACAGGCCCTCCAATTGACTCAACCATGAAGCAAGTAACTCCTCAAGGGTTATTTGTCCAAGGACTTGTGTACTCTCAGCGTCTGAATAGTGCCATTGACATTAGTCTTCTTCTCTGTGGCTATCTTGGCACTGTCCTTTTTGGACATGTCAGGCTCCCATAAGAAGAATTCATGCAGCAGGGTATTGACCATATCCGGGCACTCCATCATGACCATGTGGCTCCCCTCCTCGATTACTTTCAGGAAGGCAAATAGGAGAATCTACAAAAACAAAATACAAAATAGTAATGTTTTTATAACACAATCGGTAAGATTAAATTATGTGACATGTCACATATAACAGGGAATATGTTTGCATTACATTACGCTTGCTTCCCCCACTATTTCAATAATAATTTGATATGAACGAACCTTTGGTTTTTGGTTTTACCACACATTAAACGTAATTGCTTATTATAAATGTAAGTCTATATTAGAAGTAGCTTTTGTATCAATATTGCATTTGATGATTTTTGGATCTGTTCTGGATCCACCATGTGTTACCTCTGCCATGCGCTGATCCTCATCCATGGGAACAAACTTGTCACACATGCCGTGCACCAGCAGGATGGGCACAGTGAGCTCAGCATGGTATACCTCGTCCCCCTCGGGCCAGTACTGCCCACTCATCATGGCACGTAAAACAAATGGTGACACATTAAAGGCATTGCCCTGCTTTAGCAGCTGCTTCTCTTTGGCACCTTGACGGGCAAAACCAGCTCTGTAGGCAAAGAGAGGGTTTGTATGCATTTTAGATGTCAAATAAAACACATACTGTAGGTAAATTACTGCAAATTGATGCCAACATAAAGCTATTTTAGTGTGCATTCTGCTTTACTACACTGTTGTTTTGCTAGGCTTGTGATGAGCTTTGTTCTGTTCTACATTTTAAGTGTTAATTTCTACGCAGTGCAGTCTCAGGTCTTACTTTAGGAAGCTCCAGGCCAGACAGGGGGACAGACAGTGAAGAACACAAGAAGGTAGCTGGAAGATAGAGCAGAGACTGGGCTCCAGAGCAGTGGGACCCCCTCCATTGATCATCACCACCTTATGGACAAGGTCAGGATATTCATGGGCCAGGAAGGTGCAGAATGACACCCTGGGAGACATAAGATGGGATGGTTGCAACAAGTTAACATTTGGGATAGGAAGAATCACAATTTAAGTTAGCGTTTAAATTGAGAAAGGACATTTAAATTGTGTTTGGAGGTTTTGAAATTCCACACTAGACTAAAGACTCACCCATATGAGTGACCAATGAGAATGTTGCGCTTGCGTGCATATCTCGTAAAGATGGCGCGCAGGTCCTCTGCCAGGGCATAGAAAGTGTACGCTGCCGCGATTTGTGGGCCAGTGCTGGCTCCATGTCCGGCCAGGTCTGGCGCGATGACTTCATAGCCCAGACGGGAGAAGAAGTCCAGCTGGCTGCCCCAGATGTCAAGAGAGCCACCCACTCCGTGCACGAAGAACAGCGCCACGTCAGAGTGTGTGCCTTTGCAACTGGTGATCTCCCTTTTGGAGTCAATGTGCACTGTGCGCTTTGGCTTGCGGCGACGGCGGCGAGGGGGTGGGGCAGGCTTCTGCTCCCCGGAGGCTGGAGGAACGGTGGGTGGGACAGGTTTGGGGTCCGGAGAAGACGCCAGTTCCCGGTAGTCAGCCAGCTCCACCTCCACGGTGCTGCAGGGCTCCAAGTCTCCGTCCTGACCCTGCAGGATCTCAGAGTGCAGCACATCACCCAGGTTCTCAATCACCAGCTGGCCATTGCGGTATACAGTGATCTTCCTCTTGCAGTGCACACTGCTGCCACTCGTGCTCTTATTATTGTCATTAGAATCCTCAGGACCTTTGTCACCCTGAGACTCGCTGCTCTCCTTCCCTGACACTTGGTCTTCCGTTACTACAGGAGGGCGCTCGGGAATAATATGACGCACGCGCAGGACTCGTCCAGGCTTGACTTCAACAAACTCGAAGCCATCAGAGGGTTCAGAGGAGTCCAGGGGCAAGACGAGGCTGGCAGCTTTCCCAGTTAAGCAGCACAGGATACCCTCAGCGATGCTAGTCAGCATGGTGCTCACCTGCAATAACAAAGCACAGGCAAATGAGGCAAATGATACAGAAACACAGAAATGTCTTGTCATCACCATACTGTATTCATACTGTAAAGTGCACAACAAACAAAAACTGACTGTGACGTGATGGGAAACAATCTAGTAAAGTGTGATTATCTGCTTGACATCAGTAAATAACCAACACATCTTTAATCCGATTTTTCCTTCTTGCCAGTAATCCTTTTAAGCTCTATATGACAACCACAGAGTGAAAATGATCCCACTAGGGTGGTTGTCTTCATCCGCAGAACTTTTTGCTGTCAATATCAATAACAAAGATAGACCCATTCCTACTCCATGTCAGACAACAGAGTCCATTTCCTTCCACTCACAACAGTGTAACTCACCTTGGTTGAAAAGCAGCTTAACCTTCAGAGATTCAAAGTCAACCCAAAGACAGACAACAATAACACAATAACCTTCCATAAGTCCATTCAGTGGCAATGGGTCTGAGTCCGAGAGTCCATCCACATTACTGATACTATCTATAAATAGCCATGTCTCTTTCCAACATGGCTAGTCTCTTTGTGTATAAATAGACTCAGTCATGGCACATGATTTGGTTCATTCCAGTACATTACACTGTAAAGTAGCAATAGATCGGTTTACAAAGCTCTGTGAAGACTGTTACACTATTTGTGTCCAGTCATGGCTCAGGCAGGGTTTGGCACTTGGGCATAGTTTCATGTCTCTGTACTCTGATTATCACAGGGAAACAGAACAGGAAGTGTCATATCTAAATTGGGAGGCATAACTTTTATTTGTTAAACAAACGTCAGTAGAAGACAGACGCCATAACACCACACCAATATACAGTACCTAATACCTAGTCCTAGTATATGTTTAGATGATTTATGTCCACATTCTTTTCATAATGCACCTGGCTTCAACCCCCATATTTATCCATAATTTAAAGAACATAAGTGGAAGAACTCTCTAAATTATTAATACCACGCATCCTGCTAGTGATCTCTAACGGTTTCATTCAGGTTGTTAATTACAATAGTCACCCAGAATAAATGCCTTCCACATTACGCACCAGTACACTGGTACTGCCCGCTCCCTGGACAAATTGTTAAAGGTTTCTTAAGGAAATGATATGCAGAAGCAATTATTCTGCTTCGTCACAGTCAAACTCACAGTCAAGCCAAAAATGATTTGGGCTAAAGTAGGGTAATGAACGATATTTTCTATCCAGATCATGGCTGGCAGTGAAGTGAAAAGGCATAAACCTTTCCTCTTCATGAGGTGCAGCTCACTGTATCTCCACATACAGGGGAGGTCATTGATGTCTTAAAAGGGCTAAATGATCAGTGATGGAAAGAGGCCAAGAACTACGAAAACAGAAGACAGAAATCGACAGAAAAAGAAAGGGAGAATACAAAAGAGAGGGAGCGACATGATAGGATAGGGAGAGAGATGATGGAGTGAGGGTTGTGGGAGGAAGAAACATGATGGGGTGAGGGTTGGGGTGGATTCTGGCAGCGGTCATAAGGTCAGTGCATCATTATCCTGATTCAACAAGGGGCCAAGTTGTAATCAATATGGAGAGAAAGCGAGAAACATGCTATATAGGGGGGTCAGGGTACTAAAGTATCGTTAGATTTTCAATAGGAATTCAATTTTAAAAAATCATTTTTCTCTCAATTTTCTAATTTTCTAGCTCCCCATAAAATCAAATATTGGTTCATTTTTCCAATTTTCTAGCTTGCAAAAAAATCAGGAAAATGCTTCAATTTTTTAAATGTGTGATTCATATTTGTCATTATTTGATTTGGAACCGACAAAGGAAAAACATCTTTAAAAAAGTTATTTTTCATTTTTTTACCACATTACGAATATCAAAAAATGGACCAATTTTCCAATTTTCTAGCTTGCAAAAAAATCAGGAAAATGCTTCAATTTTTTAAATGTGTGATTCGTCTTTGTCATTATTTGATTTGGAACCGACAAAGGAAAAACATCTTGAAAAAGGTATTTCTTAATTTCTTACCCCATTACAACAATCAAAAAATGGGCCCATTTTTCCAATTTTCTAGCCCACAAAAAAAATCAGGAAAATGCTTAAAATTTGCTCAATTTTTTGAATGTGTGATTCATATTTTGGCATTATTTGATTTGGAACCGACAAACAAAAAATAGGCCCATTATTCAATTTTCAAGTCCAGGAAAGAAATCGTCATCATGAATGTCACGTGACCACGTGTCAAGTCACATGGTACACAACTTCAAAATAAAAGCTGTAGGCTAGTCTAACATCCAACAAGTAATAGGATCAACATGCAGGCAGGCAGGGGGTCCATGAGGGGTTTACAAGGGGGTCCATGGCTGGTTCCCAAAGTGTGGTTTGGGGACCCCCAGGGTTTCTATGGCTGGTTCACAACAGCCTGGTACACGTACAGCCATGGCTGGTTCCCAAAGTGTGGTTCGGGGACCTCTGGAGGTCCATGACGGATTTCCAAGGGGGTCCATGGCTGGTTCTCAAAGTGTGGTTCGGGGACCTCTGGGGGTCCCTGAGGGGTTTCCAAGGGGGTCCATGGCTGGTTAGCAATAAGTGTGTTTAATTGCGACCGTAGTAGGTCGCAGTTACTTTTACACTCTCTACTATCCAAACCTCCACCAGCCGTCAGCCTGTCCTTCCCTCCGTCACGTCACTCGTCACACGTCACACTTTCCCCCTACTCATATCTACGCCACCGTTGCCCCGATCCATGCCAAAATTTCCATACAAATTCCTTGCCTGCCAAACTACAACCTCGAAGGACCCCCGGAGCTCCAGGGACCCCCAGGTCCCTGGGGGACCCCCAGGTGTAAAAAATGACCAAATGTGCAAAAAAGACCACCCCAACGGGGCTGCTCACGGGGAATTCCCGGGGACCACCGACTCCTGGTGCTCCAGAACGGATGCAAAAGTGGTGGCGCTGCAGTGGAGGACCCCCTCCACTGCAGCTCACATAAAATGCCTTAACTCGGGCTAGGAGCGACCGGGAGAGCCGGGGCCGGGACCTATTCGTCCGCCTCGGCGGCGCGGAGACCCCACCTCTCATTTCTCATATGGCCCTCTTCTAGCGCCACCATGAGGCCGATTCTGCAAAACACATTTTTGGACACTGCTCCTAAAATTTTTGCCCTAAAATCACACAAATCGGTACACAGTATGTCTACACTCATGTCATCAACTTGGATCTGTCCCATATAGCGCCACCTTCAGGCCGATTTTTTTAAACACATTTTTGGACACTGCTCCTACAGATTTTGCCCTAAAATCACACAAATCGCACAGTCATGTAATCAAAACGCATCTGTCCCATCCAGCGCCACCATCAGGACGATTTTGGTAAAACAAACTTTTGGCCTTTTTGTGGAGATAAGCGACCAACGGTCGCTTATCTCCCGATTAGGGAGTCTTACTGGTAGTGTAATAGGTGAAATAGTGTAATAGTGCATTCTTATCAAAACCTCCACCAGCTGTCAGTCTGTCAGTCAGTCTGTCAGTCAGACTTTCAGTCACACTTTTGCCCTTCTCATAGTGGTTTTGGCTGCCAAACCACTACCCCATTTCTCCCTCTTCTAGCGCCACCATGAGGCCGCTTCTTGCAAAACACATAATTTTTTGGACACTGCTCCTACAAATTCTGCCCTAAAATCACGTAAAGCGGTACACATTATGTCTACACTCATGTCATCAGCATGGATCTGTCCGAGATAGCGCCACCATCAGGGCATCCTAAAATCACGCTTTGCAGAGTCCAAAAATGTGTTTGAAAAATCGCCCTGATGGTGGCGCTATCTTGGACAGTGTAGACATACTGTGTACCGCTTTGCGTGATTTTAGGGCAAAATTTGTAGGAGCAGTGTCCAAAAATTTGTTTTGCAAGAAGCGGCCTCATGGTGGCGCTAGAAGAGGGAGAAATGGGGGTAGTGGTTTGGCAGCCAAAATCACTATGAGAAGGGAAAAAGTGTGACTGAAAGTCTGACTGACAGACTGACTGACAGACTGACAGCTGGTGGAGGTTTTGATAGTAACTGCGACCTGACGGTCGCAATTACACTATTACACTATTATATTATTACACTTATTACAATATTACACTATTACCCTTATTGCGCTATTACACTACCAGTAAGACTCCCTAATAGGGTGATTTTAGGGCAGTGTCCAAAAATGTGTTTTCAAAAATCGGCCTGAAGGTGGCGCTATATGGGACAGATCCATGTTGATGACATGAGTGTAGACATACTGTGTACCGATTTGCGTGATTTTAGGACAAAAAATTTAGGAGCTGTGTCCAAAAATTTGTTTTGCAAGAATCGGCCTCATGGTGGCGCTAGAAGAGGGTCATGTGTGAATTGATGGGTGGAGGTTGTGGTTTGGCAGGCAAGGAGTATGTGTGCAAAATTTGGCATGGATCTGGGCAACGGTTGCGGAGATATGAGCAGGGCAAAAGTGTGACGTGTGACAGACAGACAGACAGACAGACAGACTGACTGACTGACGGACGGACGGACGGACGGACGGACGGACGGACGGACGGACGGACGGACGGACTCACCGCTGGTTGAGGTTTTGATAGTAACTGCGACCTAACGGACGCAATAACATTTATGCTATTTCAATATTACAAGTAATGCACTATTACACTATTTCACCTATTACACTACCAGTAAGACTCCCTAATCGGGAGATAAGCGACCGTAGGTCACATGTATACACAAAGAGGGCTGTAACTGCCATTGGTTCCTAGTTGTGTGGGCAATGTGTAGACATACTGTGTACCGATGTGCGTGATTTTAGGGCAAAATCTGTAGGAGCAGTGTCCAAAAATGTGTTTTGCAAGAATCGGCCTCATGGTGGCGCTAGAAGAGGGCCATGTGAGAAATGAGCAGTGTTGGGTAACGCGCGTTAGTAATATAACGCATATTACTAATATATTACCGAAATGCAGTAATGACTAATATAACGCCCTACTAAAAAAAACATCGGTAATATAATGCAGTAATGATAACTTATTTACAGCATTACTTTCCGCGTTACCAACCAGGGTCCCGTCGTCCCGTTTTAAGCCAATATGGTACGTTTTTTTGTCGTGGGAGGTTTACCTCCTGTGCTTTCAGCCTTCCTCTCAAGCTCTGTGGCTGCGCGCTGCTGCTGCCCCGCACAGAACGGCACATATACGCAGGGACGTGCAGAGAATGTTAGAGAGGCAGGGGGCTGACATGTTAGAGAGGCAGGGGCTGAGGCAGGGCTCAAGCCTCCTTTGATGTCTATGTGTGTACATGCCTGTCGGGTGGATTGGAGTGCCTGGAAACCATTTGCGCACAGCGAGTCAGCGCACCCAGGTGTTTAGAATGATTATTAGCCTAGTAAGCTAAAGCTACTAAATTCCACAACATTTCAACAACTGAAGGGAAAATGCTAAAATGTATGCGTTACTGAGAACTATCAAATGCCTGGTTTATATCTCCCACCCATGAACTGTGGAGCTGTGTTGGCGGATGTTTTCTCCGACGCACAGGCTGTCAGATAAAACATGCCCAAAACAAGAGCTCATGCAGACCTTGTTCTGTGGACTTAGGCATAGAGGTTTGTGTCTTGTCAAACTTGTCATGTCATTATAGGCCACATTTAAGAAGGTATAGGTCTATTGTGTTTCATATGAAAAAACAGACAATAAAATATAAAATAAAATAATAAAATATATAAAATATATAAAATATATAAAATATAATGATAAAATATAATTATTTGTTCAATTTGAGCGTTTATTTTTATTTTTTACCAAAAAGTAATAAGTAAAGTAATATTAATATATTACTCCTACTCGGGGGGTAATATGTAACGAAATGTATTACTTTAAAATCAAGGTAATATGTAATCAGTATATATTACTAAAAAAAGTAACGCTACCCAACACTGGAAATGAGGGGTGGGGTCTCCGCGTTGCCTTGGCGGACGAATAGGTACCGGCCCCGGCTCTCCCGGACGCTCCTAGCCCGAGTTACGGCATTTTATGTGAGCTGCAGTGGAGGGGGTCCTCCACTGGGGGCGCCACCACTTTGGCATCCATTCTGGAGCAGCAGGAGTCGGTGGTCCCCGGGAATTCCCCGTGAGCAGCCCCGTTGGGGTGGTCATTTGGTCATTTTTGCATATTTGGTCATTTTTTACATCTGGGGGTCCCCCAGGGACCCGGAGATATGAGCAGGGCAATAGTGTGACGTGTGAGGTGTGACAGACAGAGGGACAGACAGACAGACAGACGGACAGTTTGTGCAGGCTGTGATAGTAAGTAGCGACCTACGGTCGCAATTACACTTATTGCTAACCAGCCATGGACCCCTTTGGAAACCCCTCAGGGACCCCCAGAGGTCCCCGAACCACATTTATTGCTAACCAGCCATGGACCCCCTTGGAAATCCGTCATGGACCTCAAGAGGTCCCCGAACCACACTTTGGGAACCAGCCATGGCTGTACGTGTACCAGGCTGTTGTGAACCAGCCATAGAAACCCTGGGGGTCCGCAAACCACACTTTGGGAACCAGCCATGGACCCCCTTGTAAACCCCTCATGGACCCCCTGCCTGCCTGCATGTTGATCCTATTACTTGGATGTTAGACTAGCCTACAGCTTTTATTTTGAAGTTGTGTACCATGTGACTTGACACGTGGTCACGTGACATTCATGATGACGATTTCTTTCCTGGACTTGAAAATTGAATAATGGGCCTATTTTTTGTTTGTCGGTTCCAAATCAAATAATGTCAAAATATGAATCACACATTCAAAAAATTGAGCAAATTTTAAGCATTTTCCTGATTTTTTTGTGGGCTAGAAAATTGGAAAAATGGGCCCATTTTTTGATTGTTGTAATGGGGTAAGAAATTAAGAAATACCTTTTTCAAGATGTTTTTCCTTTGTCGGTTCCAAATCAAATAATGACAAAGACGAATCACACATTTAAAAAATTTAAGCATTTTCCTGATTTTTTTGCAAGCTAGAAAATTGAAAAAATTGGTCCATTTTTTGATATTCGTAATGTGGTAAAAAAAATGAAAAATACCTTTTTTAAAGATGTTTTTCCTTTGTCGGTTCCAAATCAAATAATGACAAATATGAATCACACATTTAAAAAATTGAAGCATTTTCCTGATTTTTTTGCAAGCTAGAAAATTGGAAAAATGAACCAATATTTGATTTTATGGGGAGCTAGAAAATTTGAAAATTGAGAGAAAAATGATTTTTTAAAATTGAATTCCTATTGAAAATCTAACGATACTTTAGTACCCTGACCATATAGGCTATGTCACATACCCTGCCAGGTGCCCGTGTCCTATCAGTCAACAAGATATTCAGCATGATAGCATACAATCACATATAGAACTAAACAAAAAAGTGCTTGATAGTGAAATTAATGTAACACTCTGGATTTTGTTGTGTATCACACTGCATTGTAACATAAAAAGTTTAACCTAGGCGCCCACTGGCCTAGGCGCATACCACATAGGCATTGATGCCTGATGGTGTCGCCGGTTCAATTCCCGATCTGGACAAACTTTGCCGCATGTCATTCCCCATCTCTCTCCCCAATTTCCTGTCAGTCTACTGTCCTATCAAATAAAGGTATAAAAGCCCCCCCAAAAAATCTTTAAAAAAAGGTTTAACCTAGAACCTATGTACAGTAGGTTCCAACTATAAAGGCCTATTATGTACACATGCAGGCGTATGCAGTAAACATGTATATTGAATGTGCAGAGGGACTGCTAAGCTCCGATGTAATGGAGTTGATAGAATGCCAAACTGTTAAAAAATACTTTCTCTTGTATCTAATTATATTTGGACACAAAAGTGTTTAACTTCACAGCATTTTACATAATAAACCAAGGTGCACAGTAATGTACATGTGTGACCACACATCAAGTCTATCCTGGTTTGGATAATTCTGACCTAGCTACGCCACTATACCCAACCAATACCACATGACCATTACTGCAGTTTCTGTTCATCAAAACAACATCTCTCTTCACTTTACGCCTAAATTGGATTTGTAATAATATAATACACAAATGTAATTCCCTCACCTCAAAGTCAAGTTGTTCTAATCAGCCATTTTATTTTCTGGCCTGCAATGCAGAAAGGTGATAAGCTGGGCTTCAAGTAGCCTATACCACATTTGGTACACAGTGTGCTGCTCTACATTTCCACCTGCAAGGCCTACACTGTTTTGCACAGCGTTGTAGCAGGGCAAATGCAGTTATGCAGATACACCTTGAAAGAGCTGAACCGCCCATGCAATAACCGCAAAATACAGCCTAATTTACATTACAGAGGATTCTTCCATTCATATTTTGCAGATAATGGTGTTTTGCAGGTGATGGTGGCACTGGCTTTGATTTAAAACATCACTGTGTATCATAGATAGTAGATAACAATTTAGTTTACCCTAGCATTCCAATTGAATAAATATTAAACAATTTAACAAATTAGGGATTCAAGATAAACAGGCTTTCTACGATTTGGTAAAAATGTAGCTAAATACATGGGTAATTGGACTGCAAGAACAAGGTCGATGCATTGTCAAATTATATGTCTAATCATTTGATATTCAGCATATAGGAAAACAAAAACAAATGCATCCATCATTGTTTACCTAGATCACGATCAACACAAAAGCTCATAAACAGCACAAAATGACAGTGAAATTGATTCTTTACCTGCAAGGTTGTTTGTTGTTTATGGGCGATTAGAGAAGTGCATCAAATATTCCAGTCTAGGGCCGTTGAAACTGCATTGAGAAAAATGTTGCATTTGCTGCAGCACAGCAACAGTGTAGGCTACGTATTATGCTAGATAGGGTGGTAATTACTCGCTATTAATTAGCATAATTATTTAAAACGTGAAGCGAAGCTTGAATTTATCTTAAAACTCCAGTGCACGACTTGCATTTTAATGCTGGCTACAAAAATGATTCCTCTCCATCAGCATTCACTGCCATTATTGCGCATCCAAGCGAGATTCTCCCCAACCCTTTTGCCCTTGTATCTGCATCCATCCACAGTGTTCTCCTGTCTTCATCCTCCCCTTCTGAGTGGCAATGAAGATGACCAATAGACGACCAATCAAGGAGAAGCAGAGGCCAATGGGAGAGTCTTGTATCCCTGTTGCTAAGGCTGAGAAATGAACAGCTGTGTGTGCGCGCGCGCGCGTGTAGTTGCCTAACCTGCCAGGCTCAAGTACAACTTAAACATTTCCACATTATACAATATAATGTGTTTTGGTTTTGTCAAAAAGTTAAAGCTCTATATATGCCATGTTAATTCGTAATATCTGTCTCCCTGTCTCTCTAGCGCTTTAGTAAGCAGAAAATACATTTTCCAATGCCAATTTCTCCCAATCAGGAGAAAGAACCCATTATTTGCTTAAATGAATCCTACTTTACAATATGTTACTAATCCGTGATTATATAGCCTATTATTGTCAGTTTCATAAATGTAGGCTACATTACAGCCTAGTCATAACCCAGTAGAACCTATGTGCCAGCAGAGATTGGAGAAAGTAGAAAAAGTGCTCCTCGGAGCACAGGTCTCCACCAGGTCAGGTAGGTTATTGTGGCCTCCTGGTGGTGCTATAATAGGCCAATGTGAAAAGGGTGCCATGTTTCTTAGGCCTTTCATGCTAGAGTCTAGCGTGAAAGGCTTAAGAAACATGGCATGTGAATATGGTCTAGCGGCTAGACCATATTCACACGGCAGCCATCTTGCCATTACGTTAATGAAATGACACCCTGTTGCCACTCTGTTTTTTTTATGTAATATGCAAACATGGTCGCCATGGGACGTTGCATTCATGATTTGAGGCATTTTGTTCCAAAAGAGTGTTTTGCAAAATTGACCTGTTGGTGGCGCTATAACAAGCCAATGTGAAAAGGGTGGCATTTGTTCCTCAGCCTAGTGGTAATGTGCGCGCAAGAATTACGGAAATAGCATGTTAAAAACTGACCAATCCTGCAAACTTTGCAAGGCAATGTTAGCCAATTACGATGGAATATGAAATATCTGACAGTGACAGATTTGTCACATGACTATAGACAACATGCCTGGCCACGCCCCCTACTTCGGACCGGAAGCCCTTTTTTGGGCTTGATCGTAGCGCGATTTCCTGTTTACGTTCATCTGATCTGATTCTCCTCTTAACTAATGAGACGGGATTGTTTTACTTTGTAATTTTACTTTGTAACTTATGTTAACAATGTCACTTAATGGCAACACTCATCCACTCTGCTGATAAATAAATGAGTTGTGACGATACACACCCGTTCTGCCGTCATTCAATGTTATGAGTTGGAGGAAAAAAAAAGAGATCTCAATTGAAACAATGCCATAGGCTTTCTTGGGCGTATGCTTTTAGTTGACCTTGTACTAGTGTACTGTCATGAAACTACCTTTTTTCATATGCAAACTTCTTAAAAAATAACGCTATTTAAATTGTTTCAAAAGCTTTATACCCTGTATATATATATAAAATGTCACAATGCGACATAGCTTTTTACACAATGCTGTACTCCCTCCAACTGCATGTCATATTATATGTTCGCCATTTTAAACTGTTTTTATTTTATTTGACACTTGCTTTGGCAATATAAACATGTCTTCTCATGCCAATAAAGCTCCTTTGAATTGAATTGATATAGGCCTACAAATAAACAGATTTGTGTATTTGAAAGCAAGCATTGAACCTAATCAGTATTTCATGGAAGCGAATGTTGTATGATTCTAGCTAGCAAACCTTTTCCCTTCAGAACGCTGGTTGATCATGTCAAACGTCATCTTCTCCATTCTCCACTCTTCTGGGATGTCACCATGAAGTCACAGTTGGCTTGTGTTGTGTGATATGCATTAATGTTTTTACAAATAGGCCTGTCAACAACTCAACCCACTCCAGAATAGACATAATACACATTAGCCCACCTATTATGTGCATCCTATGCTGTGTTCATTTCACTATATCACTGTAAATCATCGATTTAATCCTAATCAAGGCAATATAAATATCCATTCATATTTAATGCTCATTTAATCATTAAATCCTAAACTGTCACGTCAAAACAATGAATACATTTGGCTTTAATAGATACAAAAACAAACTGGATTAATTGAAAATGACAAGTGTTTAAAAGCATTCCTTCAAAGCATCATTGGGAACATTCCTTATCTCAATGGCAACATAATAAAAGACATCATAAAAGACAGTTTTAAACTTGCCACAGTGACAACTGATGAAGTGTTTAAAAAACTGAGCGCCCTACCTCAGCACAAGGCCACTGGCCTTGATAAAATTCCAGCTAGATTTCTCAGAGATTCAGCCGCCACCATTGCTCCAATCATTACCCACATAATTAACCTTTCCATCGAACAGGGTCATGTCCCACAGGACTTCAAACTAGCAAAAGTAACCCCCCTGCATAAAAAAGGTAGCAAACTAGACCCTGGAAACTACCGTCCCGTTTCCATTCTCAGCTCCATATCCAAAGTCATGGAGAAAATAGTCTACGAACAGATTGCAAGATATCTCGATGAGAATAATCTGATTTACGAGTTCCAATCTGGATTCAGAAAATCTCATTCCACCGACACATGCCTTCTCTATTTGACTGACCAAATCAAACGCGAAGCGGATGACGGCAAATATAGCGGCATGGTCATGATGGACCTCCAGAAGGCATTTGATACCGTAAATCATTCTATTCTGATTGAGAAACTAAAAGCCATCGGTCTTGACAGCGCAGCAGTGAGTTGGATGCAATCTTACCTGGTGGGGAGGGAACAGGTGGTGGAGATTAACGGTACCATGTCCCCCCCCCTCCCAGTAAGCTGTGGTGTTCCTCAAGGTAGCATACTGGGGCCTCTGTTGTTCCTAATATACGTGAACGACATGGCATCTGCTTGTGACTGCAACCTGTTCCTGTTCGCGGATGACTCGGCTCTCCTAGTCTCGGGCAAGGACCACTTGCAGGTTGAGAAGACACTTAACTCTGAACTAAGTAAGATCTGCACATGGCTTAACGACAACAAATTATCAATTCACCTGGGAAAAACGGAGTCCATCCTCTTTGGAACAAATCATAACCTCAAAAAGGTCGATAACTTCACAATCAAAGTGGGTGACAAGGTCATAACACGAAAAAACGAAATCTCTTACTTAGGATGTATCCTGGAAGCTAATCTTTCCAGTGAAAAGATGACTTCTAAAGTAATAAATAAAATCAACCAACGAACTCGTTTCCTACAGAGGATAGCCCCGATGGTCAATTTTAACACACTGAAGACCATAGCTGGTGCAATAATCCAGCCCCTCTTTGACTACGGAGTCCACGTATGGTATCGTGACGCCCCACAAGCCCTGAAAACTAAACTCCAAACAGCCCAAAATAAACTAATTAGGGTCCTGCTTAGCCTTCCCTATCAGACTCACCTCACCGCTACTCACCAATTAAGAGTGGGGTGGCTCAGAGTAGATGACAGAGTACAGCAGCTTGCAATGGGCCTGGTGTACAAGATACACTACACCACTATGATACCCAAGTACCTGTCAAAATACTTTATAAACATTAAGGATGTCCATAATTACAACACCAGAGGCAGCGCCACAGATCACTTTCAACCCAGAGTCAAAACCAACAAAGGGTCAAACTCTTTTTTCTGCTATACCACCAAAATGTGGAAAGCCTTACCGAAGGCCATAAAGGAGTGTGGATCACTTGCATCCTTTAAAATTGCCCTGAAAAGCCACTTACAGGCAGCAGCCGTTCGCAACTGGTAATAATGAACCTAGCCCCAACCCTACCCTCCCCTGCCCCTTCTTTGTATATACTGTTTGTTTAAGAATTACTGTCTTTGTTTTGTTTTTCTTTACATATCTACTGCATAGTACTGTGTTCTATCTGTCTGTCATTCAATGTTATATGAGATACTTAAATGGTTTCCAGTGGAAATAAGCTTAGTCTTTTCATGGATCTCCTTTTAGTAGACCTTGTACCAGTGAACTGTACCGTCATGAAACTGTACCTTTTCCTATGCAAACTTCTAATAAAGTCTTCAATCAATCAATCAATCAATCAATAACACAATATACAGTACAACATTTGAAACCCTCAACAGTTAAAAAAAAGGCATGGACAAGTCAAAGAAAAGTGTGTATAAATATTTTATTGCAATAAATATGATGAGGAGATCTCGACCCTCACATCTGGCTTCATTGGTCCTGCATGGACGTACAGTACAGGTCTGAAAGACAGAAAACAATTGCATTCACAGATGCAACACAACAGCGAAGAGCTTTTATTTCAATTATAATCAATGTTGTGTTGTCACAAGTGAAAATAACTTTTACTTAGTTGTAACAAGAGTAGTAGTCACCATACAGTAAAAGATCGTAGCTAACAATGCTAATTAGCTAGCATGAGAGTTTTACCTTGTTGTTGTTGTTGTTGTTGTTGTTGTTGTGAGTCGTGCTGCTTCTCTGGGGAGTTTGCTGAGTTTAGGATATGTTAAGGATGTCATCAATACTATTAACTGGTGTAGATAGAATAAAAACATCGAAGATAGCGGTGGCTTGCATATCAAGAGACCATGACCGCACCGCACCATCTAGCTGACAGCTGGAAAAAAAAACCTCCGTTGGTTTAACCCTTTCAGTTCATTGTCATAATCTTTTACTGCAGCGCTGGGCAGTGTTGCCAAAATTTGTGAGAGAAATAAGCGAAACAAGCCAACTCTTGCAATATAAATAAGCAAAAAAAACAAGATAGTTTAGGTAAATAAATTGACTTGGCAACACGTTTATATGCATGCCTGACAGAGAGAACCCGGAAGTTCCCTTTCGACTTGGGGGCGGGGCCTCCCTCCTGCAATCGGCCAGGAATGTTGTCTATAGAGATACTGTGTACCGATTTGCATGATTTTTGGACAGAATAGGCGATATATCAAAAGATTTGTTTAAAAAGTCGGCCTCCTGGTGGCACTGTAAAAAGCAAATGTGAAAAATGAAGGGCAGAGATTTTTCCTTGGCATCTAGGGAGTGTGCGTGCAAAGTTTCACGCAGATCCATGCAGTTATAGACAGAACACGAATCGGCCTGTTATAGCACCATCATGATCATTTTTCAAGTGCCTTTTTCCTCTGCCCTAGTGGGAATGTGCGTGCAAACTCACAGAAATAGCACGCTGCGTTGAATGCTACCCAGCACTACAAATAGAATATACATCCCACTAAGCAATTTGGGGGTTAAATCGCGTTCAAATGCTGTCTTCGCCGTAACCGGACGGCTAGCTAGATCCGGTCTGTGACGAGTTTAAATTTTAAAGTTTTTTCACCGTCTAGTATAGACTAGACATTGTATCACCGGCATTTAAACGACTACATTTCGCCACTAGAGGCCGCCGAAAGTAGTGAAAATGATGGCAGCCTGCAGGTTTAAAAACACATTTTTTTGGTTTTGAGATCCTGTAACCTTCATGTGGTACTGCAGCTGATTGAATTTATACCGCATTTCATTGCTGTTCATATTTGACATAGGTAGCCACCCAGATTCAAACTCGCGTACTTCTACATACCAGACCCAAACACTAACCGCTAGACTAGGAACACTGATGCAAGTGAGGAAGCACTATTGCACTATTTGTATGTGATATTGCCTCCCGCCGTTTCTTTTTAGGTCGGTGCATTTTGCTTGACAAGGCTATAACTTTATATTGATACATATTATAAAACGATTTTATTTAATCATTATCATTGAATGGTGGGGTACGTGGGGATGTGGGGAGAGTCGAACAGCCGTACGGTACGTGTACGTGTTTATATTGCTGTCAGAATGAATGTAACTCAGAGAAGTAATAGGCTATGCTGTCAGCACCACGGCATTATTTATTACACTTTTTTATTTATTACAGAATTTTTCAAAGGACTTATTGCCCAGCTTTTTATAGACGGATAAAAGACGTGCAATGACCAGAAAACTGCTCAGTGGATGCAAACTACAACTATTAAGGTAGAACCGGGAGATCTAATCATTTCAAGCTATACTGTTAGCATCCGTTAATGAACAACCTGATAAAAATGTATTTAAAAAAAAAGATGGTCTAACACACGTTTGTCCTAAACCGGTTATATATCGTTCAGATGAAGCGTTCAGATGACGGCTACAACTAAACTAGACTATATAGTGAAATTGGCTCTTAAAGTTGTACTATGTAACTTTTTTTATAAAACAAATCTTAAAATTCTCCTAACTATTAAAACACAAAAGTTTTAGAAGATCCGCGCCGTGAATTTCAGCCTGTAAAGCCTTCTCTATTATGTAAACTGAGATCCTTGCCGTGGACCGGATCTCGCGCCAAAATTGCGTCATCACACTACCGGCCAATCACAGCGAGGGTTATACAACTGCCGGCCAATCACATCGCATCTTGAAGTGGGGTCGCCATTTTGTTGTCGCCGGTTTGTACCATCCAGTCTCTAGGTAATTTCGCCTACCAGGCAGGGTGAAGGAGTGTATCTCTGGAATTACTGAACGCACAGGAACAAGGGACCCCTCCAAAGATAGATCTCAGCGAGGTGGAGGCAGACGCGGGGGTCTGAAGGTACGAAAAACGGCCGAAAGACGCGGACGCGACCGCGGTTCGCTATAGGGCTAATGACCACTAGGTGAGCAACTTACACAGTATGGCTTTAAAATTACTTTATTCCAATATTTGAAACCCAGGTGTGCATATTAAAGCTGTTTTTGTAATCAACAAGTATGGAATAATGGATTAAATGTAATCAGCTACAATCGGTCTATAGACAGACTAACGATAGACGGTTCAAATGAGGGCTAACCCTAGACCATAGGTCTAGATGACGGCTGGTGTTACTGGGTTGGCATATCTGAGCACGGTAAACAACCCAAAACTTAGGAAAGCCTTGACTAGGTACTGACTCAGTGAACACAGCCTTGCCATAGAGAAAGGCCGCCACAGACAGACGGACAGACCCCACTTCCAAGGGAAGACAGGCCATGCACCCACTGCACACAAAATGTGGTGGAAACAGAGCTACACTTTCTAACCACCTGCCCACTATACCAAGACATCAGAGGCACATACTTCCCACACCCGAAATGAGTTTGAAAACATGACCAATGATGAAAAACTCCCATACATACCTACTGGGAGAAATACAACAATGTGCGAACACAGCAGCAAGATTTGTGAACTGTTGCTACAAAAGAAGGCTAGAAACACAACCACCCTAAGGACAACAAACCATGGACTGAAATCTAGACCTACTGCACATACAGTATGAAACAGATAGAGCTGCTAGTTTTAAATGTATTTTGAGAAGAAATAATGCTGCTATTTGTTCCAAAAGCTTTATACCCTGTATATACTGTATATAAAATGGCACAATGCAACATAGCTCTGTTTACACAATGCTGTAACCCCCTCCAACTGTATTGTGTTTTTAATTATGTTTTTATTTATGTTTTTATTTTCCCCTAATGTGGAACTCGTCTCCTCTCCGTGCAGACTGTTTGTGTTTATATGAGCTCGTCTGCTGCATTTCAGTAAAGAGCTAGAAATGCTGGTGACGCGAGGTTAGTAAAGAGCGATTCCATTGGCCGAAATGTCCGAGCCAATCACATTGCTTCGTGTATTGAGGGTGCCTGGGAAATCTGTGACTTTCATGCTGTGTCCATGGCAGTGCTATTTTTTGTCAACACACCTTTTTGAGAATAAATCCAAATCCAAAATGAATATTTTACGGAATTCTCTGCTCCGATTACGTGGAGTGACACCTTCTAGCAGGTAATTATATTGATCTAAACGCATGTCAAGGCCAGCAATGATTGTGGCCAAGATGCTATTGCTAAGTTTAGCAAGTTATAGTGATGGCGTAACTGAGTTTTGGACTTGTGGTGCCCTTAAAAGAGACCCCGGCATCAACAGCGAAATTTGATTATGATTGAGAGCATACAGTTAATATCAAATTATGCTGTGAGTGTGAGTGTGTGTGTGTGAGTGAGTGAGTGAGTGAGTGAGTGAGTGTGTGTGTGTGTGTGTGTGTGTGTGTGTGTGTGTGTGTAAATTGTGTAAATGCAGCATTCTCTTTCAATGCTGCATTGTTCTTTAATTTTTTAACATTTTGTTACTGACTATATCTACTGCATAGTACTGTGTTCTATTCGTCTTTCATTCAATGTTATATGAGATACTTAAATGGTTTCCTGTGGAAATAAGCTTAGTCTTTTCTAGGATCTCCTTTTAGTAGGCCTTGTAACAGTGAACTGTACCGTCATGAAACTGTACCTTTTCCTATGCAAACTTCTAATAAAGTCTTCAATCAATCAATCAATCAATCAATCAATCAATGCCATGCCTGTGTTGTCAAAACTTTCTCAACAGCATTGCTACAGCAAATGTTAGTGCTTCCCACAATAGACTTCTCAGCAGCTGGGTTCTATCCAGAGCTGCCCCAGAACCTCAGATTTCCAGATGTACACCACTCCTGTCACAGACTGAGCGTACAGGGGTGTTCCAGCAGCAGCAGCTTCCTTGGCACTACCAACAGGTACGGACGAAGAAGAGAGGCACTGAGTACCAGCCCAAGAACATCAAACGGATCAGGACCCATGGCTGGGTCAAAAGACTCAGTACCAAGGGAGGCATTGAGGTCATTCTGCGCCGCATGTTGAAGGGAAGAAAATCTCTCTCGCACTGAAAGTGTCAAATGGGAAAGACGTTTTTTTCTGTTTTCTCAGAGACTTGCAATGTAAAATGAATTACTGGTTGTGCAGCACTTGTACAACAAGAGATGTACACCAACCTGGCAACAACTTATCATTATCATCATTTCAGTGGCATTTGATTTCTAATAGGATACTGTATGTCAAGTAAAATAAGCTTGCAAAGTTATCCGTTTTTGAATAAAGATCCCACTTCTGTTTCAATTGAAGGGTTATTGGTGCTAAATTGCTTTTAATGATGTTAATCAGTATGTGATAAGATTTTTTTCTAAGTTAGAATATTAAGAAGTCAATGTCATGTTTGAGTCAAACAGACAATGTCATAGAGCATTATGACATTAATTACTCTCCCCATGGAGATTGAGTTAAAATATATAATTTTTTGTTTTTGTCGCATTTGTGTCTTCATCCGGAAACTTCATATATAATTGGCTTAGGAATGCAACAAAAACATGTTTTGTTTATTGAACTCAAGTCTCCATGGGGTGAGTAGGCCTAATTGATAGGAGTAAACTATTCCTTTTAATGCAAGGTTCAGGGTGTTTATAGCATGTACATAATACTATATAGTCTGTTGCAAAAGACTCAACATCCAATGATGTATGGTAGCACCACTCACCAACAAGAAAATAAAAGACGGGGACAGTGACTCAATTTCACCAATGTATTTATTTTCAATCTGTAGTCTGTTAAAATAATATTATACTTCAAGCTTCTAGACAGGGTGAATAAGAAGATAAAAGGTAAAATAGTAAAGGATATCTATCTCTCTATACAATACACACACACACACACACACACACACACACACATGGAAATAAAAGAGATTTCACCTACTGTTTACACCTGTAAACCTGTGATGTGACAATGAAGCTGATTCTGAAAGCCACACCATTTTATGCTGTATTTTCTCTTGAATACACCTAAATATAGGCCTATAGAGCGTCGCAGCGGAAGTGGATTCCTGGGGTCACTTAGTCTCGCGTAGCCAGACAACTATTCCACAATCTCTGAATGCTATATTTTGTAAATAATATAGATTGAGATAGGTATGGCCGGGTACGAAGGCACCAAGGAAGAATGGGCAGTGTTAAATTGGCTACTTCCCCAAAAAATTGTATATTTTGAAACTGTTTTAAGTAAAGTACAATATGTGATTAGAACATGCTTCAAAACATGTATACCCAGTCATTTTGGGGCATAAATAGAAGTTTTTTACATCGAGGTGACCCAGGTATCCCGAGTCCTGGCTGTATCCGTGGAGATTACCCCCACTGCCGACAATATAGAAATGCCATTAAATAGCCTAATGCATGTCAGACTGGGATTCCTTGAAAATGAAATCACAGCTAGAGCCGTAACAATCTTCTTTTTATGGGGGTCCCTGGCATATCTTTTCAAATGGGGGTCTGCGGGCTAATAAGTGTAACTTTTGGGGTCCCCTGGGCCCTGCGTGAAAAAAGTTTGGGAACCAGTGTGAGGTCCGGCCGGGGACCCAGACCTTTTTAGGATGCTATAGTAGGCGACAGAGGCGTCAATTGGGTATGGCAAGATATGGCATCTGCCATACCTTGGCTTGGCTACAGGGGGAAATAATAAAATGTACTTTTCATTGTGCATGTTGCTAAGGTATGGCAACATGACAGGTGTCTTGCACGCGCGCACCAGTCATGTTGCCATACCTTAGCTTTTTCTGAACTGACGCCGCTGGTGGGCGAAGTAGAGAGACGTTTCACTGGATGTTTCCATGCTGATAAGCTCCTCCGTGTATTGGAGGGCTGGCCTTGTGTGTTTACTTATTCACCAATGAGCAGACTTCCTTGACGTGTTTACCAGCCATCAACCAATGGCGTCGTTGGATCAGCTGAAGGTTACCGCCCACACAGACGAACAACAAAGATGGAGTAGATGTGAACAGTGGAGAGCACATCAACAAGGCAGCGAGAGGAAAGAACCTTGAGCGTTTGTGGCAACTAATAGGGCGATTTAACGAACTGAAAGTGTTTGGAGGGTGATGAAATGTGATAAATGTCAAAGAAATATCTCGAGCATTTATTGTTACTAACCTAAGAATCGGAAGTGGTAAAGAACGCTTTTTGTTGAAGACAACGTTTAGCTAGTAGCGGCGAGCCATTAGCGACTGATCCTTTCAGGTCTCATTACGTGACCAAGGAGCTTAATCAAGACTTGGATAAAATATGGATAAGGTAATGTATAATTACTATTATTTTGTATTTATAACATATTTTTGACGTTTCTACTAATCATCGATACGTTTCGTAGTAAGCAGTGATGTCCTTCTTTCCTGTGGTGGTAAACTGCTAACTGGTTTGTTTACATTTAATAAAGTCGTGTGTCCGTTCGCAAACTCTGGGATAATCACAGAGATGTAAAGTAACTAAGTGCATTTACTTAAGTAATGTACATAAGTACAACTTTTAGGAATTTGTACTTTACTTGAGTATTATCAATTTCCAATACTTTTACTTCTACTCCACTAGAATATCTCAGATCCAAATACTGTACTTTTACTCCACTCTTGGTACTTTTTGATGCCAACACTTTGATACTTTTATGCAGGTACATTTTTACTTTTACTTATAACAGAGTGTTTTTATTGCGATCATAGGTCGCAGTTAAGTTAACTATGAAAACTGTCTCTGTCACGCCTATGGATTTGTCGCTCTGACATCATGTTCTGACATCACTGTGATGTCAGGGTAACCACTCTTAACAGAATGGGTTTTCCGCTATGACATCACGCTCTGGCTTCACTGTTGTCACACTAACATAATCCCTTTTATGCCCATATATGGAGTTCCCTGATGTCATCAATATTAAGCCCATATCTAACAGGACTTAATATGGGAATGCCCATATTTGGAGGCCACATACCACATTAACAGAATCCATATATGGCCAAGACAGCCCATATCTGTGTGGCCGGTTCTACAGACAGGGATCTCCATGTATGGGCATCAAAGGGTATGATGTCAGATGTCATAGACATCATAGGACTTTCACGTAACGAATAACAGAGTACGCATGTTTGTTAGGGCGAGGTTGCATGTCGCCCTGAGGCGTCTTACTAGTATTGTAGTACTGGATAATCATACTGTCCGCCGACACGCTCCCATGTGTTATGTGCATTAGATGTAGTGGGGAGTCTTCTTGATTTGTATATTTATATTGCTGTCATTGGCGCCTGTTAAATACACATTTATCACTTAACGTAAGTTTAGTGGACACAGAGTTGTTGACAGTCCTTGTCATTAACAGGCAGATTTCTTGAGAGGGCTGCCTGTCTACAACAAATCAAACTTCAGCAGATTCCACGCAGACTCTGTGTGTAAAGCTTCAGTAAGTGTACTTGTGTTTCCAAAGGTGTAACTTATTATTACGTTATAACTTACAATTAAATTATAAAGAGAATGCAAGTAAGAAAAAGCTAATACATGTAAAATTACACATTTTTCTCCAGACAAGTGAAACTTTTGTGCCCAGACAACTGACAAATGCCTCAAAGTTAATGTCAATCACAATTATATCTGTCTTGACTTTTTTATTTATGTAGAACCGCCGGCCATCAGTGTATCTTCCAACTCGGGATTATCCATCAGAACAGAGTAAGTATGTCAAGGTTGAGGATAAATCATCTTGGTGAAGCAAGAAACTGGAGAATAATGCCACAATGGCAAAAACTGTGACCTTGTTAGGGTCTCAATGTCACAGATATTATGTCACTTTGTCATTGTAATTTTTTCTCTCGACATCTGACCCCTGAGTGTAGGTGTATACATTATACTGTATGATCCATTCACTCTGGGGTAAATAGGGCAATAAGCTGTAGTCTTCACTCTTTGTCTGCCTTTTTACTCGATGCTAAGTAAATGTTCTGTGATTGTTATTTGCTCTGGTTAAGAGCGTCCACTAAATGCCTAAATTGTAATCTGATTAATCAATCTGTGTTTCTCCTCAGTTATAGTCACAGAGAAGACAAACATCTTATTGCGATATCTTCATCAGCAGTGGGATAAGAAGGTAATGGACTTCTTCTCATTGGATGTCATGTACAATATTATCATACACAAAAATAAAATTGCCAAATGCCAATGGAAGAATCCCTACTGAGGTATATGTTTGATTGAGTCTCGGTTTCAAAATGTTAGTTTCTATAATTGCATCAATGTCATATTGCAAGTTAAGTTGGACACAAGGCCTGTTGCATTGTGTTTGATTGTGCAGATGACAACCCCTGCTTTTTACAATTGAACATCTTTCTGATTTTTTTTGGTTTGTACCCTCAGAATGCAGCCAAAAAGCGGGAACAGGAGCAGGCCGAAGGAGAGAATGCCGCACCTCCACGAAAGATTGCCAGGACTGATAGTCGGGAGCTGAATGAGGACTCGTAGGGCACTCTTCCAACAAAGACGGACTAACACACTGACATGCGCACAGACAGGCAACAGGCACGCTCACTCCTTAACTCAAACGCAGATGCAGAATATATGTTTGCAAAGCAGAAGCCTTGATACCGAAGCACATGAGGAAAGATACTGTAATGCAGGCGGTGTAGAACACTGCCGCTATTACTGAACAATGAATTCAGTGAAGAAGACATGTTCATATCATCTTAAGCCTAATTTATAGTATACTTGGTCACATCATTTTCGGTGAACAACACCGTTGTACAATGAAGTATAAATTGTGCTTTATCCACATGAACCCTAGCATCCCTATTCTGGGCATGTCATAATAGGTGCACATTCAGCAGAACTAGGCAAACATTCTGCAAAAATATCAGAACAACAAGCTTGCAACACGATTTGTTGTGAGCTTGAAGATCGACTATTTCCTGATTTGTTGTAGACCCTTGGGTGGCCTCGTCCAACAATATATAATGGTTAATGGCACAATTAAAATTTCTGCCTTAGCAGACATTTCTTTCTATAATCTGCAGTCCATTTTTGTGCACATCTCTCAAATTTACTTTCAGTAGAGAGTTCCTGGCAAACTCGGACCACACATCTGCTTGAGCATCTGTACTTTGTAATTTGGCATGGTAAACGAACATATGACAGAAATGCCTACCTTTTCACTCCTCTATCTGGTTTACATTGATTTGTGCTCAAATGTGTTTTTTTGTTCATGTACATTCAGTGCTCCTTAGTGCTTTTGAGCGGTCTACAGGTATATTAATTCAGACAGGCACTCAAGATATGCATGTTTTATGTTAAGTCCATGTAATTAAGTTGCATGCCACCTTATTGCGGTTTACTCTCCATTAGGAGTATTTTGGTTTTGAAATGTGATGACATGCTTTTACGTGGTGGTCATTGAGACCCTTAGATCACCCAGCATGAAGTTGTCATCATGGAAATGAAAATACCAAGATGTCAACTCCCTTGATGTAATTAGGAACTCAGGTTATTGTTGTGGACTGTGTTGTGCTATAAGACTTGCGTCCCAAAGGAAATGTTCTGTTCTCTCCCTTCAGTTGAGTGATCGATGAGTTATTGCCTTAAAGTGAAAGTGAGTGTTTTGCTTCATTGGTTTACGGCGTGATAACAGGTGAAGAAATGTATATGGTCTTAATTTGTGTGGATCTAGCGTCTCCTTCAATTTAGGTCACATTTAGGCCAATACATACCAGATGATGCAAAATGTTTTTGTATGACCTATCTGTTTTGTAGCAATATTTAAAGCATGATATTGAATGCTTGGCGTGCATCAGTTCTGCAGTGCTTGCATCTCCTGAAGTGCAAGGCTGTCACATCCGACATTGTGTAAAATAGGTTTGCTGTGTGGAGATGCTCACTAGACTGGTGAGATTGACTGGTGACAGTAGTAGCTATATAGGAACTCATTTGGTGGACATGTAGTTCAATTGTGCAAACTTGTCATAAATGTGCCATTCAAATTTGGTCATCCAGACAAGGCATGATTATTAATGAGGACAAGCACATTTGTGTTTATTAGATGGATGGTTGCCGCTGGAACATGAAAAGAAAACGGAGCCCCTCTCTTTCTGCTGCTACTTGTGAAGTTGGTGAATTGTATTCACAATAACTTTCCAAAGTTTGTATATTTGTACAGTTGTGTAAGGTGTGCTTGTTCTGGCCCTCTATCAGGTAATATTGCATCAAGGACATCCTCTCTGAGGCAGCCATATTTTATTTTGAAGACTAATCTGATGTTGGCACAAGAGCCAAAGCTGAGTAAAATTTGAAACATCGCTTCACTCGTTGAAGTCTGTCTTATCTGCAATTTGAGGCATCAATTGTTGCACATTATGAAAAAAAATAAACCTGTTTGAGCAGGTTCAGTCAGTATAGATAGACCATACACAGGGTTCGATTTGTGGTTCTGGGGAGATTACATACCTCGCTTTTAATATCCCTTCTCTGTTCATTAATTAGCCTATCTTTTTGTTGGTCAGACTTAATTACATGAATTGTTTGGGAAATGTAGACTGTCTTGATATGTTTGATATTTGTTTGATTATATCACAATTTTAAAGTCCCACTGTGTAACATTCATTTTAGTAGTCTTTTGATACCTCTCGTAGCTCCGTTGTCATTACAGCATGTGTCTACATACATACTGTAAGTACTCCACAATAACGAATGCTGTAACCCTAACCCTAGGCTAGCACCTGAGATCATGGAACGCAACACTTGTCAGAAGAATACATAAATTAATACACTTCCATTGCCTGTGTCATTTTCGAGTGTCTGGGGCAAACACAAAAATAGTCGTTAATAGGCTAATTCTATGTATGTGGAATGGTTCATATATCGTATCAATATTCCGGTGAAAGACCTAAAAGAATAACTGAAAGAGTTACACAATATGACTAACAGTCATACACCGTATGACTAACAAGTTGTTCAAATGTACGGTATGTTAACCACATTTATCTCGTTAACCCTTTTATTAAAAAATTGGGTTGCAGATCTACAAGATCACACATTGTGACGTGTTGTGAGATTTTAGATCAGCTATTTGTTGTACGAAGAGGTAAGAAAATGTGCCCCCCTACAAAGGTAACCGGTAGAGTCGCCAGAAAGAAGGTTGCAGAGATTTTTATTCTTGTATTTGTTTTACTGAGAATAAAGTTAGATATAACTTTAGGATTAAGTATATCTTTACTGAAGTTAAGATTATTAATAGGGTTAGGTTTTGGCACCGTTTTACCAAGGTTAAGGTTAGGTTTATCCGTTTAGGCATAGTTTACAGTTATATGGATATTAAGGATCTCAATGGAAAATAACAAATAAGCCCTGCCTTACCTGAGTTTAATTTTAGTTGACGTTGTATAAGTGAACTGTACTGTCATGAAACTGTACCTTTTCCTATCCAAAACATCTAATACCTCAATTAATCAATCAATCAAAAGGCATATACCAGCAGGCAACCTTCTTTCTGGCGACTCTACTGGTATTCCCCTACAAATCGTACCCTGATCAAAGTGATCATACATACTATCGTTGCTGTTGGGTGGAAACACAAGTCCAAAACTGTTCCTTTTTTTTTTTTTTACTTTAAAATAGTGAAAATAGCTGATCTGCTCTTTAGTTCATACAATATTTACAAACTATCAACTATAATTTTTGCCATGGCCAATCATTACATCTGTCTATGGATATGTTAAACATTTATGTTCACAGGTACTTGCTTCAATAAGCCTGGACAAATATATTTTGACACCTTTCACATTTCAAAACGAGGCAGGGACAGATCTGCTTTGGTTTATCTTCCTGGATGTCATTGTCGATTTCAGATGTTCTCCTTTCGTTTAAGTATCATGACCACGTGTAACTTGTGATAAACAAAGTTCTCTTTAATTGACACTGAATGGAAATTATCCTCACAGATGTGTTTTTATGTTTCATTGCATTTTAATATCTCTTGGATCCTTATTCTCAATAAATTGAGCTAAATTACCTAGCGTGTCTTAATGTGCTGTTACCTGCATGTATCTATTTATTCTATTATGCTTAATATCAATCTATATCTGATCCAAAAATCAAAAACTTCCATGGTCTCATAATGGGTATTTATTCAAGTGAGATCATGTTTGCATCACTGGAGTACATTCACACATTTATGTAATAAAATAATTCATAGAAAATCAAAGCTAAGAAAAATATATTTTTCACGGTCACAGTGATTATAATCTGAGCTATTGCGGAGGAATAGAATGGCTTTGAAAGTGCTTGACAACTGAAAAGACATGGAATTACCAGTGAAATGCTTGCAGATGATACAACATGCATTCAAGGCAGGCATGAAGAAAATAATGTAATTGGTAAAGTAATATTCACAATCTTTACATCCTTTTATAAACAGGCTAAACAATGCTCATAGTTCAGTTTAAAACATTCTTTGCACAGATATAGGTTAATTCTTTGTGTGCCAAATGGCAATTGGAATCCAGTTACAGAGCTACAAGTCATGCAGTACTTTAACCTTAGTTACAGAGTACTTGAGCTTCATTCAAGGAATTACACATACTGTACATTTCTTTTTACATGGAAGCCATAGAGCCAGGTGAGAATTGATACAGTATAATGATTTTGTGCAAAGCAGTTTGCATCAATAGTTAAAGTCTAACACTTGCTGACCTTACATTTGGTCCTCTCAACTAAAGTTTCTGTGACATTACAGGTGCTTTGAAGGCTCAGAATGTTGCCTGACCATTGCACAGTCCATCTTTACATAATGGAATGTTTTAATAGTCTGTTTATTGACTCTTTGAGCCAGGGTTATCTGAATCACTTGATTGTCTTGTTTCTCCTTTATCTGAATCGTTAGAAGGTAATTCCTCAGGTGTTGTATTTAGGTCAGTCTTGCTAGATTGTGTGCTTGGAGCCTGGGAGGAAGCATCGCCTGTTCTGGAAGGCTGTGTCCCATTAACGCACACCACAGTCCCCTCCGACTTGCTGAAATTGAACAGCTTCCCGGGACTGAATGTCCTGTTGGGAGATTGTGACCTCTCCTGGCCACTGGGGGCAGCAGAGGCATTCACTGTGGACCCTCCTCCCACTGCCACTGCCTGTTCCTTTTTCACCTCGGGTGACTTCAGGAACTTGAAATTCAGGAAGCCGGGGAGTTTAGCCTCGCCTCCTGTCGGGGACTGGGCAGGGGAGCGCGACTTCCCCTGGAGCGGGATGATCTGCTTCAGCTTCATCACGTTGTTGTTGCCCAGCAGAGAGCTGGGCCTCTTGGGCTTGTCCCCCGGCTTGCTCCCAGAGGTCTTATCATGGTGGTGGTGGTGGGGGTCTGCCTTGTGGTACTCGCTCTCCTGGCGAGCCTCGGCCTGCAGCTCGGCCTGACGTTGCATCTCCTCCTCCTCTCGACGGCGCCTAAGCTGCTGCTGGAAGTGCTGCTGTGCCTGGCGCTCGTGTTTCTGCTCCGCACACAGACCCAGGAGTTAGGAAGAAGAGAGAGAGTGAGCGTGAAAGCAATAGACCCGAGACATTTTGAGAGAGATGTGTATGTGAAAACAAATGGCAGTGTGTCAACCCTTCATGCATCATACAGTGCAATATACAGATTTATACAGATTTTCATATTCGTACTTTAATACGTTGATCGTTGCTGGTGTTTTCATTTATTGAATCTATTTTTACCTATCGTATGTATTACTGAGATGTCACACCAAATATTGTTGTAGTGTGAAATGACAATAAAGGCATTCTATACCTTTCCAACCCTGGTCATGCGATGACCCACTTGCCAAAAATATCTGATTTTCATAAAAAAATTACTTCATACATCGTGTCAGATGAAAGAAGCTGGAGTTAAAGATGGTGGTCTAAAGATTATGTTGTGTATATTTCACACTACATAATCTTTAGACCACCATCTCAAACTCCAGCAACATTCCCTATAAAACATGCCATTATCCGCTCTTTACAAAGTGGTCACTGTTGGGTGACAGAAAATGAAACTTACATACCATATGCCGCTTACCTCAGCTTACTGTGTAGTGTGTATGAACACTTTATTTCTGTTTTGGTATACAGCTAACATACACAACATACACTAACATCTACAGGTTGGTCAGTGGAGTGCATATGTTTAGTGAAACAGCTGGCGACTCCATGTGCATCAGAGGAGACATGGTTGTCAACATCTACTGTACTCTACAACACCCTCCGCAGGCCAGCAGTGGGAGTGGCAGCAATAAGGAATGAGGTATAGCTTGTTTATGGCGACTTGGCATAATGACTAAATTGGGGATAACATTTGAAGAATAAATAATGCTGATCAAAATGAAGGCTTCGCTCTCTTTCGACATACCATACAAAGACCGAGGGGCACAGAATAAGACAGACTCACAGTATGATACCAGTCTCACAAAGTAGAGCAAGCTTTCAAATATGCTTTCGTTCGAAGGTCTTTCAAGCTATAAGATAACTACAGTATACCTTGAAAGCTTCCCTTCGTCGGTACTCTAGCTTGGCCATCTCGTCTGCTACCCAGCCAGGGATGTCAGGGATGGAAACATGGATGACGTACTTTAGGAGAATTGCAAAGTGCTGTAAACCACCAACATCACAAAGGGACAGGATGAACAGACAAGTTACATGAAGGCACAAACAGTCACAATATAATGAATTATGTCCAAACAAAAATAAAGCTCTTAAACACATAGGGCTATATTTTCAATTCAAAAGAGTTAAGGGATAAGGGTAAGGCATAGACGAAAATAGGGCCCATGGGCTACAAAGAGGATTTGCAATTTCTATTGTTGCTAACAAACACAAAACTCAATGTGAGTGCACAAAAATACAGCTACAAAAACGGATCGTTTGACTTTTGCTTTTGCAGCAAAGCCAGACAACAGATAATAACAGGTGAGCAGCACCCTACAATGAAACTGAAGCCTCACACACCACTTACACAGCCTTGTCCTTACTGTTAGTGGACACATTCCAGCATACCTCTAGCAAGACGATGCAGATAATAGTCATCTCTGGACTCAGCCAGGGGAAGAGCCGTTGAAGCTGCCCGCATTGACCAATCAGGTAACAGTTCACTATGATGGCTATCAGTCCCATGGCCTCCATCACAGTCTGTTAATGCCACAAATAGAGGAAGAAATATACAGATTGTCAACTTAATAATGTCATGTTAATTTTGACTTTAATTTACATTTCTATAAAGCAGGGGGTCCCCAGAGTTACTACAGGGGGTCCTCCAAATCTTTGTGTGATAGAAACATTTTTTTCCTCCTTTTTTATATTAACCACTTGAACCCTAGCATCCATATTCGGAGAACTTTAGCCAAAAATAGCAGATCTACAAGCTCACACTGAGCTTGTAGATCGGCTATTTTTGTCAAAGAGTTTTGGTGTAGAGGGGAAAAAGAGCAGACTAAATACAGAGTGAAAGGTCAAGTTTATTAAGTATTGACAGTTCAAGTGGTTAAATATCTGAAAACGCAAATTGACATGAATCCAAAATACACTGATGATTGTGCTGTCAAACAATGTAACTATGGTTGTGGGGGTCCCCGCTTAATTTCTCTCTCAACTAAGGGGTCCTTGGCCAGAAAACGTTGAAGACCCCTGCTATAAAGCATTTTTCTTAGAGCAAGAAGCAAAGGACGCTGACCTGCCATCGACCAATAGAGTCCACCCTTTGTCCAAAGGGCCTCTGCAGACCTGTGCAGAGCTTCAGGCCATCGCTGCGTATCTCGATGATGTTGTTGATGAGAGCACACATAGCAGCTAGAGGAAAGGCCGAGGAGAAGAGAACCACGTAGCCAAACTGAACGAACATCTCCTGGTAGTCTTGAAGGGTGTCCTGTTGAGGTCAAAAGTCACCAGTGTTCTCATGGATGCAGTACAATGTTTGTGGAGATGGAATCTAAATGTCCACAAACAGTGTCCCATACTTGAAGTCTTTACTTTCCCCAGCTGACAACACACCCCCCAGTCTCACTACTGTTTTTATTCTATAGTAATTTCTCCCTAATAAAATAGCTTTTCTTTTGTCCCCCCCCCCCCACCCCATGTAAAGCATGCTTTGGGCACTTAGAAAAGCACTACATTCATTTGAGATATTATTATTCAATTTGAGATATTATTATTACATTTTCCATCCATCTTCTTAACTAATCAGAAACATAAGCTAGACAATATAAGATAGACATTAAATGTTTTAAATTCTCTCATTAGAGCCAGTCACAAATAAATGAGTCTCACCTCGTATGTTTGCATACAGCTCTCAATCTCAGCCTGGGTGAGGGTCACGGTTCTGGGTTCTTGTGGTGGATCAATCCAAGATTTCTTGTCCTCTTTCCCCTCACTTAATTTTTTTCTTCTCTTACACAGAGAATCAGATCCATTCAGCGAGACCACAGCACTCTTCTCTTTGGTTTCCTGCTGAAATGTAGATTAGCGTTAGGATTGTGGTTGTGAGCTTGTAGATGTGCAAATTTGGCTATTTTGAAGAGTCTGTCTGTGGGTTTTTACAAATATTTAACTAATGAAAAATATGAAGCAGAGCAAAATAGTGTTTTTGGACAGCTCATCTCTCCTCTGGCTCTGTCCTCGGTTCCCTGTCCCTCTTCACAGGTACAAGTTCTGATGTGGACAGGCCTTGAACCCCCAGATGGACAGGCTATACACACACACACACACACACACACACACACACACACACACACACACACACACACACACACACACACACACACACACACACACACACACACACCTGAGACAGTGCCTCGCAGTCGCTGTCATCGTCGCAGCTGTCAGAAATACTAGATGCGTACATTCCTTCGTCCACCAGTGTGGGACTGTCCTCCAGGGAATTGTCGTCTGCTGTTGGTTGTGTTTCCGCCGTGACGTCCTGATAGTCGACCTTCTCCGAGAAGCCGACCTTGCGTTGACGCAGGGCACTGTCACTCAGGTCCCACTCTTCCTCTGTGAGCCTGAACCCAGCTTTCAGATCGCCTCTCTTTTTTGCATCCGTGCTGCCGTCAGCACAGTGAATGACAGCAATCCCCCTTGGCCCCAGGAAGGAGTAGGCCGTCATCGACGCTTGAGCCTTTCCCAGAGCCAGGCGGCCATATTTGACTGCGATTGCCTGGAGGAGTTCCCACACCACCCTGGGGGTGAAGACGCCCAGCTTGTGGTGCTCGTACAGATACGGCTGTAGGACTTCTTTGATGTTCTGTAGGAACTGACGGAAGATCAACAGAGTGGCTAGCATCTGTGAAGAGTATGAAAGAATGGTAAATGCTTATGCACCAGCCTGTACTCTATTGTAGATACTTAAATACGTTATATTATTGTAAAAGCCCAAGGTACCAAAGCAGCACAATGGCTGAATGAATTACTGTATGACCCTTTCATTTTGCAGAAACGTAAGGCTTGTTGAAAGTGTAACATCAGAAGACTCTGGCTTACGGTTAATGTATACTTCATGTATATCGACTGACAACAGAGAACATAAACATTTCAAAAGAAAAAGCCTCTGGCCATATTTTCGTCCATGTTTTTCAAAATAGTAAAAAAGGGCAAAGACGTTTAGGGATAAGGGGTAAGGCATGGACAAAAATATAGCTGCTAATGTGTATTTGATATACAGTAAGTGTCATCTGTTGTTACCTCCTTCAATCGCTCCATATCCTTGAGGTAGAATCCAATGTAAAAAAGGCTAAGGTAGGAGTTGATGAATTCAAACTGTGAAGCAAAGAGTAAACATTACAACTGCATAAATAACCATACATCAATACCAGTCCTCTCTATTGAAATATCAAGCAGCAAACAAAGCCTGACTTACAAAAACCATCTTGATGATGAGATTATTCTCATAGGCACTCTGAAGTCTATAGTTCTCTGGAAAAGACCCCAAAACAGGTTCACAAAAGTATTATTCACTGTGGAGGTGAATAGTGAGAGTGAAATGAGAGTAATGACAGTTCGCTTGCCATGTAACTGTTGCCCAAACAAACAGAACTTCATAGAATGCCCATATATGGAGGAAGACAGCCATATCTGTGTGTCAGACAGGGATCTCCATGTATGGGCATAAAAAGGATTGTATGTATGATGTCAGATGTGATAGACGTCATAGGATTTTCACATAACAAATAACTGAGTAAGCATGTTTGAGGTCTCACAGCATATCTCCATATACAGTACATGGATCTCCATATATAGGTAACTGGTCCGATATACATCACTGGACAGACGGCCAAGACATGGCGCGACCTCGCCCTTTAGGGGGAGGCGTCACTGTCCCGCTGTCCCTGAGGCGTCTTACTAGTAGTTAACTGCGACCTACAGTCGCAATCAGAATATAGAGCTATTCAACACTTATTTTAACCAAAGAAAATCACTTACCCTACCTTTAAGCTAGCCTGGGTACCAGGCTGCTACTCTATGTTCTGTGGATTTATTTAGTCACTTCGTTTCTCAGTCTGGCCAGGCTGATGAAGTAGCTACCCTAACCCTACTCTAATTCGTTGGAACAACATCCAATCAGCAACGATAACGCCTATATAACATGTTCGGAAATACGAGTCAAATGGGGGCTTGCCAGACTGAGAAGCGAAGTGACAAAACAAATCCAAGGAACGTAGCGTAGCAGGCTGGTACCCAGGCTACCTTTAAGCCTTCTTTTTTATTGACGTTTTCATGGACACCAGAGTTAAAGAGGTTAATTTGGCTTAATTGATAATATTGTTGCTGTCTAAAAGAATCAACACAAAGCACTGACTGCTTGAAGTTTGTTTTCAGGTTCTTACCCCTGTCATTGAGCCAGTATGCGATTTTCTTGTACACCTCATCACATATCGTCACAGTAATGGCCAGGATGATCTTAGGAATGAATCTGGTAATGCCAGGGAGTTCCTTAATGTCCATCACCACCTCCTGTCAGTTTAATTAAGGGTATGAGACACGGTCATCTTTATTAAAGGTTATTCACCTAATGCCCTGTATTCAACACATAGCTGGCCTTGAAAGCCAATTGCACTGATGTGAAGCGACACTAGCAGTGCTTTGGGCATGAATGTGACATCTCTCTCTCTCTCTCTTATAAAAAATAAATTAAGATTATCATCTCACAAAGCATCACACTAATAACACCCTGACAACGAGTTGGATGGATTCACATTTATGACTACGGCTGTATTACAATTCAATTCAAAGGAGCTTTATTGGCATGAGAAAACATACATTTACATTGCCAAAGCAAGTGTCAAAATGTAATAAAAACAGTTGAAAAGGGGGCACATGTATAAATGAATGATCGTATTCAGAAAAAGGAAAGCATAGAGAAAAATAGTGTTGGGGAGGGACACATGGGAATGCTCTTGTGGGATCCGATCCCAGGCCAGCAAGTCCATGTGTGATTCTGGCAGTGAGTGACTCAACCACCACGCCTCAATGGGCACCAGCATCGTTCTAAAGCAGGGCTACTCAACTTAAGATGGCTCAGGGGCCACTCAGCAAAATACCAAAAGTCCAAAGGGCCGCAAGCTAAAAATGACGGTCCCATTTTGGACATTAACAATGATTTTGTAACACACTTATGACAAGTCTAATAATTAAGGAAACACCCAGAAAACAGCCACATTTCCATCTATATAAGCCAGGCCAAACCTCATTGAACCAAAAGATTGTCATGGATGGAATGAAGAAATGATCAAATGTTATCAAATTAGGCTTTATTCACAAAATGTGAAGTGAAAATTAACGCCCCTGTGTCTGGGTATGCAAGACTAGTGAACTTTGGCAATGTAAAGGTTTGTTTTCTCATGCCAATAACGCTCCTTTTCATTAATAGGATGGATTTAAAATAAATAGACGTTTATATTCAATCACTCAAACCCCAGCATCCCTTCTTGGGGGACATTCACCAAAAATAGCCGATCTACAAGCTCACCACAAGATGCATTGTGAGCTTGTAGATCGGCTATTTTTGGTTAAGAGTTGTTAAAAATAAAAATAACTCAAGTACAGTTCAACTCAGCCAGTTGTGGGCTTCTGTGCTTGTAAAACAGTTTGATGCTTTGAGCTCTCCTTCAATGAGCAGTTAGTTGTGTTTAAGCTCAAAGCATCAAACTGTTTTACAAACTACTGGCTGAGTTGAACTGTACTTGAGTTATTTTTCCATACAACAACAACAACTCTTAACCAAAAATAGCCGATCTACAAGCTCAAAATGCATCCTGTGGTGAGCTTGTAGATCGGCTATTTTTTGGTGAATGTCCCCCAAGAATAGGGATGCTGGCGTTTGAGTGATTAAATAATAAGTATAAACGTCCATTTATTTTAAATCCGTCCTATTAATGAAAAGGAGCGTTATTGGCATGAGAAAACTTCCCCATTTGGGGTACAAGCATAGTTCCCTGGCTGCTACGATCTGTTGGAATGTGTGCACTGTCTGTCGATGCTGACTGGCGGAGTCACGGAGGCAGAGACAAGCACAGACAAGGACTACGTCTTCACTAGCCTAAAACATGACGGTCCGGGTCGCGAGCGTTCATATCGCACGACCGTCATGCGTCTCCACTCCAGTGAGCCCGACTGTGGTTGTCTGCAGCCTGCTGCAAAATCTCCGCAGATTTGTCTGTCTGACCGTCTCGTTGTACAATAGATCTAGTGTAGCCTGCATCTCCGCAGAGCTCTCTGTAATAATCATAGAGTATATATAAAATAGAGAGCGGACGAGCCCCGCCCCCACTATCATTTCAATGCAAGTGCTCAGTGGCGTTTTGAAGCAACGGCTACGTGCTAGCATGTAGCTAATCCAGGTGCATTCTGGGGGAAATTGGCCACTATTCGAGACCACAAATGACGTCACGCTGCTCTCCGCTCACAGTCTGGAGTGGAGGGGCGGGGCCAAAATGCGTGTTTAGGCTGCAGTTCCAACTTTGGCCACCATCGGGGCTGCTTCAAATCTAGCCCTGGGTTCTGGGGGCTTGGTAATAATGCATTGACTCGACTGCATTCGCTTCCTGACTACGGAGTCCACCGAGGCTCAAACATCACCGCATTTTGCGTTGCGCGTTAACTTTGACAGGCTTAGAAAAATCATATTTTTATTGGCATGATCATGACGGGCCGCACAGACATGCGGAAAGGGCCGCATGCGGCCCGCGGGCCGCGGGTTGAGTAGCGCTGTTCTAAAGTAAACATATATTTAAAGGGAAGAATGCATCTAATAAATACATGAACAAAACCCCACTAGTGGTATAATAAGAATCAAAAACTTGTAAAACTGTAAATTAGTTTCTTGGTTGGGCTGTATTTAGGGCTGTCACGATTATGACATTTTACATGACGATTAAATGTCACTCAAATAATTGCGATTAATGATTTAATTTTGTTTCTGTCGTTGACAATTACATAACATTCCTGTTTGGCTTGTAGATTTTGAAGTTGCACATGGCAGATATGACACATAACCTAATATACAAAGAAATTACTTACATATTTGACAACTTTATACTTGAAAAAGAACATTGATAGTGGAAATAGCCGATCTACAAGCTCACAACGCGTTGCGATGCGAAACGTTGTGAGCTTGTAGATCTGCTATTTCCACAACTTTTTTAAAGTGTTTGAAACTATATTAACATTTCTCAACATGGAAACAATTATGACGATTATGCAAAATAATTGCGATTACTTCAAATAATTGCGATTAGACAATTTTGTAATAATTGTGACAGCCAAAGCTGTATTATCCATCACTAACCTGCAATTCCAGACAGAGCAGCATGGCCAGAAAGACAAAGCAAAGACAGAGCAGGCATATGGGCAGGCTGACCAGCCACCGGAACAAGGTCCTCTTCCAGGGAGGGTAGTAGAACTCCTCGCAGCCTGTAATGGGACTGCACCGCTTCACCCCCTGGGACAGTTGAGGAGCAAAACAGAGCAGTGGATATTTTCACTTTTTATGTCATATCGTCGTTGTCGGGTGGAAACCTTGTATCTCCAAGTTTCGAATTTGTACGTTCTTTCGCAATGTAAAGCCCTGCTTCATTGTACAAGGCCGTCGCACAAAAGTAGTGAAAACAGCAGATCTACAAGCACACAACGCCTCGCACCGCGAGGCGTTGCGTGTGTGTGTGTGCTTGTACAGTGGGTTACAAAAATTTAGGTCGCCAACTCTAAAATGACGGCAGTAGAGACCTCGCGCCGCCTAGAGGTACCTCTGTCAAACACGCCTCCAAATCCTTAGCCGTGCCCCCTTGAAATGTGATATTTTATTTCTACGTGTAGTGTGGCTGTTCAGCCACGGGGTGGCGATTCTTCAATTTGAGTCGACTATTCGAGTCTATTACTTGTTGGTAGTGCAGCAACTCATTTTGCATCAAATACCTTATTTTGGATACATCTTTTTTATAAGGACTCTCCAATCTCCTCTATCTCTACATGCACTGTGAGCCTGTAAATAGTTTATTTTAGTGATGCGCGAATAGGCTTTTGATGTCATCCGAATCCACTTCCTACGGAATGTCCGTTCGTCTTTTTTCTTTTTTTTTATGAGTCGGTGCTACGTCGATGCAGACAGACATGCAGGCAGGCAGACACACTGACACACGGAGAGAGAGAGAGAGAGAAATAAATGATATACAGTAGGCCTACATTATATGCGATGGGAAATATATCATAAGAAACTGTTCTACATATTTTATTGTGTTTGTAGATCGGCTGTTTAAATCATTTTTAAAATGCAAATCTCTCGAGGTCACTGGGAGAGAGATAGGGCTTGACCTTTGCCCGCAGCTGGAATAAACATTAATGGATAAAGGCTGGGATGGTTATATCTGGTTTGGACATGATGATCATGTATTATGATTATACTAGGAGGCAGTGTTGGGCAAGTTACTTTAAAAAAGTAACTTATTACTTTACTAGTTACTGCTCTGAAAAGGTAACTTGTTACATTACTAGTTACTAAATTATAAAGGTAACTCGTTACTAGTTACCTTACTTTACTTTAAAAAAATATATATCAAAACGAAGCATTCTGGAAAAAGTCAGTTACACTTTTTTTCTTTTTTTTTAAGGGGGCTTCAATAATGTAATGACCTTATAAAGAAAAAAATACAACTCCCTGACATTGTAGCAATTATGCATATAGAAATGCAATGGAACAATAAAGCTAAAGATATGTTTAGAAATGTTGACAGGCATATTCATTGTAGCCTTTTTGCTGTGCAACACTTAGTAGTTATCTGAAGGCAACAGACTGCGTTAACAGACTCAAATGTTGCATGGAAAGCATCATTGATCAAGCATGTTTCATATCTAGCTAGCACTTGCATTACGTGGCTTGGAATCAATCAGTTTGGTTCACTCTGGATGACATGCTGGCGATTTTGGTGGAGTAGATTTCAGGGCCATTTATCTCCACAAAGTTAAAATAATGTTTCCAAGCTCCAAAGCTGCTGTTGTCTCGAGATCTCGCCAGCATTTGGAGACAGGAGAACTCTCCGCTCCGTGCCTCCGTCTCTCTTCACCGTTTATGTGACAATGTGTGTGCGTTGGCTTTGAGTTTGTGTGTATTTTTTAAGACCCGCCCAAGGCCGTCTCTGATTGGCTTAGCCTGAATCTTTAAGCTAGGTCAACCAATCATTGCTCCTCTACAGTGCATCAAGTTAGTGTGCTAAGCCAAGCATGTGTTTGACTTGACTAGTGAGAGTTACCACAGACACAGAGGCAAGTTTATGACCCAGGCAGCAGACAGGCAGACTCCGCTCTGCGGCCGCTGCGGAGAGAAACATTTGGACCACTGAAAGTAACTAGCCACTTTACACCACAGTAACTAGAACGGCGTTATTGAATGGGGAAAGGTAACGAGTTACGTTATTAGTTAGCGAGAAAAGTAGTTTCGTTACGTAACGTCGTTACAAGTAACGGCGTTCTTCCCAACACTGCTAGGAGGACGTTTTCTTCCAAAAAAGTGTACATAAAGTGTTAAAATTGTGTTTTAATGTGGCCACACCCACCTGACAACCAGGCATACTTAAAGGGGGCCTGTCACCTAAAGGTAACTGTCACTTAAGAATCATCTAAAAAAGAAGTTAATATTTTTATGATGTCATTGTGGGGATGCGCAATTATAAGCCAATCAAATTAATTGTCTGTATAGCCTGACTGTATGACTACTTACTGTACTGGTGAGCTATTGTTGGGCAGATTACACTGAGATAGTTTCAGACTGTTTCAGGATGCACACTGGAGAGAGACCACATGAACTACTGTATCATACTATCATAATTTCGGGGCTGACAGCGGACCTTTAATGAACTGGTGGGTGTGGCCACATAAAAACACAATTTTAACACAGCTGTTGACTCAGCTGAAGTTAGCCACACCCACAGTGTTGGGTGTTTGGTAAAAGGGGAGGGGATGAGTTTATGATGTCATTAAGTGTTTTTCGATCAGGCCTTTTGACACAGAGGCCAAAAATACACAGGGAAGACACATTTGCACATTATAACCACACCTGTGGGTCTATTAGAGTAATCTTAACTCCATAGACACATACTAAACAGAAAAAGAACAAAACTATGGCACCACCTCTTTAACAGGAAACGACTGTTTCGCCTACCCAGGACGGAGATGCGAGAGACTGGGAAAGTCTTTTGTACCGGCTGCTCTCAAGCTATACAATGAGACACACAACGGTCACTTGACAAGGACTAAAGTGCGGGGCGTTTGTCTTGCACTGACCATTGGACACTTTTTTTGTTTGGCTCTGCACTATTAGGTTGTGTTAGTAGTATTGAGTATTTTGCTTGTGTTTGACATGGCGGTGAGATACTTGTAGCACTGACTAGCATTTACTGTTATGGACAGGACACTTTTGTTTGGCACTGTATTGCTATTAGATTTTTTTAAGTATGGCTGTTTCACTTATGAGCATTGACTGATTTTTTACACTTTATGTATATTCTTCGTTTCCTTTCTTAGCTGAAGCCCCACCCCTCTGTGCTCCTATTGGCGGGGGTTTAAACATCCATAACTCCAGTTCACAGCATGGTACAGGTTCAGAACTTGGTGTGTAGACTTACACCACCAATAGGGACAGACTGTAATTGCTGAAGCCCCACCCCTCTGTGTTCCTATTGGCTGGGGCTTAACAGCCATAACTCCAGTTACCAACATGCTAAAGGCTTCAAACTTGATAGGTGGTCTTATGGGGTGCGCCCTACGCCGTAATTGCAGAAGCCCCACCCCCTCTGCTTTCCTATTGGCTGGGGTTTTAAACGGCCATAGCTCTAGTTCCCAGCATGCTACAGGTTCCAAACTTGGTGGGTGGTCCCACAGACTATCATTTTAATCAGAAATTATCACTTCTGGTTTGTCAGATTGCCTCGAAACCTCACCACACTATCTGAGGGCTGTGGAGTTCAATGGTGCAACCCGGAAGTGAATTAACATTCACTTCTGGTTTTACCAGAAAGTGGTCGTACAGACAACAAAGGGAGTTAAAAGTACTTTATTTGTTTCACAATAGCAACCGTCTGTTAAATCGTAGCAACCATGGTTTTACCAAACTTTTTGGACTTTTAAAGTTATTCCACTGAAATGCAGATTTTTTTATTAAAGTATTCTATTCCTGTTCAGCATATTAATGCTTTTAAATGTATATTCCATTGACGTAATTTTATTTTAAAGGAACATTCTGCTTAAATACATTTTCTAATGTACAACTTGTAGGCTACTCTGCAGGTCTTTTCTCGTTACTTTACTAAAGCACAGACCATCATTATAGAACCCCAAACCCTTTATAATGTCTTGTGATTATTGTTATAGAGCACTATGAGTATTTATAATTATATGTATAAAGTGTTATAAACAGATTATGTATAATATACATGGGATACATAACAAGTGTTAACCACTAGCTGATTCTGTGGCTGAAAGAAGCCCTTCCTTTTGAAAAGGAATGCGCCCAACGTGGGGCTCGAACCCACGACCCTGAGATTAAGAGTCTCATGCTCTACCGACTGAGCTAGCCGGGCATGCTGCAACTGTTGGGAAATACCCAATTTGAACACACCCGCCCGCCCTTCCCCCCCCTACTTCCTTCCATTCCATTCTTTCAAGAGCCACGTGATGAGTGGCGGGGGGAGGGGTGACAACACATGGGGGAATGAATTGAGACCTCTACCTTCATGCTGGAATTCACCCCGCGGGACTACAGATCACATTACTCACTGCTGTGCAAACATATCACTCCAGTCTGCCTCTGATGCATAAAACAATTATAGTATTTGGAACCTGGACAAGATCTCCGGGGCACAAAGTGACACTGATAGTGCAACCTCTTCTATATGAGAAGATTGTAATTTGAAAACTGTGTAGTCAAGAGGAAACACAAGAGGACAGTAGATGTGAGATCAAACCAGAGAACTGCTAGACCAGTTCTATTTTTGAATGATCCGACTGAGACATCATTTTATACTATAATTATGACTGTAAATCTATCTCCAATGCTATACGAGCGCTTAAAGGGTGCTCACTGTCTATCGAGTTGTCGTGGCCGAGTGGTTAAGGCGATGGACTAGAAATCCATTGGGATCTTCCCGCGCAGGTTCGAATCCTGCCGACAACGGTCTCTTTTTATAAGGGCAGCCGTAGCTGAGTGGACAGAGGGACCATCTGGGAAGGTCACCAGCCTCTATATATGTCCAAATGTCAGAGTCAAAGCATTTTAACCCCCAACTGATCCCTGATCACTGCTCCTAATAGTTAGGAAAGGTAGAATTGACAACTAAATATTATTGTTATTATTATTGCAGTGCAGTGTTAATTTTGACAGCAATTTTTTAGTCATAGTCTTTTGAATAAAATTCCATTTAGTTTTAGTCATATTTTTGTTATATGAAATGTCTAGTTTTAGCTGACTAAATATTATATTTTAGTCGACTAAATCTACAGTTTATTTAGTAGACTAAATATTGGCTGGGCCGTGATGGTGTTGTAATGCCGATTTATAATGATCTGCCTTCTGAAAATAGCAGATCAGCTGTGACGCATTGTGAGTGTGTAGATCTACTATTTTCGGATCACGACACGTGTGCGCAACCGTGTAGTAAATGTGTTGTCGTGGCCGAGTGGTTAAGGCGATGGACTAGAAATCCATTGGGATCTTCCCGCGCAGGTTCGAATCCTGCCGACAACGATCTCCTTTTTTAATGGCAGCAGTAGCTGCTTCTGTATATTTTCTAGCTACTTCAGCTTAACTTCATATCTTTACTGTATATAATGTTACTTATTTATACAGAATTTAGTCAATTATTACACTGATTGCACTATTACACTTATTTCACTATTACACTTATTACACTGATTGTGCTATTACACTATTACACTGATTGCGCTATTACACTGATTGCGCTATTACACTATTACACTTATTTCACTATTACACTGATTGCGCTATTACACTATTACACTTATTTCACTATTTCACGTATTAAACTATTACACTATTACACTGATTGCGCTATTACACTATTACACTTATTTCACTATTACACTATTAAACTTATTACACTATTACACTGATTGCGCTATTACACTATTACACTTATTTCACTATTACACTATTACACTTATTACACTGATTGCGCTATTACACTATTACACTTATTTCACTATTACACTGATTGCGCTATTACACTATTACACTTATTTCACTATTACACTGATTGCGCTATTACACTATTACACTTATTTCACTATTAGACTAGTACACTTACACTTATTACACTATTGAACTTCGGTGGCTGTGAAAATTTAATCATAAAGAAACTGTTGATCTTGTGTCTAATCACCCAGTAAAAATATAATTATAAAAAAATATACTACACTATTGCACTTATTTCACTATCACACCTATTACACTATTACACTTATTGCCCTATTACACTATCATAATTATTACACTATTACACGTATTGCCCTATTACACTAATCCTCAGTGTTATTTTATCCATTTGTAACTCTGAGAGAGTGTACAAATGTACACGTTCAAGAGTTACATTGACACACCAGATTTGACTGTGTAGGTGTCCAAACATAGGGAGGTTTACACACCCTGAACTGTGGCCGCTGCTCCTCCAGGGACTCTGCTGGGGTGTCCAGTGTGCCCCATTTGTACGCCAGCTCAGCCTCACGTCTCTTCCAGCGCTCCAGGAAGAGTGTAGCCCACACAACGTTGAAGAGGGCGAACACCACGCAGCAGATATCCTGACTGGTCTGTGTGGGCAGAGAGAAGACTCACTCACTCACACTGCATGGTGGAACAAATACTTGAAATGATTATCATGCCACCCACAGTAGTTTCACACGTTTGGTATTTTAATTATTTTCATAAATCCTCAGTCATCCAGTCAAATGCTTTTCAGTATTAAAAAATAAATAACAAATAACAAATTCAGACACTTTTTTGACTCATGCTCATCGTGATTAAAAAAATACGAGTCGAAAAATAGTTTTTTTCTTTTATTATTATTATTATCTTTTTTACTTTTTCCCCCGAAAATGTTTTAATCGCTTGTTCGAAAACGTTATAAGCGTTAATGTTAATGTTTTTCAAATACGAGAGGAACGGTGTGTGTGTGTGTGTGTCTGTGTCGGATTGCATGTCCGTGAGCCTTGTTTTGTGACGAGTAGTGCATTTCCCCTCTTATCTCAACTGTGCAGCCAAAAAAAAACAAGAAAAAAAAAAAGAAAACGTAATGAGTCGTTTAACATCCCTAATTTATACCGTACTATAAACAACGTTACTAAAACATGACCTTATTCACACCGCGGCCATCTTGGATCACATGACCACTATTAATCAGGAACAATCTAACAACAAAGAACAGAAAACGGTAAAGTGCCATTGTGTTCTCACTTTTTATTGATCATTTACATAGACACAATAGTGATGTAGTGTGAATGCCAGGTGGCTAGGTGGCGGTGACGCACTGCTACAGTAGATAGACCGGTCAGGCATGCATAGAACCACTCCTGTTGTACTTCCATGACATGGCTGTTTGTTTACATTCGCACATTAATGACATTAACTCATAAATAGCACTGCTCACTTCACACTAGGGCTCTATTATGATCCAGGTCTTATGCCTTAGGCCTTAACTTCTTTGCTTTTTTTTTACTATATATACACATTTTTTAAAATATTTCAAATAGCTGATCTGCAAGCTCACAACGTGCAGATGTAGATCAGCATTTGAAGTATTTAAAAATGTTTTTCAAAATAGTAAAAAAAAGGCAAAGAAGTTAAGGCATAAGGCATAAGACCTAGGCGTGATTTTTTTCCTGTCTATATGGAGACGCTGTTGTCGTCTAAACAGACGGCATGTCTGACATTTTATTTAGACATTTTATCTAGAGACCGTTGTCATCTAAAGGGGCCTTAGGCTCCATGTACCTGGTTATCTTCTGCTAGTATCCAAAGCAGAAAGCCAACAACAGCAGGGTACAGCATAGAGTTGGTGTAGAAACCCAACCAGGCAAAGTACATGGCAATTTTCACTCCAAAGTAGTCACAGATATCATCTGAAACACAGACAAGGCAACAAAATCCTCTGTTTTAATAGTTACCAGTAAGACGCCATAAGGGCGAGAAGCGACCGTCAGGGCGGGTGGAAACAACAGACTTGTAAGAGGTGGCGGTTCAGTTTGTCAACCTCACAACTATGAACATACACATTATTGCACTGTTAGCTTGAAACACACTAATCACACTTAAACTGTAAAATGCTGGTTAGTTTAGTAATTTGCTAATCAAAAGTCTCCACCACTCTTCTTCCTCTCATCCAATTCATATCTACCGGTTGTGAGTTTGTAAATTGGCTATTTTGTCAAATATTTGAGGCAGAAATTGTGAAAATAGACGATCTACATGCTCACAACGCCTCGCAACGTAGATCTGGTATTTTCACAATAGAACCAACCGTGTTATACAAAATGTTATGCCTCAACTCTTAGTGCTTGTAGGGTGGGCGGGGTCCCCAGTTAAAATATGATTATTTTGGGGGTCACGGCCTGAAAAGGTTGACAACCACTGTCCTATATTGCAGGACATTGTGAGATTGCTGGTGCTCACCCAGAGGCTGCCTTTCACAGACTGCCTGGACCCACGATGTCATCAGCTGGCTGAGGATCCTCTGCTCATGGAGGGGAAACATCTGATGGATAACTCCTCTAGCCACCAGCTCTGGAACTAGGGTGGAATACGTTCACTGTCATCACTGTACCGTCATTCATTATCATAGTTCTTTAGTGCCTGATGAATATTTAAGTATTGATTGATTGATTGATTGAAGACTTTATTAGAAGTTTGCATAGGAAAAGGTACAGTTTCATGACGGTACAGTTCACTGGTACAAGGTCTACTAAAAGGAGATCCATGAAAAGACTAAGCTTATTTCCACTGGAAACCATTGAAGTATCTCATATAACATTGAATGACAGACAAATAGAACACAGTACTATGCAGTAGATATGTAAAGAAAAACAAAAAAGAAAACAGTAAGTCTAAACAAACAGTATATACAAAGAAGGGGCAGGGGAGGGTAGGGTTGGGCTAGGTTCATTTTTTTACCAGTTGCGAACGGCTGCTGCCGAAGTGGTTTTTCAAGGCAATTTTAAAGGATGCTAGTGATCCACACTCCTTTATGGCCTTCGGTAAGGCTTTCCATATTTTGGTGGTATAGCAGAAAAACGAGTTTGACCCTTTGTTGGTTTTGACTCTGGGTTGGAAGTGATCTGTGGCGCTGCCTCTGGTGTTGTAATTATGGACATCCTTAATGTTTATAAAGTATTTTGACAGGTACTTGGGTATCATAGTGGTGTAGTGTATCTTGTACACCAGGCCCATTGCAAGTTGCTGTACTCTGTCATCTACTCTGAGCCACCCCACTCTTAACTGGTGAGTAGCGGTGAGGTGAGTCTGATAGGGAAGGTTAAGCAGGACCCTAATTATGCTGCAGGTGTTTCTGACCTGAGGTTTCTAGAAAGAGGTAATGTTTTATTGTCATGGGCTGTCCCTACAAGAGGCTTAGTTGTTTGTAACTACTGAGTTACTAAATTGATAGTATATTATCAATCACTAAGGCTATGTTATATGAATACAGTTATTATATAACATAATTGTACAATGTGCAGGGTGACATATACAGCAGAGTGCCTCAATGGAAGCATGGTGGGCAACACATTGTTAGCTTGTAGATTGCCAGACAGTTCAGGGCCTGGGCAACAAAGAACACATGGTTTAAGTGGTTAAGAGCAAGGAAAAGCTCAAACATGAATAAACAATATAGCCTACTGATTGGTTGTCCCTCCAGGAAGTGAATGTTATGAAGCACCTCGCCATGTTTGGCTCGCAGGTTGATCAGCCAGTACTGAATGATGCTCTGCCGCTCCTGAAAACAGTACAGAGTGGATGAGGGAAAAAAGGGATAATGAGCATGAGATGTATTTTGACATTATTGAAGCCTGTCTGGTTTGCCTGCAGGGTCCACAGCCAGGGGCGTCACAAGGGGGGGGGGGGAGTGGGGGGAGTGGTACTGAGTTACTAGATAGATAGATACCTTTATTATCCCAAGGGGGGAATTCAGTAAATTCACTAGGGCACAAGGTGGAGAGGACTGGAATTATTTTATACTTTAGCTATTGAAAAATAGCAGATATGCAAGCTCACAGTGCGTCGGTGCACCGCTGTGAGCTTGTAGATGTTTGCAACTCAAATTTTGCTTCTGGGGGGTCCTGGAACTAAACATTTTGAGATGGGGGTCCGTGGCCAAATACATATCATTTTGGGGGTCCTTCACATGAAAAGGTTTGAGCACCACTGACCACTCTAAGGTCTAAGGATTTGAAATATTCAAAGACTTGCACAAGCACCCAGGGGCCAGAGTTTGGTGTGACACCCCTGCCCACAGCCTCTCCAGCCACCAACCTCCTCTAACCTGTGAGGTAAAAAAGCAGAGCTCGCTCTCTATGTTCTCATAGATGTTGTCTTCATCACAGGAAAAGCGCCGCGTCCCGCCGCCATACTGTGGTTTGACTGCTTTGTGCATGCCCATCTGTTCAGCTCCCCGCAGTAAGCTAAGGATGAGGACAGAGAGGGAAAATTAAGTGATTAAAATGCGGGTTAGAGGTAGAATTAAAACCGCTGAGAGGTTAGCGTGCCAGCAGTATGATCCTCTAAGTGTGTACTTACAGTACAGAAACAAACACTCTGTGGCTAGTTCTCCATCTCTCTCTATCTCTCTATATCTCCCAGTCTCACGCACGCACGCCCACCCTCTGACTTTATTTCTAGCATGCTTGCCACACAGGAATGTTTATAAAGCATGAAGTGTAATATTTTGTTGTTGAAGATTTATTTGTGAATAATACATTCATTTGAGTCAATTTGATAGTGAGTAGGAAGTACAGTACAGACAGAATCACAGTCAAAATAATAATTCTGAATGAGAAAAATCCCACTCTCTTTTCACATCTATCTTTTGAAATGCAATAAGCAAAAATAAAAAAAGACCCAGCAATTTACTTCACTATTATGCCCAACTCTGTGCTGGGTACACACATACACATAAGCAATAAGCATATAGATGAATCCACAGGCACTGCCCTATAGTTGCGGTGCCGCTAGGGCTAGGGCGGTATGGAATTTGACTTATTACGTTAATAAGTCACTATTTACCGATGGTATGGGGGTTTGGCGGAATCTCACAAAAAAGTTGTTTTGAATGAAAAAAATTTCATAAAAATACATTTAAATAAAAATACAACCACAGTATGGCAGTATTGCGGTTATTACACCCAGCCCTAGGTGCTGCTTGACAACGCAGTGATTGCTCTCTGTGGATTCGGCTATAGGCACGGGCACACAGCGACTCACACACTTATCAATGTCTTACTTCTCAAAGGTAGTTGTAATGAAGAACGCATGTCCCTGCGTGTGTTTGTGTTGTCGTATCTGAATGTTCACCTGAGGGATTCCAACGCGGATCTGATTTAGAAGCCACAACAATGTGTGGTCATCTATACTGTCTGGAACAAGAGAGAGGACCTGGTTTTAATAGAGGACCTGGTTTTACAGTAATCCACAAATCCACATCAAAAAGTACCTTTCTACGCTCATATGACTTGAGCTTAGACTTGAACAATGAACTTTAAAGTGATTACAAGACTGTGCTGCTTTTTCTTTACATTAACATTTTCTTCCTAGCCATTTTATAGAGACTAGAAGCTGGGCCGCCCATAGTCGGCGACCTGGCCAACTCGGAACAATGTAAATAGGGAATGAATGCCCCGCCCTTTAATGCAAACCCCATTATACCTGTTTTCATAGGACCCGTTTTGACCATCTGTCTGCCTGTGTCCATTTATGCCCATATATGGAGATATCTGTATCTGTCTGTCTGTCTGTCGGCGTCCATTTTATGTCCATATATGGAGATCACTGCAGTTATAGTTCTGGGTCCATTTTATGCCCATATATGGAGATATCTGTCTATCTGCGTCCATTTTATGCCCATATATGGAGTATCTGTCTGTGCCTCCAACTGTGTTGCAGACACAGTGCCGGTTCCCCCTTTAATGCAAACCTCATTATACCTGTTGTCATAGGACCCGTTTTGAACATCTGTTTGCCTGTGTCCATTTATGCCCATATATGGAGATATCTGTATCTGTCTGTCTGCGTCCAAACCTCATTATACCTGTTGTCATAGGATCCGTTTTGAACATCTGTTTGCCTGTGTCCATTTATGCCCATATATGGAGATATCTGTATCTGTCATTTTATGCCCATATATGGAGATCTTTGACCATCTGTTTGCCTCTGTCCATTTATGTCCATATATGGAGATATCTGTATCTGTCTGTCTGCAATCCATTTTATGCCCATATATGGGGGCATTCATTTTATGCCCATATATGGAGAACGCGCGTGCCCGTGGGACGAACGGTTCTCGAGATACGCGGATTACATACATACATACACACTCACAGAGATTTTTTGTTGACTCATGTGGCGTACGTGATGTCAGAGCCTTTTATGAAGTGATGTCACAATGAGTCAGCGCTTGCGCCGATTTCCTCCGGAACAGCCTGATGTCAACAATCAGCTCCGCATAAGGATATTCCGAACGTTTCGAGCCGGTTTCGGAAAACCACGCGTCGGGTCGGGTCGAGGCCCGGCACTGCACTCCGTGCCGCGGCGGGGAACGCGCGTGCCAAATCTGAAGCCGGTGGGACGAACGGTTCTCGAGATACGCGGATTACAGACAGACAGACAGACAGACAGACACACACGCAGAGACTTCTCGCATTTATAGATAGACTAGAAGCTCGGGCGGCCCAGCGTCTAGTCGGCGACCTGGCCAACTCGGGAACTATGTAAATAGGGAATGAATGCCCCGCCCTTTAATGCAAATCCCATTATACTGTTGTCATAGGACCCGTTTTGACCATCTGTGTCCATTTATGCCCATATATGGAGATATCTGTATCTGTCTGTCTGTCGGCGTCCATTTTATGTCCATATATGGAGATCACTGCAGATATAGTTCTGGGTCCATTTTATGCCCATATATGCCCATATATGGAGTTATCTGTCTATCTGCGTCCATTTTATGCCCATATATGGAGATCTCTGTATCTGTCTGTCTGTGTCCCTTTTATCCCCATTATGGAGATCTCTGTATCTGTCTGTGCCTCCGACTGTGTTGCAGACACATGTGCTGGTTCCCCCTTTAATGCAAACCCCATTATACCTGTTGTCATAGGACCCGTTTTGACCATCTGTTTGCCTGTGTCCATTTATGCCCATATATGGAGTATCTGTCTGTGCCTCCGACTGTGTTGCAGACACAGTGCCGGTTCCCCCTTTAATGCAAACCCCATTATACCTGTTGTCATAGGACCCGTTTTGACCATCTGTTTGCCTGTGTCCATTTATGCCCATATATGGAGATATCTGTATCTGTCTGTCTGCGTCCACTTTATGCCCATATATGGAGATCTTTGACCATCTGTTTGCCTGTGTCCATTTATGTCCATATATGGAGATATATGTATCTGTCTGTCTGCATCCATTTTATGCCCATATATGGAGATCTATGCAGACACAGTGCCAGTTCCGGAAAATGCTGATGTCAGACATCAGAATCCGAACCTGGGGTTTGCATTAAAGGGGGAACCGGCACTGTGTCTGCAACACAGTCGGAGGCACAGACAGATACAGAGATCTCCATAATGGGAATAAAGGGACACAGACAAACAGATGGAGGAGGAGACAAACTTAATGCAAACCCCATTATACCTGTTGTCATAGGACCCGTTTTGACCATCTGTTTGCCTGTGTCCATTTATGCCCATATATGGAGATATCTGTATCTGTCTGTCTGCGTCCACTTTATGCCCATATATGGAGATCTTTGACCATCTGTTTGCCTGTGTCCATTTATGCCCATATATGGAGATATCTGTATCTGTCTGTCTGCATCCATTTTATGCCCATATATATGGAGATCTATGCAGACACAGTGTCAGTTCCGGAAAATCCTGATGTCAGACATCAGAATCCGAACCTTTCGTGCTGGTTACAGAAAATCGTGTATCGGGTCGGGTCGAGGCCGAGCACTGCACTACCTGCTGTGGTGGGGAACGCGTGTGCCGAATTTGAAATAGGGAATGAATGCCCCACCCTTTAATGCAAACCCCATGAATGCCCCACCCTTTAATGCAAACCCCAATATACCTGTTGTCATAGGACCCGTTTTGACCATCTGTTTGCCTTTGTCCACTTATGCCCATATATGAAGATCTCTGGACACACAGTACCGGTTGCGGAAAACTCTGATGTCAGACATCAGCTCCGCATACAGGCATTCATTTTATTCCCATATATGGAGAACGCGCGTGCCGGTGGGACGAACGGTTCTCGAGATATGCGGATTACATACATACACACTCACAGAGATTTTTTGTTGACTCATGTGGCGTACGTGATGTCAGAGCCTTTTATGAGGTGATGTCACAAATCTCACAATGAGTCAGCGCTTGCACCGATTTCCGCCCCTGTATCTGCCCATATGCCCATATATGGAGATCTCTGTATCAGTCTGTGTCCCTTTTATGCCTATATACGGAGATATCTGTCTATATATGCCCATATACTGTATGGAGATCTCTGTATCTGCCCATATGCCCATATATGGAGTTCTCAGTCTTATGCCCATATACGGAGATATCTGTCGGTTCGAGGCAAGGCCCGGCACTGCAGTGATGTCACAATGAGTCAGCGCTTGCGCCCGGCACTGCAGTGATGTCACAATGACCGATTTTGCGCCGATTTCCTCCGGAACAGCCTGATGTTCCGAACGTTTTGCGCCGGTTAGGGAAAACCGCGCGTCGGGTCGGGTCGAGGCCCGGCACTGCACTCCGTGCCGCGGCGGGGAGCGCGCGTGCCGAATCTGAAGCCGGTGGGACGAACGGTTCTCGAGATACGCGGATTACAAACACACACGCAGAGACTTCTCGCATTTATAGATAGATGATTGATTTTCTGCTGCATAGGGAGGATTAACCAGGCCAATTCTTCAACCTCTGACAGAAGAGCCAGGCAGTGACACAGAAAGGTCAGTTCAGTTAGATCACTAGGCTAATATGCTAGCAAAACATGTCTTCTACAATTTGAAATGATGGGCAAAGTCAGTGACTGCTCCTGTTGAGGGCAGCTATAGTATAGTAACAGATGATTTTGAAACGAACTGTATACACACAACACACACACACACACACACACACACACACACACACACACACACACACACACACACACACACACACACACACACACAATTTTAAGTTGTACCGGTATGTACTGCATGAAAATCTCACAAAATAGAATAGGTGTCAACTGTCAACATATTTTGAATTTGATGAATCTCTTGAAGTATTCTAATAGTATTCAAGAACAATATCTACAATTTAGATGTGTGCTGTTATGTACTGTACATATATTTTGAAGGACAAACAAGAATGTCATAACAGGGGGTGGGGAGTAGTGCTGTTGTTGTTGTTTTTTCTTTTTCTTTTTGTGGTTTTGTATTTTGTAATTGTCATTGTTTCCTTTGTTTTTGTCTTTTGTAAAAAAAAAAAAAAGTTATGTAACAAATGTAACATGTTGAAATATCTGTGAAAAAAAGAAAATCTGATAAATATATTGTAAAGTGTTACGTAACCATCTACAAGCCTGAATGTCAAAATCATAACCGTAGCGGACAGTCTCTAGTCAAGCAAATACTGTAAATGGATGGGATCTAGGACTAATCGTCCCCCAGGATCGCTCCGGGTCTCGGTCATGTGTCTGAGTGGTTGGCTAATGGCCAGAGTTGTCCTAATGAGACTGCTATGCTCTCTCTCTGTAACGGTCCATTGGTCAAAGGAATAATGGAAAGAATGGTTGACCTCAGCTTACCTGGGAATGTCATCAGGATATCACAGTTCTCAGTGGGCACCATCTTAAGCCAGGACCTACGAGACATGATGTACCGTCTGGCTTGCAGGAGGCGTTTCCCAAACAATTTATCTGAGGGGAGACGGTTCAAAGAAAAAGGCAAACGTAAGGGCACAGGGGAGACAGTCAGAAAGCGCCGTTGAGAGAGTGCGTGTGGGTGTTGGAGAGAACGAAATGCAGGGAGAGATGTCAAGAAAGTAGCCTGTTAGAAAGGTGTCACAGGACTGAATGAATGACACTGCGTGCACGAGAGAATCGGACCGACACTCCGACAGATGGTAATATTTTCTCATCAGAGTGATCAGGGACACAGCTGACAGCTTAGTGAAGCAGAACTTGAACCAATCTGCCCATGACTGCCACTCTGTTACTCATCAACACCAGTCATTTGGCCACAAACTATGTTGTTTCATCACCTCTCAGCTAGAAAAAGACACCAGAGATAACAGTTCACTGTCCATGGAGGTTAACTGTGTCACATCACTCAGCTAGCCACTCTTTGTCCTGCACGAGTGAATGTTGGCCTCCGTCAAATCATTTCATCACATGACCTGTCAGTGGGACTGACAGCCGCATCCATTTACAACTTGTAATTACTTTCTGGGCTCTTCAAAACCCGCTACCAACTTGGTTCGCAGCACTGTTTGGTCAGGTACTTATAACTTTACAGCTATACTGCTCACAGAATATTATAGAAGTGACCTAGGGATGCAATTTCGATCCGATCCGCGATCCGACATATACATTTGGATATTTCAGTGCAACTGACTGCAAAATGCAATGGCAACACGTGTCTCATCTCAAGAGTGGAGGAGCGACGAAAAAGGTTTGCTGGATAAGATTGTGGGATATTGTTTATTTAATAAGTATATGCTAAAAACGTTTGGTTATGGGCTTACAATTGCGTGTGATTAAATTGCATATTTATAAGCCAGAGACCAGATACCGATAAGATATCGGTGCATCCCTAGAAGTGAGGTAATTCACACGTACACGCGCCACACCACATGCACACACACTCATTCACGCACACATACCTTACACACGCACGTACACACGCACGCACGCACGCACGCACGCACGCACGCACGCACGCACACACACACACACACACACACACACTCAAACTAACCACAGAGCACTTGTGCAATTAATCACTTTGTCACTATGTCTGTCCTTCTGGCCAAGCATCACTCCAGCAGCACCCTCGCAGTCTGCAGCATCAACTGAGCTGCCCCATTGGATCATCACTGCACAAGCCATATTGCTCACTTCCTACACCAACCCACTTCCATTCTTCTGTTGTTCCCTAAATGCGTTATGCATCTGCATGCTATACCAGCAAGTACAATGAACTGTAAACAGAGCTATGGTGTCCAGTGTCCTTTTGGTGGTGGTGAAAGGGGCCATGTTCCCTTTTCTGCATGCAGTAAAGTGGCGATGTATTGTTTAGCTAGAGCATGCTTTAAAAGCAATTTAGTTTGGAAAGTATTAATTAACCTACCAGATGTATTAATTTGATATTGTCTGTGCATAAGTCATACAGTCAGTGCTAAAGAGTGGCACTGGCAACACAAATATTGGTAGTCAGTGTAGATTTTGTCAACTAAAACTATGAACAAAGAAAATAAAAAGTAAAATAAACACTAAGCTATAATGACTAAAACTAAGATTAAATATATTGACAATTTTGTCAACAAATAAAAACTAGACTAAAACGTTTAGGGAGGGACTAGTGAAGAAGAGATCAGGTGGAACTAAAAAAGTAATTTTAAGTTTGAAAAAATGTATGCTCTGAAAAATCTACAAGCTCACAACGCGTCGCAGCGCGACTAAAACGGAAACTACTAAAATATGACTAAAACTAAATGACTAAACTAAATCAAAATCTGCTGCAAAATATAACACTGTTAGATCCACACAAAGGGATCCAAAATCCTACACACAGTACAGTACGTGTGTGTGTGTGTGTGTGTGTGTGTGTGTGTGTGTGTGTGTGTGTGTGTGTGTGTGTGTGTGTGTGTGTGTGTGTGTTTCTGTGGTAGGATATGGGTGTGCCTTTGATTCTTTGTGTTTTTTCCTGTACAGAACTTCTGAACACAAGATAAGTCTGGCCTCGCTATTGACATAGTGGTGCAATTTAATCCATCTCATTATCTGATTCCCTCTCTGTCCTACCTATCCTACAAGTGTAGGACCAGTAGAACTGATGCTATATAGTGAATAACTCCACTGAATGACATCATTGCTCATGGGCTGAGCCTTTGCCAAGTCATTCGACTGAAACACTTTGTTCCAGAGAAAAGGCCTGGATCTGCATTTCAGCAGTACAGACAAATTCAAAACAATACTATCTCTTTAATATATAGGCTACTGCATGGCGATTCTACTGTTCAGCTGCTGTGGAGATACAGCATGTGGTGACTGTGGTGGGACACTGCTCTCAAAATTAGAAATACCGCAGAGAACAAGATGAGAGGCAAATATAACCATTGCTGAGGAATTGCTCATTATTTTATTTTCGAGTGGTGCTCCTGGAAGGAGCTAAGCTCCAACATCTGGCTTTGTCCAGGATGCGAAGCGAGGCCTACATCTGGCCTACACAGAGCACAGAGCACAAAGCTCTCAAAGTTTGTTATACGCCCAGGGTCACATTGGCCATGCTTCGCGGGATGCTTAAAGGTAGGGTAAGTGAAGAACACCTTGACTTGGGCTGTTTGAGCGCAAGCCTTGGTAAGTAACTTGCTATGACCTGTCATCCTCCTCGTCTACTCACCAAGCCAGGGAGATGAGAAAAAGCCCAGTTACCCCTTGAAGTTGAACCAAATCAGGGATCATAATGCAGAGGATAACTTTGACCCCACTCTCACCTTCACATGATATGATCTTTCCTCTTCTGTGGCACATATTAAGTTTCCCTAATATGAAAAGTGTTGAAGTTTGACCTGAGACCTAAGATTACTTGATACCCTTTCTTACACTAGTAGTAAGTTTGTCAGGAGCTGTCAACTTCTGAAATGAAGCTCACAACTCTGTGTGGGTGAACAAAAGCAGAACCTGAAGAAAGCGTAGTCGAATGAGCTGCAGTGGTGGCATGATAACACTGTATAAGACATCAACAAAATAAGAAAGTCTGCTGTGACTCTGTTACAAGCTGTAGGATGCTATAGGATGGACCTTTCAGCACCATGGTGATCTTGTGTCCAAATGGTGAAATGGTTAAGAGAACACCTCTGGGCAACATTTTTGTACCCACAAATAAAATTAAAATGTGTTCTGAGTGTAACTGACAAAGTAGCCTATGCAAAAAATGTGGAATGTGGATACAATATTCTCCCCACTGTGCTCTTTTACCCTGTTGTATAGCTTAAGATGAAAGAAGAAAAACAGGATTTAAATAATGTGTTCTATAACAAATTGCAACGAAACCAATTGTCTACCAACATTCTGTTCATTCTATGTTTTTCTTCAATGCATCACTGACTGGCTATTCAAAACCCAAACTAGCTTACAACCTGCAGTGACGTTAGCTACCTGCATTTTTATGAAAGAAGTAAGCCTGCAGGACTTATTTATATGCACCTGTGGACCACAACAACGACCTGGCAGACACTTATTGGGCCTCTCTCAGAATGCGTAGCCTATGCAGCAAAGGGGCAAGAAAAGGCAAACCAAAACTCAAACCACGATAAGAAGAATGACCACTTTGTCGTAAGGGTTCGGGTGATCGAATATTATCCAGCCTGGCTACTCGATCTACACTGAAGGAAGGGGTATCCTTCTATGGAAGACTGCACCATCGTAAAACACACACACCCTCTCTCCCCCCTTTAATTTATCAAATGAACACCAACATAATAGTCCCCATCGGTTACCTGCAGTGCATGCATGATAGATACACGGTTTATTTAGGCACAACGTCGTGACACTCACCGAGCACGCCGGATGGCATTGAAGGAATGTGCTGCTGCTTCTTGGTCCTGTCTCTGTCCTCCTCGCTTGGCACGCTTCGGTCCATCCTCTCCCCTGCTGCTGCCCCGTCGCCGTGGTCGACGTCGGTGGGACTGGGACTGTTGCCACTGTTTACATGAGCGTCGGCATCAGCTGCAGCCAGCATGCCTGCTGCAGACATCTATAAGAAGAACTAACTGGTGGCGACCGTGCAACTGGAAAATAAATGTACCCGGAGGGATTTTTTTTATTGCATGATCGCTCCGCGTTGAAGCGCACGGGGAAGCCCTACTAGTGGTGATGATGATGATGATGAATCATGATGATGATGATGTTTGTCACGGAGGAGGAAGATGGCCATGTATGACACCTACACATTACGCGCTCCAGTCGTAACTGGTGACGACACAACGGTTGGAGGGGACACCGAGTCCCACGCTGCTGGCGTGCAGAAGTATATCATCACATACATTGCCATGCATCATGCATGCAGCTGCAGCATGCATGCACCGATCATGCACATTGCACATGGCTGGCACTGGCAGATCAATCGTCGCACCCCACGCTTGAAAGGCTACGGTCGGCATAGCATACTGTTGTTTTAATATGGCAATAGATAATAAGTGAATAAGTAGCCATATCTAGCCAAGTGAAATCATATCTACCAACACCACCAGCAAAAAAAAAGAAAAGAAAAAGAAAGAAACGGTCCACACTCCACTCCACAGCTTCGATAAAAAGGGAAAGGAGGTCGATGAAGGCGCATCGTCACTCTTTGGCTCCCCCTAATGATCAGGTAATCAACACTAATTACACTTAAGACAAACAAGTCACTCACAAACAGGTGTGTAGCCTACACATCCTGATACGTGTTTTAAAGTTTGTTTTAGGCTAATAAAGGCTATAGATATATATGGGAAAGGACCCCAATGTAAACAAGCCATTGTACTTTCTTGGGGTTACATCCTATTACTATTAGTAGGTCTATACCTTGTATCTGAACTGTAGCCTACTGTCCTGTACTGTGCTATTCCTATGCCACTTCAAATAAAGTATTAAATCAATCAATCAATAAACCTATCCCAGCCTTAACCTACCCTGACCCTCCTCTGTATTTACCTACGGTATATTGTTTCTTCTTTTTTTTTTTGCTTTTTTTTTTTTTTTTTTGCTTTTTTCTGACTATATGCATAGTAGCCTACTGTCTGTGTTCTATCCGTCTGCCATTCAATGTTATATGAGATACTTAATGGTTTCCTGTGTAAATAAGCCAAGTTCTTTTCTAGGATCTCCTTTTAGTTGACCTTGTACCAGTGAACTGTACCATCATGAAACTGTACCTTTTCCTATGCAAACTTCTAATAAAGTCTTCAATCAATCAATCAATCAATCAATCAATCAATCAATCAATCAATAAAAAACACACAAAAAACACGTGCCCATACATTTATTTATTTAGTTGCTAACCTTTACCACACTTTCTCTTGATGAATGATTTGGCTGCAAGGAATGATTGATTAGGTTACTCTCCTCAAACACAGTTAACAGTTCAGACTAGAGGAGGTCAGTAATTGTATTTCTTGGGTGGGATCAATTATTCATTGGCACAAGTAATCCTGCTGGTGCAATTATCTAACACATTGGATCAAGTCGACAACTCATGGGCCAAACAAGTCTACTTGGCTGCATTTCAGACAGCCTATTATTCATTCATTCATTCATTCATTCATTCATTCATTCATCCATTCATTCATTCATTCATTCAGTATTCAGAACAGACAAGTTATAAGACGTATATAGACTTATACAGTAGACTGTAAGACTTACAGACTGTTTAGACCTTCCATGTCATGTCTAATAGCTCAATGGCTATGCCCCTTCAAACGAGTCTAATAATTTGCCATGAGTTTTAACACATTTCCTTTTCAACTAATTTACTCTGTCTCACAAACCCTAACTATCCAGAACTAGCTGTACTGAGCTATGTTACTACATATCCCAGAAGTCAGTGCAGTGTGACTTTTTGAAGGCAGTGCAATAGTATGACCACTAGATAGCAGTAGTAGTCTGACTACTAGTTGGCTGACTGAGTCAGCCAATCCATGAATATGTTCCAATGTGAAAGCAAATTTGACCTATTTAACAAGACAAATCTTTTTTATCCAAAAATATATTTTTTTAACAAGATCACAATGCGTATCGGGTAGACACCTCTGTGTCCGGACCCCCACTAATCCAGTATCTGGCTTAAAGTCCTGTTCGCAATTTGGTGTTAGGGGAGTTTCTCACCTGAACTGAGTCAGTGGGTCCCTAGACATGAAAAATCACTGAGGTGCTCGTCCGCCATAGTGCCAGGAATGGCGCAATGGCCAAATCAAATATGGCTGCCATCGGCTATGATGAAAATCCAACTTTTCTGTTTCTGGGTGTATATGCACATGTAATACCTCTATTTGGACTAATTGTGGTGTGGGGAATTCATTTCCGATATTGTTTTGACCATTTTGGGTGATTTGGACCTCAAAAGGTTATGGTCAAGGTCATTTTGCTATTCCGAAGACCGTGGGCCATAACTTGGCCATTGTTAGGAGTAAATACAGGTGCAGTAGGTCTAAATCAACTAATGCTGACATGTATAATTCATTTCTGACATTGTTTTGACCATTAAGGATCATCTTGTCTTTGAAATATCAATGTCAATGCCATTTTTCAAAAACGATTTTGTTCATTACTTGCACTTTTATAGTATTTTTTGTAAGTTTGTCACTATTTTATAGTAAGTTTGTTTTGTTTATAACAAAAGACATACTAGTGAGAAATACAACAAGTAAACATTCACATTTAACTTTAAAGGGGGGTTTTAAATGGGTGTTTAAATGAGCAAATAAGACTATTTACGAATAAAAGTGACAAATAAAATCACACAACAAAAGCACACACAAAATTAAATAACAATTTCCCTCAAAGTGCACCATATTGTGATTGTGTGCATCCAAGTTAGTATGATGTGTTTTTACAGGATGGATTTGCCATTGTTCCATGGCAAAATATGATGCACCGATATCCATCAGCAAGGCAGCCATATCCTCGAGAGTCGAAGTGTTCCTTGCATCCATCCATGTTCCATTGGTTCTAGTCTTTCCTCAGGTTCCTTGGCTGTTGCAAGCAGGTGGCAAGACATGCACTAGAAAGGTGCCTTGTTGGTATCAGCAGTTGTACTTCTCTGCTACCAATGCTGTGTCTTGTTCTGTCAAGGTCTTTGCCTCTCCAAAGTGTGTTAGATATTGTATTTGGTCAGAAGCCATAGCTGCATGCTTAGTGCCCACCTGGCCCATGCAGTCATCTCCAGTTTCCAAGGCATATGTCCCCTGATCACTGTCTTGGCTAGTGGTGCTCCAAGATGAGAGACTGCTTGATGCTGTAGAAGCATGTGCCGCTGCACACCTAGTGCCATACTGCTACCAGATCTACTTAATCCCCAGTGCTTGGAAGTATCACTACGACAACTCTCTGGGGTCCACTCATAATCCTGGCGACCCATTATTCCCTCCATTAGGTTACGGTTATGGGTAGGTTTAGTTATAATAGGGCCAGTTGACTCCACAATCCACATGTACCAGCAGCTTGGTGACAGCCTCCTCAATCTAGTTCAATCTTTGGGATCTCTTCACCTCCAGCCCTTTTTGCAGGGAGCCACTCATCATCATCAGAGATAACAGACGCACCCATCCCTCATCAACTTTACAAATTCTGGGTGTCTGAGGAGAACACACAGCTCTCCAGCTGTGTGTTCGGAATATGGTGTCCATTCAAGCTTGTGGCGATGTAGGTAGAACGGCTGCCTTGGAATCTGGAGGTTCCAGGGTCGATTTCTGGCTCCTCCTGCTTATTTGTCGAAGTGTCCTTAAGCAAGACACTGAACCCCTAACTGCTCCCGGTGAGCACCTTGCATGGTTTCATGGTGTGAATGTATGTGTGAATGTGTGTGTTAATGGGCAAATGTGAAATATATTGTACAGTGCTTTGGAGAAGAGCGCTATATACTGTAAATGCAGTCCATTTACCATTATCAGCTCTGTTGTCTCTGTTGATGATTTCGCTAGTGGAGAAGAGATCCCAGACATCTTGAATAGGATTGAGGAGGCTGACACCTGGTGCATGTTCAGCCTCCATTATAACTAAGCCTGTCCCTAACCTTCACTAACCTAATGGTCAGAATAATGAGATGTCGGAAATATGAGCGGACCCCAGAGAGTTGTTGTCTCCTTCACATTACTGCTATATTACACCCCATATTTCCAAGCACTGGGGATGAAGGAGATCTGGCAGCAGTATGGCTCTGGTGAGACTCACTTCTACTGCATCAAGCAGTCTGATCTTGGAGCACCACTAGCCAAGACAGTGATCAAGGCACATATGCCTTGGAGACAGGAGATGACTGCATGGGCCAGGTGAGGATTAAACATGTAGTTATGGCTTCTGACAATATCTAACAAACTTTGGAGAGGCAAAGACCTTGACAGAACAAGACACAGTATTGGTAGCAGAGAAGTACAACTGCTGATACCAACAAGGCACCTTTCTAGCGTGTTTCTTGCCACCTGCTTGCAACAGCCAAGGAACCTGAGGAAAGACTAGAACCAATGGAACATGGCATGACATAAAGGCTTATCCTGTTGTCCAGGACAAGTGCCCATACTATGGAGTGGAGGGAGCAAGGGGGTCATTAGCCGTCCTTTTGTTGTTATTTCAATGTATGACATTTTTATCCGGACAAGTGACTTTTGTCCCCGGACAAGTGAATGGGAAATATACTTGTCCAAAGGACAACTGCCTCAAAAAGTCAATGTCAAGCTCTGATGGATGGAAGGAGCACTTTGACTTTTGTACACTCCTGCCATGTCTGAAGCAAGACACTCGACACTGATGGAGTTCTGTGCATCATATTTTGCCATGGAACAATGACAAATCCATCCTGTAAAAACACCTCATACTAACTTGCATGCACACAATCACAATATGGTGCACTTTGAGGTAAATTGTTATTTAATGTTGTGTGTGATTTTGTTGTGTAATTTTATTTGTCACTTTTATTCGTAAATAGTCTTATCTGCTCATTTAAACACCCATTTAAAACCCCCCTTTAAAGTTAAATGTGGATGTTTACTTGTTGTATTTCTCACTAGTATGTATTTTGTTATAAACAAAACAAACTTACTATAAAATAGTAACAAACTTACAAAAAATACTATAAAAGTGCAAGTAATGAACAAAATAGTTTTTGGAAAATGGCATTGACATTGATATTTCAAAGACAAGATGATCCTTAATGGTCAAAACAATGTCAGAAATGAATTATACATGTCAGCATTAGTTGATTTAGACCTACTGCACCTGTTTTTACTCCTAACAATGGCCAAGTTATGGCCCACGGTCTTCGGAATAGCAAAATGACCTTGACCATGACCTTTTGAGGTCCAAATCAACCAAAATGGTCAAAACAATATCAGAAATGAATTCCCCATACCCCAATTAGTCCAAATGGAGGTATTACATGTGCATATACAGAAAAGTTGGATTTTCATCATAGCCGATGGCAGCCATATTTGATTTGGCCATTGCGCCATTCCTGGCACTATGGCGGACGAGCACCTCTGTGATTTTTCATGTCTAGGGACCCACTGACTCAGTTCAGGTGAGAAACTCCCCTAACACCAAATTGCGAACAGGACTTTAAGCCAGATACTGTATTACACAGTGAAGTGACAATTTAAGGACTTTTAAGACCTTTTTAATAATAAAACATTTAAAGAAAATACCATTTACTACAGGTAGTGGTACTCAACAAACTATACTTTAAAAACTAATCAAATGTTTTACCAAATTGTCAAATAATGAGAAAGTCAAAAAAGTCAAAAATTCAAATACAGTATAGGCCTACTAAACCTTTATCTGAAATTATCTGTGGAAACGAGTCGAACAAAATTGCATGCGTCGACTCCTACGTTCCAAGTGCTTATCGGGGTGGGGGGTCAGTCCAGTTAAAATATGATTCTTTTGGGTGTCACAGCCTGAAAAGGTTGAGAACCACTGGGGCCTAGTAATGCCTGAAGTTCATGAGCTCAATATCTCCCCTGGACAAGTGGGAAAGTGTGGGAGACTGCATGGGGTTCAAATCTCTGGTAGGGTTTGAAAGTTACTGATTCTACCTTTAAATCATTCATATGGTCTTCCTCCGCTGACTGAAGAGGTTTAGAAAGGATTCCAGGATACTGTGTAACCTCTGCAGGTGCACCGATAGAGAGTAGAGTTTGGCTGCATCAGTTATATGGAGAAACAAGATTGCAAGGCTCTACAAGGCAGTGGCTAAATCTGTGTTTCCTGTGATGTCTGATTGCCAGAACGCCTGCTGATTGTTTTTTTTTTTTTTTTTTTGCTCGTGAGTACCGTTGCTTATGTATTTGCCTCCGCCTGTGGAATGCTGTAATGACACTGTGATTACAGGCTATTATTGTTCAGGGTGTGAATTTGTTTGATAGTTGTTTCTCTGGGTGGGATACTGTTTTTGACACTGGGACTGTGTGTATTTTTTGTCCTGCATAGTTCAGGCTTATTGAATAATAGGGTGTATCATGTCATATACTTTTTGTTCATTTGTAATATTTTCTTCCTACTGTACCTCTGTAGCCTACCTCACAGTACTTCTCTTACACTGTATCTGTAACCTTTTAATTAAAGAGCCAAGTCACCTCAGCAAGGTGGCAAATGGTACCCTGACATATTGGTCTCCATCCAGCAGGCTCAGTGAAAGTCTTCTGAGCTCAAAATAAACTGTAAAAAGACTACAGTGTACAAATACAGGCGACGTAGATGCCGTTCACATTTTTATATTGACATTTCTGACACTCGTCTCTTGCTCTCTCTCGCTCGTGGAAAAATAACATTTTGGTTCATGGATTAACAGTCTTCAAACTTCTTCAAACGTCTTCTTCTCAGGGTGATTTGTTTGACTGCTCATTTTGAGTTCTATGCAAAGTTTGTATTGGTTCTAATCACAATTAAGTTTTAAACACATTCTTGGCGCTATGCTATTAACGAGTACATTATTATTAATATTGTTTAGAAGTAAATATTCTAAACAAAGTGCAGTGACTTCTGAAAGGGCTTCATCTCCAGTAAGTTCATAATACTCCACATATTCAAGACAGCAACGAAATCCTTGACCATAGAGCTGTAGCAGTGTTTTATATAAAATTAACCATTTTTATTCCTTTCACACAAACAAAAAGAACCCAGTTTGACAACCTCTGGCCCATTTTCTAGCCTCTATGTTATATAGGAAAGAGAAAGAGTGCAAATCTACCTGAGTTCCTCTCTCATCATTCCTCCGTTATGTAATATTATGTTATACCTATTATGTTATATGTATCTCCTTGGGACACAGGGTTGTCTTAGGTTAAGTGACTGGATATCCTGTAGCTGAACTTAGCTACTCCCTTTCTATCCCCACCTGTCACCTACTGTACAGTCTTACTACTGTAAGTGCTGTCTGTACATTTCTTTAGCACTGAGAAAGTATCACCATAATCACTGACCTCTTCCAGTAGCCCTGAGGGATCAAAACCTAAATCACTGCAGTGGCTTTATCTCCCTCACTTCACTGTCTTAGCAGACTACATGATCAGTAATCCTTTCTGCATCCTGGCATCTGGTATAGCACCAGTAAAGCTGGTTTGTGATGGATAATCAATGGCATGGATAAATGAGATACATTTAAAGCCCGTCTCTGCCTACATCAGCTTGGCTGATGAAATGCACATTAATAAAACCAAAGGAAAAACACCTTTCTCTCGTTTCATGCTTGTGTAGTTTCTTTGGCAGACAACGGTATTATGTCAATGTGAGGATTTTCCAGGATACCATCTTTGATGAGTACAGTTTTAAAATCTTAGTTTAAGTTCTTGATTATAAATATATTCTTTACATCAAGTGTGTCATGAAGAAGCCTTATTTAAATGCATTCACAACAGCCATTGTTTAAACAGGCATCGGCCTAGTCAAATTATGAATGTGTGAAATGTGCATATCTGTCTGCATATCTCAAGAACCAATCGACTTCAGACTGCGTACGTATGGTGGAGTATGGTGGTGCCCAATGTGAAGACAGTCAGATCAGCGGTCAGATCATGATGTCATAATACTTATGTCATAGACCTGGATTCCTATCACTATGATAATTGGGTACACAATGGGCACATATCCTGGTATAGCTACACTGGGTATTGCATACCTGGGTGGGGGGACATGTGTTCCCAACGGGCATCGTTCTAAAAATGCACGGAATCTTTGTCTCTGTCTGCCATTGTGTCTGTTCCATACATATCTCGAGGCCCGTTTGCCTGGTCACCTTTAAACCTGGCAAACACATTGATGTCTATAATTGTAAAGCTTTTGAATGGACAGTGAAACAAACATTATGGGTTACATAAATCCATAATATCAAACACAGACTGTTGTAAGGCTAATTTTATATCATATCCTTTTAGGCTACTGACCCGTACCCCATCACTTCCCTTCTACAGTTACAACTTTAAAGACGAGAGGCCAAGGTAAAAGTCAAGGCTGCAACACATAGGGGTACGTATAGGCTCAGTGTTTCCTCCCAGCTGCTTCCAGTGTGTTACTTCATATAGAAGTTTGAACGCTTTACCAGCCTGGGCGGCCATGAGACTAATGGGGGCCAGGCAAATAGGAAACGTAATTAGCCCCCACGGTCAAGAGGGAGCATTTGCAGCCAGAGACAAAAGAGGTCAGAGTTCTGTGAACCCAGGCGAGGAAGGAGGTCGTAATCATAAGCGCCTGTTCCTTTTCCTGACTTGGCCAGTGGGGTGGCAGCCTGGGGTGTGGGACAGTGAACGGCAGACGTTGTGGCCCCTGCCATTCCTCTGTGGGGATTAGTGGGGTTCATAACACTGACGTGACAAGTATAGCCGGATATGTCCAGGTATAACAATGTGTGAAAGCCATGTTGCCTCCATACTGCCTATGCATTATGCAACTGTTTACCTGCTGATTAGGCTGGATACCTATGGACCTAGATATCTGAAGTGTTGAGGTAAATGCTACGACAAGGACAAGGCACTGATATTGCAACTTATTGTTAGTCCTCTGTATGTAGATAATAGACATTGGGACTTTTATTTGTGTTAATTACTTTCATATGTTTTTTCCACAAAGTTATTGTCAAAGATATAATATCACTAATCATTTATATATCAATGATGTTTCAACAAAGTAAAAGAGTCAACTTTAGACCAGTGGGAGGAAAGGAATAAGGTAAATAAATAGGAATGCAGATACTGTACATACTGTAGTGGTAGAGTACATGACAGACCTTGGCTTATTGTAAAAGGATACTTTATAACCAGATTCTTTCTTTACCTTGCCCCCCATTTCTTTTCTTTTCTCTTTTTTCCAGTTAAGGTGAACAACCACGTGTCAACTGTGTGGTGTTTACTGTGTATTATCTTTTGTGCCATCCTCCCATTGGCTACTTCACAGAGCCAATGAAGTCGTGACGTACAGTGGAAGGAAATTAAAGGACCTCTGGGGATCTTCACGGTGTTTACACTGTACAATATCATCAGAGGGTTTTCCACTTGAGACAGTTAGGACTGGTTGTTCTGTGTCCCAGTCAGTGTCGGAACCATCCGTCCAGTGACCTTTAGTCTCCCCTCTGTTTCTCTCAAGTAAAGCCTGTCATACTAGATGCTCTTGCTGGAAAAACACTTGGTGTTTAACAAAGGATATCCGTGACAGAGGTCTCACTTTACTGAGTCTAACTGTTTATTTATTAATTGGCAACCAGACAATACATTTTTGGTTCATGGATGAACTCTCCAAACAGGATGTTTGTTTCCTCTCGAGGTGATTAGTTTCATTCCTTTTGAGCTCTATGCAAAGTTTGTATTGGTTCTAATGACAATGGGGTTTTAATTCAGAATTTAAACAAATTCAGGCAGGTATGCTATTAACAAGTACTTTATTATTAATATTCTCTTTTACAGAATGGTTTGGAATAAACATCTCATTAATTTGTATCAATATATGTCACTGTGGGCAGCTATGTCCACATGTTTATACCACACATAGACCATACAAGCTACGGTAGAACAATAGAATGCAATGTATCATTTCGTTGCCTAGGGCTATTTCAGGGCTGCACATGGACAAAAACCCTGTAGACCAGGGGTCTTCAACGTTTTCAGGCCAAGGACCCATTCGTTGACAGAGAGATGAAGCAGGGACCCCCACAACCTTTTCATAGATTCCATCGTTTAACAGAACAATCATTAGTGTATTTTGGATTCATGTCAATTTGTGTTTTCAGATATTTAACCACTTGAACCATCGATACTTAATAAACTTGACCTTTCATTCTGTACTTAGTCTGCTCTTTTTCCCCTCTACACCAAACCACTTTGCCAAAAATAGCAGATCTACAAGCTCACAACGCCTCGCAGTGCAAGGCGTTTTGAGCTTGTGGATCTGCTATTTTTGGCAAAAGCTCACTAGAGTTCAAGTTGTTAATATAAAAAAGGGGGAAAAGGTTCTATCACTCAGTTTTGGAGGACCCCCTGTAGTAACTCTGAGGACCCCCTAGGGGTCCCGTACCCCCTGTTGAAGACCCCTGCTTAGACATGGCTTTCCTCCTTCAGTAAGCTCACAACACAACGCTTTGTAGATCTGCTGCTTTTGCTAAATGTTCACCCCAGAATAGGGATGGCAGATTTCATGGTGTGATTATAAGTGGAATGTCCTCTTTCAAACCTGCTGATGGGACATTCATCAGTTTTTAGACTGATACTGTGGGGTTTTGCGCTGGTCCCCTCCCATCCGCCACTACTGGCCTGCTGACAGGTTGGCAGGTAAGCATAAACATCTCAGGGATTTAATAGAGGTGCCGGCAAGTCGTGGAACATGAAAGCGGGTCATTTATAGGACAATTACGCACACAATAGGTGACGCAAATGGGGACATAATTTATCAAACAAGTGTATATACTACAGGATGTATAAACAATAAAGAACAAAGAAGGATCTCACATGATGAAGTATAATCGCTGTGCTTTTATTTAAAGTATTTACATTGTTTATTGCGCTAATTTATATACACTTTCGTCACATTCAAGCACATTCAATTCACATTATCAAAAACAAAAGGTGCAAACGTTATTCAAATCCTGTAGTAGAATGACCTTTATAAAGATACGTTAGAAACATCTAATCTAAAAAGAAAACCTGTTGATAAAGGTGTATCATAATTGTATTCACACATACTTACACATACACATTCATACTTTGATAACACAATATGAGGAGATGTGGATAGATACAGAGAGATTGTGGATAGATAGAGACTGTGAAAGATGTGGAGATAGATAGAGGCTGAAGGATGTATTAGACCGAAGGACATATCAGTTCTCCTCTCCTCGTTTATATTGTTTTCCTTTTCTCTAACCAAAAAATGATTTGAACGGATCTTTCTCTTTCTCTTTCTCTTGTCTGTCCAGTTCCCTATAAGTAGAGAAGAGGAAGGAAGGGAGACAAAATAAAAGCGATTCAGATACAGAAAGTCAGAGACAGAGAGAGAGGGGGAAAAAAAACATTAGTTTGTCACAGCCCAGCAAATGTGGGGAACCATGCAAATGGTCAGAATGAAGACTTTGTAATCAATTTATGTCCTTTTTCAACTTCCAATGCCAGGGGCGTCACAAGGGGGGGGGGGGGGGGAAGTGGAACTGAGTTACTAGGGCCCAAGGTGGAGGGGCCTTATTTTATACTTTAGCTATTGAAAAATAGCAGATATACACGGCTCACAGCACGGCACCGAGTGTCGCGATTCGAGCTTGTAGATCTGCTATTTTTGAAAAGTCATGAAAATGTGTGCAAATCTTTCAATAGGCCTATATGTATTTTTAAGCTAACATTTGTAACTAAAATTTTGCTTCTGGGTGTCCCTGGAACTAAATATTTTGAGATGGGAAACATAGGTTTTTCAAAAAACCTTAGAAAGATTTGAAATATTCAAAGACTTGTGTATCTGCTATTTTTCAATAGTTAAAGCAAAATAATGCGTAATAATGCATTCCCAGTCTAAATGGGTTAAACCCCCTCCCCCTATGAAGAACATTCATGGGGGCCCGCAGTGAATCATTGTACCCAGGGCCCAGAATTTGGAGCGACACCCCTGTCCATTGCAACAATAATTATGAACTGCTGCAACAGCAGCGTAGTACTGTATACTCACTCTGCGCGAGTCGGGTTGGCAGCGCGCTCCAGATCTTGAAGGTGTTGTTGGACTGCTGCTGTTAAAACACGAGAAGACATTGCTTTGATGATTAGGCCTATGTCATTACTACTGTACCTAGTACTGTCATTAATCATATTCACATAATGGCTATTTTTGAGCGGTGCTCCTGGAAGGAGCTACGTAAGCACCAACATCTGGCTTTGCCCCCCAAAAAATGTCCAGTCTCTGAAGCATGGCCTACATCTGGTCTAGATATGTCCTACATCTTGGCACAAACAGCTCAAAGTTTCTGAGACAACTCTATAATATAGAGCTTTTAATTAGATCAGTGGTTCTCAAACTTGGGGTTGGGACCCCAAGTGGGGTTCCCAAATCATTTTGTTCTCACTCAATGGTAAACAAACCAACACACAGTATAAGTGTATACAGGGTATCTGCACATTTATAAAGTGACAATTTAAGGACTTTCAAGACCGTTTTAATACCAAACTGGCCAAACTGTCAAATATTAAGTAAGCAAGAGGCGAACATTGTGAAAATAGCCAATCTACTTGCTCACAACGCCTCGCGTTGCGAGGCGTTGTGAGCATGTACTGTAGATCTGCTATTATCACAATATTCATCCATGGACACATTCAATTTGAGGGTCCCTACAATTCCAAGTGCTTGTCAGGGTGGGGGTCCCCAGTTCAAATATGTTTATTTTGGGGGTCACAGCCTAAAAAGGTTTGAGAACCCCTGAATTTATATACCGGTATATATATATATATATATATATATTAATACTCACCTCCTTGGCCTGATGCTCTTCCTCCAGTACTGGATCCCAATCCGGTTCCACCTCCTGTTCCCCTGCTCAGTCCACTGGTCCCTAACCCAGTTGTACCCTTGCTAGCTACTAGTCCAGCTGATCCTGTGCCCTCTCCTTCTTTTTTTGACCACCATGACCAACCTGCCTTACCATCTGTTTTATCTGTTTTACCAGCTGAGCCCAAACCACTGGTAGCTGTCTTTACTGTCTCATCTTGACCAGTATTGCCCAAACTGCTGCTGCTGCTCTTACTGCTACTACTGCTACTACCAACACCTGTACTAAAAGCTGATCCAGTTGAACCCGTCTTCTTCACTGTTCCCGTCGAGCCCAAGCTTGATGAACCCTGGCTATTTGAACCAAAACTTGAGGAACCAAATCCAGTTGTCTTGAGGCTGGTTGAGCCGACTCCGCTTGAAGCAGTCTTACTCGACCCTAGCCCAGTTGAGCCTGAGTTAGAGCTGGATCCAATAGACCCTGAGGTTGCTTTATTTGATCCAAAGCTAGATGTTCCTTTAGTCAAGCCAAATCCACTTGAACTTGAGCTTGACCCTGTTTTACTTGAGCCAAACGCTGACCCAAAACTAGAACTAGAACTGGATGACCCCAACCCTGTCTTGCTGCCTGTATTCCCAGCAGATGAGCTGGATCCCCCACCAAATTTGCTACCCCATGATGACCCTCCAAAGGTACTTCCTCCACCTCCAGAAGACCCTGTCTGAAATGAGAGAGATATATATTGTCAAAAGTAAAACTGGCTACTATTACTAAATGTGATCGATCATGAATAATAACACTCTGGCATCTCTTTCATTATAGGCAAAGCTTTTTGAGAATAGCAGATCTACAAGCTCACATGCTTGTGAGATTGCAGATCGGCTATTCTTGAAAAAAGAAAACCTTTTTGGAAAAAGGTGTTATTAATATTTGATGTAATCATTGTATACAGCATTTATAGTACGGATTGGTATTGTGGTTAAAAGAAGCATTGTCAAGGAATTACAATGGAAATGCAGAAAATAATAAGAACACATCAAGGAACGTCATTAATGAAGTTCTGAGCAATGACAGGCAGAAACCTTGTATCTCCATGTTTCATTTATATGTTTTTATCATAAATTACTGCTATTGGTCATTTTATACATAATGATTTCATCATAAATAACAGTGTTATGCAAAAGTAGTAAAACTAACCTGTTTTTAAAGCTAAAAAAAACGCATCATGGTGTGACACATTGGGAGCTTAGCTTAGCTTAGCTTTTGTCTATAATGATATGCCCAAGCTATGGGACGGCAGGTTGAAAGTGGGTTTTATAAATATTTAACCAATGAAAAGTAGTATCACAAGCTTGTGTCTAAATAATAACTGCATTGAATCCATTAGAACACAGGTTCTTTTTATTTTCCAGTTTGAGGAAAAGAGTGGTTTTCGACATACAAGTTTTCTGCCTGACAGCAGCATACAGTAAGGGATGTTTACCTAATTCACACCTTTTTGCCCTCTTGTCCTGCAGCCATTGTTACAGTCAAGCAGATGTTTTCCCTCCACCTATATCCTAAAAGCTGGATCATGTCCAATGCCCTACCAGAAATGGCTTTTGTATATGCCACGGTGTTCCCGTGGGTATTATGAGAGTAAATCTGTCTTTTGAGGCAGCAGGAATTGTTGACTGCGGGGGGATTTCATTGAAACAATGAAGTGTCAAGCATGTGCCACATAAATGCTAGACATGACAGTGATTGTGTGCAAGTGTTTCTGTGTGCAAGCATGGAGTTAACTGCACAGTAGTTGTGTCTTTACTGACTACTTGGGGGTGAGAATACCGTATGTTGGTCTTTAATGTCTTTCACTGGCATTATTTCTCAGTCTGTTTTGGTGCCATTTTCCACATTTCTAAATAGTTCTAAGATTCATCCCCCCTTGAAATAAAAATGCAGCTATTTTACTTTTGTTAAGTAATATGAGCATAGTTGTAAGCTAAATTAAAAAAGTCAATGTATATTCAAATCGATTTCCTCTTACCCTACTATAGGAGCAGGATGAGTTGAGAAACTTGACTTGTTCTTCAAGGTGTTTGATCTGTCCATCTTTGAGGTTGATGCTTTTCTCCATGACATCTTTTTCTCCTCTGAGCCTCTCCTTCTCCTTCAGCAGTTTCTCTTTCTCGTCATCGTACGTCAACTTCACCTTCTGGACGTTCTGCCTGTGCTCGTAGATGAGATTTGACCGATTCTTGCTGCACCAATCGTAGTCGTCTTTCTGGTACCCGTTCTCCACCTTCAGCCGGCTGTTCTCGGCCTGAATCTGTGACACCTGGGTCCCCACGGCATCCAGGTACCGCTGGAACTTGTCCTCCACTTCCCGTGACAGGCTGGAGCAGTTGTTACGGATCTGCACGAGGTTGTCTCTCTGCTTGTCGCAGCTGAGCTGGAAGGGCATGTGTTGGGGGAACAGGGAGTCGATCTTATTCAGGAAGGTCCGTGAGACATTGGAGATGCCACTCAGGGAGCGTGTGAAGTCTTCCTTGCACTTGTGCTTGTAGTCAGACAGCTCCTTCTCCCTCATGGCTTTGGCCCTCCTCAGCTGGATGGCCTCTAAGTTGATGGTGTCCCGGTCTTTGGCCACCTGTTCCATTTCCATCCTCGTGGAATGAGCGATTTGGGTGAAGTTGGTCTGCAGCAGTTCCAACATCGCCCTCAGTTGCTCCACCTGCGTGCCACAATCACCTGGGAGGACAACATAAACACAGGGGAACTGTCTCGTTTAAAGTCATTCGTTAAGGGCCCCCATTTTGATGTGCATTTATTTGCGTCAGAGGTGTCGCACCAAATTCTGGGCTGGGTACAGGGATTCACTGCGGGCCCCCCATGAATGTTCTTCATAGGGGGAGGGGGTTTAACCCATTTAGACTGGGAACGCATCATTACACATTATTTTGTGCTTTAACTATTGAAAGATAGCAGATATACAAGCTCACAGCACGGCACCGAGTGCCGCGCTGCAAGCTTGTAGATCTTCTATTTTTGAAAAAATCGTGAAAATGTCTTTGAATATTTAAAATCCTTCTATGGTCTTTTGAAAAAACCTGTTTCCCATCTCAAAATATTTCGTTCCAGGGACCCCCCAGAAGCAAAATTGGAGTTACAAATGTTCGCTTAAAAAATACATATTATATTCAAAGTTTTGCACACATTTTCACGACTTTTCAAAAATAGCAGATCTACAAGCTCGCAGCACGGCACTCGGTGCCGCGCTGTGAGCTTGTATTATCTGCTATTTCTCAATAGCTAAAGTATAAAATAATAAAGGTCCCTCCACCTTGGGCCCTAGTAACTCAGTCCCACTTTTCCCCCCCTTGTGACGCCCCTGTTTGGCGACAATGTTTCATCTCTGGGAGCCCAATCTACCCTGTAAAATCCTAACTCTGAGAGTGTACAAAATGTGTACATACCCCAGCCATAACTCATCCCGTAACTCATATGGGGGTCAACTGGTTTGAAGTATTAAGTAAGATTGCTTCATTCTGTGGTGGGTGTACACACTTACCATTTAGATTAATCCGTGGGCATACATAATGTGGTACGGAGGGCCTCGCTGGATTCAGACACTGATTCTGTTTAAAAGAGTGAAAAAGGTTTTTAATTACCACCACACTTGTTTTGCCATTGTACACACACACACACACACACACACACACACACACACACACACACACACACACACACACACACACACACAGTCTTTACACTACATACAGTAGCATATCGTTGCTGTCAGTATTGTATATAGTCTTAAAACTATTGGAGTATATTAGTAAAGCAGCCTTGGATGCAAACAGTTACAATAATTCATCCCATACGTACATTTAGAATTGTTTGTTTCCCTTCACTGTATCTTTTGTGTGTGTGTAGAAAATAAGGAAGCACAATTTAAATGTCTGATTTGAAAATGTATGCCTTATCCTGTGCTTAACAATAAAAATATTTGAAACAAAACTATTGGAGTATATTTGTAACTAAGCATACTTGATCATCAGCCAAGGTTGTGTTGATTATTATTATTATTAACATATAAAAGTTCAAGCAGGATTTATGAGCAGATCTTTTTTTGTTGTCCTGTCAATAAACTACAATTGTCGGATTTGTATCTTGATATCAATTTGGCCACAAACTCTTTACTCCTTGGTATTAAAAGACAATAGGAATTGTTCTTCTATTGAGCAGCAATGAGCACCCTGCACCGTTACGAGGAAGGAAAGCATAGCATAACATGACCATTTCCTTTGGTTCTACAAAATGTGTGATTGTGTACATATTTCGACAGTATTTATAAGGACTCAACAATATGAATTCAAGCCGGGTTCAAACAAACCAGGTTGAAGCTTGCCAACTTGGTCCCTGAGTGAGGAATCTGCATAGAACACATTACACTCCAGAAATACTGAGACGCCAGTACTGAATCAACAATCCTGCATGGAACATATTCATGAATCATGAAGAATCCATTGTCAAATAAAATGGACTATGATGTCCAAAATGTTAATGCACTTGGTAACTTTTTTAACTTGTTTTAAAGTACGGCACTACCAGCTGTAATTAATGTTGATGCCAGGCTTGATTTCTATAGTTAAAGATAAAACGTTCACTGAAATAGGAAATAGAAAGTATCATAACTTGTACTCCACATACTCAAGAAAGAAAAATAACATGTTAATAATTTGCCATTTAACATTTCTCAAGGCCATTCTCACCAGGTTGTAGCGGCATTCATTGATGTAGTAGATTGACTGGTTGGCCATGAAGCGTAGCCTCATCAGTTCGTAGTCGTCACGGTACTTTGCAGTCAGGGTGACATTGAGCAGTGAGGTGAGGTTCTTATTCTCCTTCTTGAGGGCCTGGTGCTTCAAGGAGAGCGTTCCAAAGCGCTCCTCCAGGTCCTGGATGCGCTCTATGTCCGCTGCGTCCTGCTGCTTTCCATACACCAGGAAGAGCACCAGGCTGACGATGATGAGGGATTGGATGAGCGAAGAAAAGAAGAAAATGACACGCAGATAGTAACCACAGCCCTTGCCCTTTGGACGGTACTGCATCTTCCTCTGGGCCTCCAGCCTTAACTTGGCGGCCTGTGCGTAGCTGTTGTTGTACATGGATTATGATGAGAGGAGAGCCACAGAAATCAGTCTTGTGAGTCAGCGCCACAAACAAAGTTGAGAGAAGAGCCCAATGGCACACAGTTGTTCCAGTTGGAAACCTCCAACTATTCTGAATACTCGTGTCCTGGAGTTTGCTGTAATCTGAAATGCCAAGCCCAGTTCAAACGATGTTCACTCAAAACCACTGAGAGAACAAAGACTGGTGTGTGTCTCCAAGCCCAAGGGGTCTCTCCCAAATCAAATTCCAGATATGGTGATGCAGAATTACTTCAGATGACCAAGTGCTGAGGATAGTCGCTGAACTATCCCCTCTCCTGGCTCGGTGCAGCTCCACAGACAACCTCAATGCTGTAGTGAAGTCAGACGTTTCCCCCCTGTGGCTCTGTTATCGTGAGAATAGGCAAGATTGTGAGCGAGGTGTAAACACGATGGTGGAGTTTATAAACTGCTGGCCGCACACTTCCCATTGCAGGACTCCATCCTGGCTTTGGCCCCCTCCCTCTTTCATTCCGCCCTCTCTGCTTGCCCTCACTGCTGCTCAGCACGCTGGCAGGGGTTAACATAACAGCACACACATACATACTGTACACAGAGGGTTAAAATAACAGCACACACATGCAGAGAGGTTAACATAACAGCATGTACAGTACAGAGGTGTATGCCCACAAGCACACATGGCACAATGAAGAATGCATGTGTATTCAACCACGCACACACACACACACGCGCACACACACACGCACATGCACCAAGAACCCTTCAAGACCCCTCCTGAAGTTCTATTGTTTCACAACATGTCCTTTCCATGAAGAAAATTACTGAGGCAAATTGCTCAAAGATTTAAATAATGTTTAAATAATTACTTTTCATTATACATAATGTAAAGTAATTAACATTTTATTAGAGTGATCACAATTGGTATTGACAATTCGATCAAAATAGGAATCACACAACTTCTGACAAATCATTACATGCTGACTTGCCTTCTCTTTTGTGCACCTTCAAATTCCAAGATGTGCAGGTTGGAAAGACCACCAATTCTGCCCTAACGATCAAATCTTTATGGGATCATGAACAGGATTATCCGGTGCACAGCAGGCCAGGAAGTCAATAGCACACGCTCTTCCTCCTTCTCATTCAGCGGTCTATTTGATGCCGTGTCTCAATCCAACATGATGACGTAGGTAGCTGACAGTGGCTCCCTGGAGGCACACATAGACGTAAAGACACATGCATTCACACACAGGCACAAGCACACGCACACGCAGAGACACACAGACACACACAGAAATGTGTCTGAGAGCAAGAGTCAGGACCTCTTCCTGCCAGGCATTGTTGGCGTGCCAACGCTCGACTTGAGAGGAAGCAGTATTTCATCAAGGTATCCAGGAGCAGTAGATCTCAGATTAAAAAAAGGTCCAACAAACGCAGGATATCAGAGACAAATATGAGATATAAACAGTGGCAATGTTGATTTCACTGAAGCTCAAGTGGGTTATTTAAGTCTGAATCCAAACACCCGGCTGTTGTTATTAAGATTAGATTTGTGAAAATCATGTTTGTGAGATGTTGCCAAGCTGGCTGACTCACCACCTTTGAGTTGGCCTGAGTTGGCTCTGAGGAGCGCACTTTTCTAGGTGATTTCACTGTCTGGCGATGGGGACAGTGAAGAAGATTCCTTGTCAAGATGACACATTTTTTATTTATGTTGTCCTCTAGGCAAAGCAACATGAGACAGACAAGTAGCCTACAATCTTAACACCTATCCTTATTTCAGCCAGGATGTCTTCTGTCAGCTGAAGACTGTATTTTAGAACAAGTGCTGAAGGCTAGGTATTATTTACCCTTTCCTAATCCCAGTGCATTGCTACCTGATGATGACCCTTTTTTGTAGCCTAGTAAGCCTACCTTATTTATCCACACTCTGGCTGGACGACAAAAGGCCAGAGATTCCTCTTTTGCCTTTGTCCATCTATCTGACCTTCCGTTTACTGTGAACTTCTAATAAAGTCTTCAATCAAACTGTCTGTCGCACAATTTCGTGTTTTCTTTAAAACACAGTTTTTGCTATAGACCTATTCCTAAAAAAGCTTGATATTCAGAAGTGGACGCGGTAGTCTAATATTGAAAGCTTTGTTTAATTGAGGGTATAAAGGCCTACTTGTCCAAATCCAAGGTCAGTCAGCATAATTTCAATAGCAAAAAAAAAAAAATACATAGATAAAACTGGCTAGCTGGTTTAATGCACTGGGCAAATCACCAACATGATATATAAAGGCCTATGTAGGTCTATATTTGTTTTTACCAAGATAGATAGATAGATCTCTCTCTCTCTCTCAAGGTGTGTGTGTGTGTGTGTGTGTGTGTGTGTGTGTGTGTGTGTGTGTGTGTGTGTGTGTGTACGTCAATTTCACAAACGCTAGGGGCGCTCTCGCTGTTTCTTTGGTCTACTCTGTGACAGTCCACCAGTTTGACATTTCTCCCAGTCTCATCATCTCATCATTAGCCATAAATCATAACACCTGCAGATCTCTACAGGTGTTATGATTATGGCTAATGTCTCATCATCAACTATCGACTATCGTCCTCCTTGCTAGCTATCGTCCAGGATATTTTAATAATAACCACACCTTTTCAGGTAACTAGCAATATTGTTATAGTCTATAACAATATTTACTTTACTGTCCTACCTGTAAGTTTGTGTGACCATATTAAGTTTTGACCATCCATGAGGAGATTTTCACAGCTGCCATGGGACTTCAACGTGCTGTTTTCTCTTGAAGTAGGCCTCAAATCACCTCTTTAGTCTTGCACGATACAAGCAAGCAAACGTGTGCTAACTTTGATGCAAAGTATAAATTAGCCTACTATTTGAAAACGTAAAATTGATTTCCTGTGTTCACGTGGTAGATTTGTGCGTGCACTTTAGACGTCTTGTATGCATTTCAAACTGATTAAAATCGTTGAGAATCGCTGCTAGACTAGCCGTAAACAATCTCTTATGGGGGTCGCTGACTCGCTGGCATACCTTTTTAAATGGGGGTCCGTGGGCTATTAAGAGTCAATTTGGGGGTCCTTGACGTCATGAGAACCAACCACTGGGCTAAAGCTTTGGCTGGGACCCCCATTTAATGGGACCGCAATTTAGTAGGCCTAGTAAATTCAATGTAATTGAACTCTGACTGTGCACTCTCTGAGTTATAGATCCATCCACCCCCTGGAACTCCCTCAAGGACCCTGGGGGTCCCCAGAGTCGACCTCACTTTGAGAACAATTGCTTTAGCCTACAAGCTGCTTAATCATGAGAGTATTATTTATGTAATAATTTTTTTATTTGACATTTTCTGCAGGAGCAGTCAAGACAAGACCTTTGACACTGGAACATAGTTATGGAAAGGAGAAAGAAAATAAGAACCCTTCAAAATTAAAGGTAGGAATAATGTCATTTACTCATTTCTTTTTAGGGCAAACAATCTATTATCACTGAGAATTGTTGCCCATGGTAGGCTACACTTTGTGGCATAGCCTACCAAGGGCAACAAATATTTATCATACCCAGGTTTCATAATTTTATTTGATGAGGATAAGAGAAAAAGAACTGGGACGATGAGCTTGCTGATTGTTAACTTTAACTGATGTATGAACCGATGCCTGTTGCATGATATTCTATTTCTCCGTCCACAAAGCAGAACATGTGTTGTGTACACAGATGTTTCGGTTAGGCCTTCCTCAGTGTGCAGTGGGCAAGGTCCAGCTGAAACATCTACACTGCACTCATATTTATTCCTGTGTGGAAGGAACATCATTTCCTATGCACCTTTATTGAGTTAATAACACAAGCCAGTTTAAGTGGGCGAGTGAGTGCTGATAAAACCAGACTGCACTCTGTCGAGGTGCCAACTTGTTTCTTGTGCACTCGTGACCATGTATGGTCGGTCTACATGTGCGCCAGCAGAGCGCACCTTGTTATTTATAAAACCGTATAGTGTTTTATCCACAACTTTCCAACATCCCATTGTGCATTGCGCAGAAGGCGAGCGGCATTTCCGGCGTCGCAGCCGAGTGTGATCTACAAGCTCACAACGGTTGCATCTGCAACGCGACGTGAGCTTGTATGTCTGCTGTTAACCGGAAGTGTCCCGCAGATAATGCTACAGTAAAGTCTTGCGGAAACAGGTGGATATAATCTTTATCGTTGATTAGTCATGTTTACAACGAGGTACAGCTTGTAAGCATCGGACATTCATGGAATGAGCAACGCGGCCAAACGTGTGGGTAGCACCGACCCACAATTTGCCAAAATGGCCTGTAATACTGTTCTGTTGGTGTTCACCGTTGTTGCTTAGAGCATTGCATATTGCAATCTCCCTCAGTATAAGAAAAGGAAAAACAACACATATTGGCCATGTATAAATTTAATTAATTTTACAATCAGTGTCAGGCAGGGCAGGAATTTCAGGGAGGCCATGAAGGCCATGGCCGTCGTTGCCCCTCAGTTTGGCCTTGTGCCCCTCCAAAAACTGACTGTAACACTTTCTCCTCGGTCTCTGTCTTGTCAATATGTAGACACCAGTGTCTTTCTTGTCATGTAGACACCAGTGACTTGTTGAGTCCCCATTTGTTTTTTGATTTGTGTAGGGCTGAGCATCAGATACACATTTATTTATTTCACAGCAGATATTCTACATATTAAATGTAACCCTTAAATTTAATTCATTATTTCAATCGACTAAAATCTTGTTTTATTTGATGGCCTTCCTGCCCTGGCATTTGGCCTTTGTGCCCTCAAAAAATGGACAACACCAAAGGCCAAGTGGCCTTGCCCCTAAAATGAAAAAACTCCAGGCCTACTGTCAGGGACCTCAGACGTGGAAGATCCATATGCAGCCTAACCCTAACCCTAACAGCTTGGCACCTCCTCCTCATGCTGGTCACCAACCTAGCCACATTTTACTGTGGGATGGCATTCCATTACTCAACCAGGATTTGCCACAAGTCAACAAACTTGGTTGGTCACTCTAGCACATACAGCTCGCCTTAAGGGCCGTTTATAGTTACGTACGTTTGATTTTGTGTACGTTTGGTGGTGAGAAAGAATGTGCAGTAATTATGTCGATATGCATAGTTCCGTACGGTCTCTGTGTTACATACGGTTCAATAAAGCCTATGTACATACTGTATCCACTAGATGGCACCCAAATGCATCTTCCCAATGAGCAAACGCTACATAGCGCCTACATTGTTGACAGAGAGGTTTATAGGCATCAGCGCTAGTCACTGTGCTGTCTGGGTATAATATAAAAAAGACTGGAGAATGGATGAGTGTGGACACGCAGTGCCGTTGCTAGTTATAAGCGGTATAAGCGACCGCCTAGAGCGCAATCTCAAGGGGGCGCCGCCGACAGTTAATGAGCCACCCAAACCGACCCAAAACCGACTAAAAACACCCCAAAACCCGCAAAAATTGCGTGCGCGGGAGTGGAGAGAGGAGCATTCAAGAGAGCTGGCAGAGAGCGCTGATTAGGCTGGCAACGGTCCCCGGCCCCCTGGCCTGTTCACTGTTCAGCGTGTTGGTTTGTGATTTCTTTTTTCTTTTTTTTATGCCCATGGCAATGCATGACGTCACTTCCACCTACGAAATGGAGACCAGAAAAAAAGATGAAACATTTCTCCCTCACTACTGCCCCCACGGTTGACAAAAGTTCGCCACGGGTAGTTCATGTGTATGTACGTTTTTATCGGTTTTAATCCGTCGGAAAGACGGAGAGACCAACGGACAAAACGGATTAAATCTCTCTCCCCCTCTGTTTCTAGTGTAGACTTGCGGTCCTTATGTATTATGCATGGTACTTTAGCTGATCCCACAAGTGTTCAATTGGGTTGAGGTCTGGACTCAAAGCAGGCCATTCCATTCTCTCCACTTCCAAATTCTGGAGGTACTCTCTGATGATCCTGGCATGGAGGTTAGCATTAGGTCCCAAATTCTGGCAAAATGCTGTTTCCCATGCTCAGGTGCGAGGCACACACCTGTGACTGGCACACACCTGCCAGCACTTGAGAGTGAATGCCAGCAGAACAGTATTACAGGCCTCAGCGCTACCCACACGTTTGGCTGTGTTGCTCATTCCACGAATGCCCAATGTTTACAAGCTGTACCTCATAAAGGTGGTTATCATTAATCAACAATAAGAACGACACAATACCAATGAATTGGTATTATTAAATGGGAGATATAATGGACCAAAGTCAAGTTAACTTACTTTTTGTGCACGGTTTATATCAGCTGACCGCACTAAAGCCATCAGAGTCCAAGATGAAGAGCTATCACCTCACCGCGGTGTAGTTTTCTAGCTATCACCAGCTAGAAAACTACACCACGGTTAAGTGATAGCTCTTCATCTTGGACTCTGATAGAGGCTTAATAATGCTGGTCCCTGATTGGCTACGGGCGTAAACACAGACAGATATGCAACAGATACGCCACCGAACGCAGTACTAGCGTGCTCTGCTGGTGCAAGTAATTTTATTCAGTGACGGAAATAGATAGGGATTATTCATGATCTGCAGACAGTGATCTGTGGCCTTGAAGACCCCATGGGTTCAATTTATAGCTAGAGGGAGGTGGTCTCCATTCATTCTTCACTCCAAGTGCTTTTGAAATGTGTGAAACTGTACCCCACCCCCCACGTGGCTCTTGAAAGAATTTGGGAAGTTGGGGGGAAGGGTAGTTGTGGGGCGCCTATCAGCACAGGCAGCATGCCCGGCTAGCTCAGTCGGTAGAGCATGAGACTCTTAATCTCAGGGTCGTGGGTTCGAGCCCCACGTTGGGCGCAGTCCTTTTCAAAGTGAATGAACCAGAGAGTTGCACAGTGTAAACTCTTAACCACTTAAACCCTATATTCTCCCATTGACTTGAGGTCCCCCCGGGGCAGTAAGCATCTTGACAATTTCAGTGTTATTTTCATTCCATTTCCGTTCATTTATCTATTTTTGTGAGCGTGGCGTTAATATCTATTTTTTCACAGACAAGCACCTCATTCAGTGACTCCTGTCAGTCCTTGTTTTGTCCATCTACACCAAATTGTAGAGATTGAACCCTGTCCTCCCAGTGAGGCAGGGACTTCCGGTATGATATAAAATCATACCGATGTGAAGTGAGCGGTCCTCACACTACACTTTACACTAGAAAATACTTACTAGAAGTCTTACCTATTTATCGGGTGGCTGAGCGTCTAGAATGCCCCACCCTATAATGCAAACCCCATTATACCTGTTGTCATAGGTGTCCCTTTTATGCCCATATATGGAGATCGCTGTATCTGTCTGTCTGTGTCCCTTTATGCCCATTATGGAGATCTCGGTATCTGTCTGTGCCTCTGACTGTGTCCCTTTTGTGCCCATGAGTCAGCTGACTGATATGGTGTACGTGATGCCCTTCGGGAGGCTGAGTATCTAGTCGGGGACCGGCCTACTCGGGAACGATGTAAACAGGGAATGAATGCCCCACCCTTTAATGCAAACCCCATTATACCTGTTGTCACAGGACCCGTTTTGACCATCTGTTTGCCTGTGTCCATTCATGCCCATATATAGAGATATAAATGGAGACATCTGTATCTGTTGGTCTGCGTCCATTTTATGCCCATATATGGAGATCTCTGTATCTGTCTGTCTGTGTCCCTTTTATGCCCGTATATAGATGGAATGAGTTTTGATTGATTGATTATTTTATTAGACAAAAATGGAGAACAGTACAAGTTTAGTCAATACAATGGAAATGTAGGACGGTACAAGTACAGTTAAGCACCCTGCCTAAAAGGTGTGTGTGTGTGTGTGTGTGTGTGTGTGTGTGTGTGTGTGTGTGTGTGTGTGTGTGTGTGTGTGTGTGTGTGTGTGTGTGTGTGTGTGTGTGTGTGTGTGTGTGTGTGTGTGTGTATATATATATATGGGGTTAGGGTTAGGGTTTTTTACCTGGCTTATTCATCACTCATCATTTTATTTGCATGCTTGCATTTGATCATTTCAGATTATGAACCAAAGGCTGCTGTGATACCTTTGTGTCTTAGGGAATGTGAATAGAAAATGCTGTGACTAAACAAACACAAACATACCTTATAGCATCACGTTACTGGTATATGGAGTTCCATTTTTTTCTTTTTTACAAAAGCATTACTATTAACCGGAGATTAACAAAGGAAACCAAACCACATCCGTCTTTCATCAGTCAGGCTTGGGAAACTACAGAAAGGAAGAAACCTTGGGAAAGATCATAAAAGGATAATAGGGCAGTCATGGAATGCCCAGTGGGCAATATTGAAAAGTGAAACAAACAAAGAACCAAACTGTTAAGTGACATGCTGGCAACATGACAGCACTATCATCAGACACTATGAGGGCATTAATACATGTATAAGCACACTGAGAATTAAAACATTAAGATAATCAAGCAATCAAAATGACAAAAGGCCTTTCGATACAAAGGAGTAGTTCACCAGTTCACCCCCGAAACGACTTTTTTTCTATTGATTACTCACGCCAATAACATTTTTTTGTATTTGTCGCACTCCTAAGACAAAAAAAGTGATGATAGTAAATTTACCCCCATTCATTTCATTCTGAATGGGGACCCAGATGCATTTGGGTCCAGATCCGGAATCAGTGGGGGTACATTTATTGTCATTAAAGTTTTGCCTTAGGAATGCGACAAATACAAACTAATATTATTGAACTCAAGTCTCCATGGCATGAGTAATCAATAGAAAAAAAGTCATTTTGGGGGTGAAATACTCCTTTAAGATGGGACTTAATAGAAAGCTTCACAGGCAGGTTGTTCCAGAGTTGAGGAGCTCTGACAGCAAAGGCACAGTCACCCTCTGTCTCCAACCTTGAATCAAGAACAACCAACAATAAAATTCCAGGTTAAATTAAATGGATGGGTGGATAAGCATGAAACTTGGTGGAATGATCAGTATTCGTCTGCCTGAAGAAATGATTAACTCTAAAATAATAGGCCACAATCAGAATCGAACGTCAAGGTCAAAATTACATAATCAGTCCGATCTCAGGAACAAAGATGTAGAACAGGTTTTGCAACCCCTGTGTTTTTGTGAAAATGAAATTGTCTTTATTTTTGGTCCAAATGTTCTCTACTGACATTGGTCAAATTGCTTTAACCCTTTTGGTGTCAAAATGTCTGATTTCTTTCTTGTTTTTACATTTGTTTGAATACTTGAGTGTTTATTTGAGTACAAGTATATACTTAGTTTGTACACACCACTTGTTATGACTATGAGGCTGGCTCAACATTGAGCTGTTTCTGCCTTGTGTAGTGAAAATCTACATAACCCGATGTAGTATTTTCAAAATGTGTTCTAATGAATATCTAAAAGGTGAGGACTCAAAATGCACCCTCATCCATATTTATCAGTTTTTCATTATTTTGGTGTACGCTGCCACTTAGTGGAGATAAACATAACTGCAACTGAGCGTGCCTTCCTCTAATGGATTTAGTGATCTGAATGAAATGATTTGAATGAATGAAATGATTTCTAGGATATGTGCATTTGATACATAGAGTTATATGGTGAATCAAAGTGTGGTGTTCCGCAGAGAGCAATATGACTCAGCCATGCAAAGAGCTTTTCCATAGTAAAATGTTGTACCTTACTTATTTATGCCTGTTCCTATTTAGATCCGATTATTTTGGTTGAATAAATGATGGACCGAACCACTCATATCCGGTTGAATTATTTAGCTGACAACAGGTCCCTAAACATGAAAAATGTAGACAACCCTAGAATCCATCTAAGATGTCTTCCTGTTATGGACCTGCGATTGTCACACAGCTTTTAGTTAGTTACTTATAATATAATGCAATAATATGTTAAAAACCCAGTGCCATGGTATGAGATTAAAGTTAAAATTATCTGTTCTTAACATTTTATCCAATTTGTTATCTGTTATAGTGTACGTTCTGAGAGGGTTGAGCTCTCTTTGACATCATGAATATATTTTTAACTCACTGGTTAGCACCACCCCTCTTGTTGTTGGTCAAAATATCAAGGGTACTCTAAGGACTTCACTCTCCCTTTAGAGCAGTGATTCCCAAACCTTTCAGGTCGAGACCCAAAAGCGAGATTAGAGATTAGATCAGATCTACAAGCGCACAACGTGTCGCTTCGTGCCTCGTTGCGAGCCTGTAGATCGCCTATTTTCACTACTTCTTAATTTTTTATTTTTGAGCGGTTGTCAAGCGCTCCTCCAGAGTGGCTTTGTCCGTGTGGCTATGTGTGTGGGTGGCTTTGTCCGTAGCATGAATACCGCTGGTGACCATAGTGGTGCTGTTGAGTCACACACACACACACACACACACACACACACACACACACACACAACATGCACCCGCACACACGCACGCACACACACACACGCAGGCGTTGTTTTGCAGCCTCCACCCTGAGTGTGTGAATTTCTTAGATTAGTTTGTTTTAAAATGTATTACATTATTTAAAAAATGTAGATGAAAAAATATATATATATTTATTTATGCATGCATACGTATATGTCTGTATCACTGCACATAGAAATGCATTGGCAGTTGTTGATAACGCAGGCCATCCCCTCCACCGCAGGTTTGAGATGCCTCCCATCATGTCTGGCTCTTTTTGCTAGACAAAAAGGTCTACAAGAGGTATTTTTGCGCAGTGCAGTTAACCTGCAAAACAAAAATAGATGAGCACTAGAACTGCATTAATGTATCTGTCTGTCTGTCTAAGCACATTAGACAGACAGCCAGTATCAGTCTGTCTGTCTGTAGTATCAGTTATATTTGTAGTATCAGTTATATTTAATTGAGAACACTATTGAAATGAAATAGCCTCTATGTTTCTGTTTTTATTTTCAGACACCTCTACAGAAAGCTAGCTAGTACAGAGTAGGGTTGTTCGATTAATCGATTTTTAATCGTAACCCGGTTTTTTTCCTTTGGAAGATTTAAAAAAATGGAAATCGTAAAATCGATTTTCACTTTAATTAGGGAAATTCTTACTCATTGGAGCCTTGCACGCGCAAAAAGTACACAGCCCCGTCCTCCTAAAGCAGGACGACAAGGTCCGACACCAAATTAATACTACTTTCTATCTGATGTGTAATTTCTTTGATGCGCGTTTAGCGCACGTCAGACTGAGCAGAGTTCACCACACTGCGCTCACTCGCGATGGTTCAAGCAGCAAACAGAACAAAACGCTGCTGAGCTGGTAAACTTACTTACTTGTTGTAGTTTGAAAGAAGCTTATTAATTCTGTGTTACCCACCTACTGACTAGTCTACTCCTACTGTCCCTGTCACTGTGTTAATTTTGCGTCGGGAAGCGAAGCGCTTCGCCTCCGTTTACAATCAGTCAACATCTCCGTGCATGAGTGGTGCAGGGCAGGGGCGTAGCCAGGAATTACATTTTGGTAGGCGAAATGCCTACCAAAATGCCTCACCAGCCTCCAAGAGCTGGCTTGTTTTGGCTGTTTTGTCACTCACTATTGATAATGAAACACTAAGGACGCTAAGTTGTATGTGATTGTTGCACAACTAAAGTTATTATTATTAATACCCTTATTGTTTTATTGCATTTTGCTATTTGGCTATATAAAAAAAATCAAAAAATGAAACAATAATGAAAAAAAAAAATCATTTCCTTGCATTTTTTAAATGAAAACAAAATAGTTGAAACAATGTATTATTCTTTTAACAAAAAATCGAAATCGAAATCGAAAATCGGGATTTCAGAGAAAATAATCGAGATTTTATTTTTTGGCCATATCGAACAACCCTAGTACAGAGAGGATGGAGTTTGGGGGAGAGGGGCGGGTGGGTTGTAAATGGTAAATAGACCCTGACCCTTGTTTTAGCTCTAGTGAGACAAATTAACAATATGGTGCTAAATAGTGGATATGGTGCTAAGAGTGGTGAAAGGTAGGAAAAAGAGAGGGAAGTATTAAGTATTACTCAAGATTTTAGAGCAGTTGTTTGTACATTTATCTTGTGATTTAAAATTTCTTATTTTATTAACCTTTCTACATTCATGCTTTGAATAAAATAAAAAATAGTTGATAACAAAAACATTTTTTAGAGCAGCGTGGTATCAGACACCAAACTCTTAAGACAAAATTAAAGGAGCACACTGCAACAGTGGAAGAAAGTAGCTGCTTGTTTAACATTTTTAAGCTTGTTAAGCGTGTGTGTGTGTGTGTGTGTGTGTGGGTTTGTGTGTGATTGTGCATGGCCTGAACAACAGCGCCCCTCCCTTAACATGTGTGGTCACAAAAGGTACTGTAGGCTAAATAGATATAGATACACCATAAAAATGCAATTATACAGCATACGATTTGTGAAAGTGACAAACGGGCTTCACAGTTATGTCAGGTGTGTTCATATGCTGATGGTGATGCGATTTCAGATCAATTGCTCCAGCCACTGAGGAGAAACGCGGTTTCAGACAGACAGACACTCAGACAGACAGACAGACATTCGGAAAATTTCAGACAGACAGACACTCAGACAGACAGACAGACATTCGGAAAATTATATGTTAGATGGTGGATGTATCAGGGTCTTCACATTGATTGAGTTCCAAAATGAAGCGTGCAGCTCAATATGAAATGTTAAAATCTAATTCATGAGGGAATTGTAAATTAGTCACCCCCTGAGACTCCTTGTCCGTGTATTGTTACCCAGTTAGTAGACACCCTTTGGTACAGAAATACGGCAGTGAGATTGAGGAACTGACTGAAGGTTTTATCATTTGTACCAGGAATAAGCAGGAAACATCAGAGCTGTAGCTGGACCTAATGCAATTCAAATTTGTGGTGCAAAGAGATTTCAGTAAAAGAAATCAGATACTCATTAATCATTAGAATGTAGGACAAAATCACAGTCGGAATGATTAAACATATATATTTTTTCGCTCTATTGGCAGGATTCATTGTGTGATATGCAAACGCCAGGCCATTTATCCAGACTCAAATTTAATTTAAAAATAAATGACTAGCAGTGACTGTTGGCTCCTGTGGCTCTGTGATAAGAGAGAGAGCTGTATTCATATGCAAGGGACGGGGAGATATCCTTTTCATATTTATCTGCATATTTCAGTCCAATTCTACTTGTAAAGCCAAGAGGCAGCTGGGACATTAATAGGGTGAATGAAGAGGACAGGGGCTTAGTGATGCGAGGTACAGTGGATTTCTCATTCCCGTCAGCCCACCTTAGATCTCATTAGAAATGTTTTATGGGCGAAAAGACTGATGAGTCCCCAGGACCTTTAATCCGCCCTCTTCTCTCTTGTCTCCCCAGCCTGGCAGATGTTTTCCCTTTTGAGTAACACAAAAGCCCCCCCTGTTTTTGTTTCTTGGCCTGTCCCATTCCTTTGGGGTCAGAGGTGACGGTGGTCTCAGCGAGAAGCTGTCCCTGCAGGTCAAAACATTTGACGTCCATCGGAGCGTGGTGGAAACATTGTCGGTATAGAGAGAGAGAGAAAAAAGAAGCTGTTCAGACGCCTCATGATTAGTTTAAGTAAAGACCTACTTTCCATATGGCGATGTGGTTCAGGGCACACTACTAACACCGCAGGATTGAATTACAGCTCCACAGATTGGGGGGTTGCCTCACGGATAGGCCTGCCTCTGAAAACACCAGCGAAAGGCGGTGCAAACCGAGTTTGTTAAGTTAAATATCATTGCTGTCAGGCAGAAACCTTTTATCTCCATATTTAATCTTTTTATGTTTTTCCATAAATTAATGATGTATTATATTTCAGCCCTTGACAGTTTTGCACTAAAGTAGTAAAAGATTTCGCTATTGTTTTTAACACATTTTGTCTATGATGTGTTCAAAATAGGCCAATAAGGACAGCAGGTTGAAAGTGGTTAAGTCTTCCTGTGGTGTCTATAAGTATTTAAAGAAAAAATAACGCACATCCTCCGTTGCTTGGTCCTGAGCTGAAACTGCCAGAGCAGTATTACTAAGAAACAAAAAATAGCTCGCAACTCACTTTTAAATAGAGCATCGCAGCGGAAGTGGTTTACTGGTGCCACTTAAAAATCGTCATTCATTTTCCCCATAGACTTTTACAGAAATATTTATAACAATTATGTTAAGCCTTAAACCAAGCCATCCATTTGTTTCTATGAAAAGAAAACATTTTGAAAATCGCTAAACAAAGGGTAGTTATTAAGTGTAGTATATCAAATAATTTATTATTAAAACATATTTTCACATAGGATCAAAGGTTTTATGGTCATGATTCACTGCCATCCTGGATGGCTTGGTTCTAGGCTTAACATAATTGTTATAAATATTTTTGTAAAAGTCTATGGGGAAAATGAATGACGATTTTTAAGTGGCACCAGTAAACCACTTCCGCTGCGATGCTCTATAGCTCCAAACTTTATTAAAGACGACAGGCAGCAGACATACAGTAGACGTTTCGACCCGACAAGAGCTTGTGTCTACTATAAAAAAAATCACACCTGTGTGAACTGAGCGGTGGTTGTGTGTGTGTGTGTGTGTGTGTGTGTGTGTGTGTGTGTGTGTGTGTGTGTGTGTGTTTGTGTGTGTGTGTGTGTGTGTGTGTGTGTGTTGCAGTTGATGCTCAGGGAAGGCTAGACTCAACAGCACCTCTCTGGTCACCCAGGGTACTCAGGCTACTCCAGAGGCTACATACAGACACACATACATACACGGATACACGGCCACGCTATGGAGACGGTGTGACCACCGCTCAAAAACTACACTGGATCCATTGGAACACAGGTTCTTTCCATTCCTGAAAAGCAATGGTTTTGCACAAAACAAGGTTTACGCTTAATAAAGCAATCAAAGATTTGCTTCCGTTTAAATGTCTGCAAAAAAAGAAAAATACTTATTTTTAACATATGCCAAATGTATATTATCAACTAAATTACAGAAGGTTCGTTTTGGTAATTACAATATTAGTGTACGCTCATTTTAGGTTTGCCTTCGCCCATCATGTCAAACCCTTGTAAGGTTACACAAGCTATGCCTCCTCCAGTCTAGAGTCTAATGTGTCAGGCAGGAAAATACTGTGATTCATTTTTCAAAACACAAGGACATACAGTAAAGGTCTTTGCACACAGGCGCATTTATCCGCACGGATAAAACGGACAATTTCATTTTTTTAAAAGAAAACAATGATTCTCTACGACCTCATGCACACCGGATCCGAATTAGCCGTGCGACGAGTGGCTGCGGCCGTGCGTTTTTTCTCGATCGAACCCAGTTCGATTCGTGCGTCTTGTCGCATGCGGTAAAAAACTCATCGCTCCTTTTATGCCTCCTTTTGGGATCCGCAGCGCCGATTCCGCACAGCATTGCACACCAAATCCAATGCGTTTTATTCATGCAGCAAAAAAAAAAAAAAACGCAACTGTCCTGTGTGCAAAGGGCTCAACAATGCACATTACCACAGTTGAACCACAGTTCATGAGTAATAACAGTATCACTGTGCCAATCAGACTTGAGTTCAACCAATTACAGAGAAAGAGTTATTTTGACAGGCAGCCATGAATTTCTTTCTTTGTTGATTTTACTCCCAACTACAACAAACTTGGAGACCTTTCACCCCAATAAGTCAACACTCATTTAGATCAGCAAAGCACAGCTTTGGACAACAATAAGGCAAGTTATTCTGTACAGAGGGGTGCGTACCTTTTGCGCGAAGCCCGAAAGCGCGAAGTGGGGAAATGTCTCCTACCGCACCGTTAGCGCGAAGTGGGGAAATGTCTCATACGTATGCATGCAAATGCAGGCTATTAGCCGACTATTAGCACCCTTCGGCTATCGGCTTCACTTTGCGGGGGGAGGGGAGGCGTGAGGACATTTTAAGCCCTAAGAAACTACACAACCACACAATATATTTGACTAAATGAAAAAGGGTGCCCCCTGTCGAAACTATTGTACTACCACACAATATATCTTCCTGGACTAGGGTGACCAGACGTCCCGTTTTACCCGGGACAGTCCCGTTTTCAAGCTGCGTGTCCCAGTGTCCCGACAAATATCTCTAAAACACTAATATGTCCCGGTTTTCAACATTCACTTCAAAATTGTCCCGGTTTTCACCAGAATTAAAATAATAGTAGCTGTTTTCAGTGGTTGCATAGACATTTATCATGTTCTTTTCATGAAAACATGCCCACCTAACCAATCAGAAAAAAGGAACACATTCATTGCGTGTCTGAATTCAACGCTGAGGCTGTTTGTCAATCACTCACTGCGTGTGTGCAACCCTGCGGTGCGTGTGTGCGCGTGCACAAACATTAGAGAATGGGCACACGCGTGCGCGGTAACGTGCGCATTGCTTTTAGGGTCCCAGTTTTAGGCAACAGTGTTTTGCGTCCCGGTTTGAGTGGCTGGAAATATGGTCACCCTATCCTGGACCCTTATTGTGAAGGGCTGAAGGCAGAGAAATGATCTACAAGCTCACGTTGTCTCGTGGATGCGATGTGTTGTGAGCTTGCAGATCAGCTATTTTGCGAGACAAGCTGAGTGCAGACAGCACTGCATATTATCAACGTTCACAAGGAAGAGAGACATTGTACTACCATACAATATCGAGCACTGCATATTATCAACGTTCACAAGGAGCTGTACTACCATACAATATCGGTGCGGTAGGAGACATTTCCCCACTTCGCGCTAACGGTGCGGTAGGAGACATTTCCCCACTTCGCGCTTTCGGGCTTCGCGCTTTCGGGACTTTCCCGTACAGAGTGTACTGAGCCTTCTGAATACATTACAGTAATGTGGTGGCTCAGCCACAAACCGTTGGCAACAAACCATTTCAGGCGTAAGTAACAAAAACGCCACTGTCGGGCAGAAACCTTGTATCTCCAACTTTCAAATTTGTATGTTTTTTTTTCTCGTGAAGTAAAGCCCTGCTTCATCACACAAGACTGTCGCACAAGACTATTGAAAATGTTCACTATTTTAAATCATTTAAATCATCGTTTTGGACATAAGAGGTTTCCACCCGACAACAACGAAAAGAACCACCATCAAGGCCAAAGTATTCTAACATGCAGCTATAGACCAAAGAGCACAGCTACTGTAGGACAACAGCCCAAGTTATTCTGGACTGACTTTATGATTTTGGTGCTTATAAAGCACCACTAAAATTACAACAAATGAAAAAATATCTGTTTTAGGCTGTTTCTCAAACTTTTGCATGTCAAGGATCCCCGAATTAATATTTATTTAGCCGCAGGAGTCCAAGTTGCTTCTTTTCACCTGACAAGGGAGATTTCCCCGGTTTGGACGTAGCGCGTGGAAGGAACACGTTATTCCAACCAGTTCCTTTCCCCTCCATCAGGCTACCCGGCTGGCCATATCTATTTTTGCTGGGGACCTCCTGGAACCTTCTCAAGGACCCTTGGGGGTCCCCGGACCCCACTTTGAGATCCACTGCTACAGGCAGTGATGAGACAACTGGTTTGAACTGAAGCCCACCTCTTTGATTTTCTGTGCTCAGATAACAGGATGAAGTCATTCTGTTACAACATCTGTTACAAAGTTGGAGAAACCAGGAACCTGTCACTGTAAACACCAAGTCTCTGATCTGTGAATAGTAATTAAGCCATTGCTGTAATGCTATGGTGTGTGTGTGTGTGTGTGTGTGTGTGTGTGTGTGTGTGTGTGTGTGTGTGTGTGTGTGTGTGTGTGTGTGTGTGTGTGCGTGTGTGTGTGTGTGTGTGAGAGAGTGTGTGTGTGTGTGTGCGTGTGTGCGTGCGTGCGTGCGTGCGCGTGCGTGCATTCGCTAAAACCAGACAAAAGTGAGGGAAATTATCATTTTCATGGCTAAGGATACAATTAATAAAAGCTTCAGGTTCGGTTCAGGGTAGGTAGGGAGGTTGGGGTTTAAAACATGTTGATGAAAAATTGCTAATAAATGAGTGTGTGTGTGTGTGTGTGTGTGTGTGTGTGTGTGTGCGTGTGTGCGTGCGTGCGTGTGTGCGTGCGTGTGTGCGCACGCCTGCCTGTATTTGTTTTTATCCCAGCTATGGGCTCAGTGTCAGCGTAGCTTGGCAGGCATCATTTGCAGTTTTGCATTTCTGGATCACTTGCCCGGGAGCAACCACACATTCCTGATGGGTAGTTCAAAGGTCATGTCACTCCCCACCCCCGGTGCTCACACACGCATCTAGTAAACAGAGAATGCGAAAATAAACAGACTGATCCCCCCCCCCCACACACACACACACACACACACACACACACATAAACACACAGAGACTGCTGCCTGCTCTGTGTGTGTGTGTTGTGTGTGTGTGTGTGTGTGTGTGTGTGTGTGTGTGTGTGTGTGTGTGTGTGTGTGGTGTGTGTGTGTGTGTGTGTGTGTGTGTGTGTGTGTGTGTGTGTGTGTGTGTGTGTGTGTGTGTGTGTGTTTTCTGATAGGACTTTTTTTTACACTCTTGTCTTTACAATAGAACATTTCATATATATTAATAGAAACATACTATATGTTTTCTAAGGGATAAAGATATTTCTAAATTGTCAGGATTAATTACAAATATAGAACAAGAAATATTTGATTTCAGTGTATTCATTCACCTTTTCACCTGTGTGCATTAAAGGTGTTTTAAATAGTTTTAGGCGGTTAGTGGGTTTTCTAACAAAAAAATAAATTGCATTGATTGCAGGGATCATATTACAAAATCGATAATCTGTAATTTAATAAAGTTATCGCTTAATAACCAAATTCTATATTAAAATTGGCTAATGGGAGGACCGGCATGATGATTATACAAAGTATCAAATGGCGCTTATGTGGTTAATCAATTTGTTCAAAAAGACATGTCATTTAAAAAACATTTTTGATTATCCAATTAAAAGTAATTGATAGTTAATCGCTAAGAAAATAGTGGATAGTTGCAGCTCTTGCGACCGCACAAATCTATGATGTGGTTCTTAACCACTTCTTCAAACCTCTATATATTTATATAGTAGACACCCCTGTACTAAAGGGTGTCTACTAACTGGGTAACAATACACGGACAAGGAGTCTCAGGGGGTGACTAATTTACAATTCCCTCATGAATTAGATTTTAACATTTCATATTGAGCTGCACGCTTCATTTTGGAACTCAATCAATGTGAGGAGCACCCTATAGATGTTAAAGTTCTCCTGATTGCTTTGATACTTATTTCAAATCAAAATATGTCAATCTACACTGATGCTATATTTAAGAACTCTGAATAATATATTTTCCTTTACAATTTTACTTCTGTCATTAGTCTGTGATGTACTAGGACAGTGGTTCTCAAACTTAGAAATTTGAAGGTCTCCCCTTAACTTTGACGGTGTACAAATGTACACATTTTGTACACTGTCAAAGTTACAGACTTGTAAGGGTCAATTAAGGAAACTAGAGAATCCCTGAAATCCACTTTGAAGAAGCACTGTACTAGCCTCGCAACAGCCAGACTCTCCAAAAGGAGAGTCTGGGAGTTCCCCATAGACAATGCATTACGCGATGGCGTAGTTACTTACTTTGACTGACAGGTCTATTCAGTAGTCATCAGCGCATCAAAACATCGTCGGGAGAGCATCAAATACGTCTTTTCCAGACAGAAATTCCAAAGGTGCAAACTGTTCGTTTTTAAGTTATGAGATGCCGTTGATTTCAGATAAAACTTCGCTTAATGCAGCTTTTATTTGCGATTTGTGAACTCGCATCGGACATGGGGTCCGCCATGTTTGTTGTCAAAATGCGAGAGCTGTAGCAGCCGCTCGACCAATCAGGAGCGGTGTGAGGCGGGTTTGCTCGAAATGCAGCCTTTTGATTGGAAATTGAGAACCAAATTCTAATAAAGAGACTCGATGGGAGGGACACCAGACCGACAAAGGAAGCACATTGGTGATGACGTAACTCGGGATGGCTTGCAAGGCTAGCACTGTACTACGACATGTTTAAATTGTATTTATAAAGTAATCAAATGTAATCAGGTTAGATTAATTTGATGAGGTAATCCCTCACTGGCATTGAACATGAAAACCTTAGATCTCAAATGAAACCTAAGAAAAATCAAATGAAGCTGGAAATTAGCTTTATCTAGAAATTCATATGCAGTGCTGCATTTCATGCTTAACATGTAGACATAATAATGTCTATTTGCATTGTCCCTGCACAGTAAAATCCTCTCTCTCTCTCTCTCTCTCTCTCTCTCTCTCTCTCTCTCTCTCTCTCTCTCTCTCTCTCTCTCTCTCTCTCTCTCTCTCTCTCTCTCTCTCTCTCTCTCTCTCTCTCACACACACACACACACACACACACACTAATGTGCTAAACGTATTCTGCAAATGATACAAATATATCCAATATTTGATACTGTTCCATCTACCAGCTACTGGAGAGGCCTTGGGTGAGAGTGACTATACATGATGGTTGACAGGAAGCTCTTGAGAATGTGTCACTGTCATGCTATAATGGCACCCTGCTGGGAGTTTGGTGCCACTGTGGTGACTAGTTATTGCGACCGTCAGGTCGCAGTTACTATCAAAACCTCCACCGGCTGTCTGTCAGTCAGTCAGTCCCTCCGTCTGTCCGTCACGTCAAGTCACACTTTTGGCCCTACTCTCCGGCACTGTTGCCCCTATCCATGCCAAACATTGCACACACACTCCTTGGCTGGCAAACCACAACCTCCGCCCCTGATTTCTCACATGCCCCTCTTCTAGCGCCACCATGAGGTTGCTTTTTGCAGACACCATTAATGTGTATACATGCAACCTGAAGGTCGCTTATCTCCCGATTAGGGAGTCTTACTGGTATATAAACGTGAAACTATGAAGACAACGTCTTTGTATTCAGGAGTCAAACTCCACTGAGTTTAATGGGGAAAAGATTAAGTAAATGAAATCCAAATGTCAAAAATATAATACCTACTTTGTGATTACGTCAGTGAGTGTGAACCCTGTTGAATATCCACTTTTGCATTCAAACACACCTACACAATGAGCCATTATTTGAGGAGGCTTATGTTGACGTAACAAAAGAAGTGACAATAAGCAGGCACACCAGTCTAATTAAAGGGACTTTCTTTCAGCTTAACCACACACGCACGCGCACGCACGCACGCACACACACACACACACACACACACACACACACACACACACACACACACACACACACACACACACACACACACACATACACACACACACACACACACACACCTCCTTGCGATGAGCCATTAGCGACACAAAAGGCAGGACAATGCTTCTCTGTCATTCATATACATTATCCCTCCCAAGGCTCCCATGGGGTAAAAGCAGAGTTTGTGAGTAGAGATTGTGGAATGTCTTGAAAGGGTTTGAGGGGGGTGAAGAAGAATGTCTTGAAATTATCCGTAAACATTCCCCAGATAAGACAATTATGTTAAAAAAGGCTTTGAAGGCTTCAAACTCTCATCACTACATGTCTATGACGATGAGTGACCCACACACAGGAGCCACGCACGCAGGAACCATTGGATTCATGTCTCTGTGGCTTTCAGCGAGGACGGTTTTGTCCTGTCCTCTTGTTGTTTCTTTATCAGCGTTTTACCCAGGGTTTTTTAGCATGGGGTGTGAAAGTCAGTTTGACCTTTTGGGCTAACCTCGAACACAAATCATTGTGTGCGCCACAAAGCACGATGAGAGAGGGCCTTTGTGAAACGGCAATGACCACAAAATTGCCACCTTTTTTTGTCCAAACACAATGTTCTCAAGCTGACTAAATCACACGCTTGGGCCTCCATGGGATTTAACCACTTAAGCCCTAATACTTCGCTGTACGATGAATATCAGAATTATCCGATCTATTAAGCTCACAGCGTGTCATTATGCGACTTGTTGTGAGCTTGTAGATCTATGATTTTCACTATTTCCAAACATCTTGAAAAGTTATTATTTCTTTATTTTTGAGGAATTTCTTTATAAAAAAAAGTAAAAACATCACCTATGACATGCCCAAAATAGGCACACCAGGCACAGTGTGGTTAACAGCTTCTAGTAGTAGTACAGTATTGCTTATTATGATTCCTACTTCTGTCTGCATAGCTTGTGAGAATGAGTTGTTCTGTGAAGCAGTTTGGGACTGGGCTTCAAGGAGCAGTAGCAGTAACAACAATGTGTAACAAACTTTTCAATGCTCACATGAGCTTGTTGTTGTAATAACTTGTGAATGTGCATGGAGGCCAGACAAAGAGGAGATAGGGGATCATCTTGCTGTTTATCTGTTGGAGAGCTTCAGGCTAGTCTGGTATTGTCAGGGTGCGTTGAGTCAGGCCTTGGGGTCACGCTCTCTGCATCTCTGAGGAGAGAGAGCCTCCACATTCCTCCTACACACATACACGTGTGTGTGTGTGTGTGTGTGTGTGTGTGTGTGTGTGTGTGTGTGTGTGTGTGTGTGTGTGTGTGTGTGTGTGCGTGCGTGCGTGCGTGCGTGCGTGCGTGCGTGCGTGCGTGCGTGCGTGCGCTGCCCCACACAACCCACTCTCTGCTCTTTGACTCCAATAGCCATATAAGGCAGCCGGCACCATGGTAACCGCAGGGCTTGAATAGCAGTGTCAAATCCCTGAGTGAACACACACACACACACACACACACACACACACACACACACACACACACACACACACACACACACACACACACACACACACACACGCACACACAGGACTGCCCCCTCCCCCTCAGCACACACTCCCTGTCCCTCCCTCTGTCTTGCTCTCTCTCTCTCTCTCTCTCTCTCTCCCTCATACACACATAGGTTGAGAAAAACAGACAGAAGAGGGGAGAGGAAGAGACAGGGAAAAAGAGAGAGAGAGCCAGAAGAAGTGTTGTATGGTAGCTTCAGAGAGACCAGTCTGTCTACAGCCCTGCCCTTTTTTAAAAATCTTAATTCAATTTGTGGACGGTGGAGCCACAGAGAGAGAGAGGGGAAGAAGAGAAGTCCCTTCCCCCCATTTGTCTGAGGCTGGGCTACAGGGATAGGCTGCTCAGTGCTGAGCGCTAACACTCACACACACACTACAGACGGAAAGGAGCACATAGGGCTAGGCCGCAAGTCATTAGTTCTCGGTGGGCAAACACTGACAAAAGGCTGGAGGGAGAAGCCTGTGTAAGCGCTCGGTTGAGCTATGGAGAGCTAAAAGGACTGACGCCTCACGCCGGTCCCCTGCCCTCTCGTGGGTTTTTTGTTTGTTTTTTTGGAGGGAAGGAAGCAATCCGGCACCAAAGAGAGCATTATTGCAATCCAGACCCTCTCACAACAACAAACGAGAGAGAGAGAGAGAGAGAGAAAGAGAGAGCACTTCCTTCGGATCTATCCGTGGAGGAGAAGAGGGGGGTGTCAGAGGCTCAGGCGGTCCACGTAGCCTGTTAACAGCTGCAGCTGGATGTGCCTCGATGAAACCCTCGGCCACAAGAAAGTGAACCGTGTGGCCATCAAGTTGTTTTGCTTGTGGTGATCTGGAGGGCTTTTTTGTGGCTCAGGATGAGGCTGCTGCTCAGAAGATCACATATGAGAGCTCTGTGTGCCCTGTTTTTGCTCCCAGGCTCGCTGGATGGAAGGAGGAACTAGAAGAGAGGCTATTTGTCTTTAGCCAACACGCCTTCTGAATGAGGGCAGCCATAGACGGTGCGTGAACATTTCCTTCCAAGGTAAGCATGACAATTTATATGCTGATTCCTTTCCAATGTTACAGTATAGCCAGAGAATAAGGGACAACTCTTATATGGACAGTGGTTGCTATGAGCTAGCCACCAATTCTTGTGTGAGGGATACTTTAAGAGGGGTGGTCATGGTCTCCCTAGGCATGTGCTGCTAAGGGCGAGCTATACTGAGGTCCTTTTTCAGCCATTACTGTGGCTACAGACAGAGCTGGGAGAGGAGTGTGTGTGTGTGTGTGTGTGTATGCCAGACAGAGGGAGAAAGGAGGGCATGTGTGTGTGTACAGCAGAGAGAATTCACATTGTGTCATGTGCATGTGCAAGCTGTTTGGCAAAAAGGCTGCCTTTGCTCTCTTTTTGGATATTGTGTGTTTGACTCATTGTTTCCTGTGAAAGGTTCATTGGCTGAGGCGTGAAACTGTGCAACTGGACTGTAAAGACGCGACGTCTCAGGAATTGGGCCAAAGAAGAAGAGAAAATTGCACAAAGAGCGACTATAACAGCAGGGTAAAGAAAGAAGAGAAAGGCATTGTGATCCACAGGCATGCAAAACAAAAAGAAAGTTATCAAGCTGAGACTGTTTCCAGGTCATAGTGAAGTGGGAGGAGACTAGACTGGAGTTTCCTTTTTTTCCTGCCAAACATTCTCCACACTTCTTTGAACTGTGCTGACTCCTATTGATGTCTGCCCTTTGAACTGAGGATAAATTAAGTCCACTGCTGTTTTTTAAGCCCAACCTGGAAAACAAACATACACTATTTGCATGAGATAACAACAAACAAGGACATCCTGACACTTCAGGTTGAGAGGAAGCAGACAGACAATACTTTTTTTTCCCATTTTCTTTTTAACCATTTTTGTCAGCTTGACAGCAACCAAGAGTCTTGGCTGCCTGTCCATTTTCCTCAGCACTGGTTTGGTAACCAAGCGATGGCCATGGTCAGTGGGGGCTGGGGAGATCCCAACGGGGGCACTAACGGGTTCGGGGACAAGGGCTATCTGAAGGCAGAGGAGGACGACGGCTCTCCCCAGGCGGGCGGCAGCGACATGGAGGCCGGGGATGACGACAAGGCCTGCGTGGTGGACTGTGTGGTCTGTGGTGACAAGTCCAGTGGCAAACATTATGGAGTCTTCACCTGTGAGGGCTGCAAAAGCTTCTTCAAGAGAAGCATCAGACGCAACCTCAACTACACCTGCAGGTGAGAGGGGCACTGTGGGTAAAGCACTTTGAGCTGCATTTCATGTCATGAAGTGCTATACAAATAAAGTTATACAAATTATTAATATTATTAATAAAAATATGTTAATGAGCATATCAGTATGGGTTGGTGGTTCTCAAATGGGGGTCTCCAGCTATCTAAATCATTTTAACCCTATTTTGTACGTTTTGCGATTCAACAATATAGCCGCAACAAAAACATATGTTGAATCTATTGTTGCAACATCAACCACTGACAGCCGGGCCCATACCATACATCCAAACAGAAAAGTCCTATCTGATTGTATTAAACAATGTTAAACTCGCCAGCATTGCAGCTGTACGGAGAGCTTGAATTATCCTTTTTCTATCTGCAAAGTGTTTGTTTGTTTATTTTTCAATAACCAGACATCCTGCTGCCACCTGCATTGTGCAATTTCGAAACAGGTGGTGCACACTCACAGGACCATTGAGTGATTTCCAATGAGTGCTTCCAAACTCCAACAAGAGTATCACCTGCATGGCATTTCTTGACAGAAAGTAGCTCATAACATGTCTACAGTGGATTTTTATGAAACAAACACTTTGCAGATAGAAAGAGGATAATTCAAGCTTTCCGTACAGCTGCGTTTAATAAAATCAAATAGGACTCTTTTGTTTGGATGTATGGACTGTCAATGGTTGATGATACAAATCTAGATTCAACATATTAAGAGTTACAAGTTGCGGCTAGCCAGTCTACAAGTTCACATCACATCTCAATGCGTTGTGAGCTTGTAGATGAGCTATTTAAAAATGTATAATACAAAATATCTGAAAGACTTTGAATAAATGTACACACATTTTCTCATATGGGGGTCCCTGACCCATCTTTTCAGATGGTTTGCCAAATACATAAGTTTGGGGTTGACATGAAAATGTTTGGTCTGTGGAATTATGGTTATAATGGTACAGCATATTTATGTATTGTCATGAGATATGTACCAGCACTGTACGAGAGTGATTCTTCACGTGTTTGTGAATTCTGTATACAGTACATTACGTACACACAAAGTGACACATTTATGTATACGTTTCATGAGGAGGTGTGTATTTTAATTAAATATTTAATCTAAGTTCTCCGTTCCATTATAATGTATAATGGATACTCCGGGTCTACAAAGGAAATGGATACAAATTGCTATAATGAGTCATGCATTAAGACAACCTGACTCTGCCAAGCAGTTAAAATTGCCTACAGCAGATCGTGTGTGCCTGTGGGTGACTCATCTCACATGGAGCCACAAACATAATATTCCTCATATTACAGCTCTGAAAGCATAAGTATTATCTAATAATACACTACTGTCCTGCACTTACAAATAAAAACCCTTCTAGAGCAGTGGTTACCAAACTTTCTAGCTCAATGAGACCCAAAAATAGATATTAGGCGTTTGCCTGGGACCCAAGCTAGTGAAAACAGCAGATCTACAAGCTCACAACGCGTCGCTTCACGCCACGTTGTGAGCTTGTATGTAGATTGGCTATTCACTACTTCTTAAACATTTGTTTTCTAATTTATGGAAGGAATTTCTTAGATTTGTCTTTTATTTAAAATCATTGGATTTTTTTTTTATTCATGAAAATCTTTGCTTTTATGGTGGAAGTGTAGGCTACCACCATTGACATACAGGTTCACAAATGACCTATATATGAAAATGACAGTGAGTACGGTCTGGAGTCAGGACAAACATCACCACTTCCAAATGCAACTGAAATTACAAATGTGATTGAAATCATTCTTAGTGAGTCAAGCGGCTGGCCACTTCTCATCTAGTCCTCCTTACAGTTGCCTCTAGCCACATGAAAAATCCATGATCATGATGCAATATTAATGTTGCAGTCGTTCATGTAAGGAAAGGCACCAGTCGGCTGCTAGACACTTATATAATCTGTGAAATCAGCTTTACATATATTAAAGGGAATCTGAATGGAAGGAGCGTGCTTTGTTTCAAATCATGTTTACTGCTGCTGCAGTGACACTCTTTTCGCCATTTGCATTTGGCCTGAAGTAGCACTGGTTATGCAATTATTTACCAGCACTGTCTGGATGCTTCAAAGCAGACGAGCTGCGTGCTGAGGTGAAGGCATATAATACAGCCTGACAGTGGAGGTCAACCTAAATGTGATTGCTATGGTGAAAACATGAGCCTTGCTTGACACTGATACAAGTGAAGGCCAGCTCCACAGTGATTGTCTTGTGCATACATCGACCACAGTAAATCCCATAACATCTTTTGTCTATATGGTATCAGGTCCAACAGAGAGTGCCAGATAGACCAGCACCACAGGAACCAGTGCCAGTACTGTCGCCTGAAGAAGTGTTTCCGTGTCGGCATGCGAAAAGAAGGTATCTTCCCATCCTGACCCATAAGTCTATTATCCTTCTTAATGCCACTGAATCACAGCTTATTGGATAAGCAACAGGGTTTTTTGTTTGTTTGCGGGGGGCAATAGTGTAGAAAAAAAGTCAGATTTACATTTAAAGGTAATTATTTAAGAACCCTGAATGGTTTCTCAACTACTTATGCCTCTTTGTGAAGAAATACATATTAATGTGTTTAATGTTGCATGAGCCTGATACATGGACTAGAGTCGATAGCAGGCATACATGGCTGTGTGCCCTATCACGACTAAGCCAGCTGTGCATATCGGTTCAATGCAATGTACTTAAGTGGCTTAATATAGTGCTAAGACACCTGTGTCCCAGAGTATCAGTCATTCAGGCAGCCTCCGCTTGTATCTACAGAATCCGTTTCTTGTTGGCCAGATGAGATGCAATCCAGCAGGGATTGGATCCTAAGTGGACGTGATTGTTCTTCGATGTGATTTAAATGAAATAATAAATAGATAGCGGCTATGTACACAGTAATGCTGCAGGTGCATTTATTGAAAGGTGGCATGTTTCTCTTGAGGTGTGTTGTGTTGTTTAAAGGAATTCGGGTGAAATCGTAAGTGTAATGACCATCTCAATTTCCAGAAGCTTTTCCTTTCAGACAAGCCTCGCCTGTTCTCATTTTGTTTTAGCAGTTATCTCTAAGCTTAAGCAAGTTGCTTTTCACAGATTTAAAGCGGCACTATGTGTGTTTTTTTATGAATATAATGTAAATTTGTCCAATCTGTATGGTAGTCTACCATACAGATTGGACAAAATTTACATTGTATTCATAAAAAACACACATACCTTTGGTAGAGTATGTTAATACAATATAACTTATACAATTGGGGTGGTTGTATTTAGTCTCCCTGCTCTTCCATTGAGACATTTAGATCATGTCGAAGGTCATGTCTCACCTAGACACAGGACATGATGGTCAAGATTCATTTTATCCCCTGAGCAAGCAGGCAGGCTCTATTGGCTCAATTAAAAATGTGAGCACTTGTGCAGGAAAACGCGTTCAAATTGATTTGTATCATGTTATTAATAGTATTGGAATCGGGGAAACATTATGGAAAATAACATGCCCACAGATGTTTAAAACTGCTGTGTTGTTTACTATGTAGAGTTAGGTTTGGGATGATAAAACACAGGAATGTGAATAATCTCTGAGATTCCTTAATAGTTTTGCAAGAAGTAATAGTATATGTTATAGTTACAACATCATCCTCTGCTCTCAAGGCCCAAGTTCTGTTCTCACAGTTAGAGATATAGAAGTTGTCCTCTACTTAATTGCAAGAGAAGCTTGTACTCTAATAACCACCCTGACATTTCCCCTCCAGTGGAGAATTAATCTTCTAGAAATTGAAATCCCTCCCAAAAAAGAAAAAGAAAAGAAATCGTCGCCTGTGGTATTTGTTTTATTTCTGGAGATAACCTTCAAGTAGCATGTGGCTACAGTCTAGTGATGTCTCCGCAACTCCACTGTTTTTGTCTGGGAATCAATTCTGTGCTCAGCTGTGCTCCCTTTTAATCTGGAATTAGAGCGTCCTAATCTGGTCAAGGCCGTCTGTTGATAATCTGTCAACCCCCCCCCTCCAATGAGCGCACATGTTTTCAAGTTAGCCTCCTCGCCGGCTTCGCCCCAATAACCGGTTCTCCTCATTTTTCATCCTCCCCTGCCCCCACCCCACCCCCCGCTTTTGTCTCTTGTCCCTCTGTTTGCCTGTTTGCTTGCCTTTCTCCCCTCCTCTCCTCTTCCTCTTTGCCCCCACCACCCCTTACTCCAGCAGTCCAACGTGGGCGCATCCCTCCTCAGCCCAGCCTCAGCCCGTCCATCACCCCCCTAGGGGGCGCCAGTGGCCTCGGAGGCGGCGAGTTCTACAACAACAACAACAACGGGGGGAGCGGCGGAGGCCAGCCCGTGTCGGAGCTCATCTCCCAGCTGCTCCGCGCCGAGCCCTACCCCAGCAGCCGATACGGCCACCAGTACAACCAGCAGGCTGGCCCAGACAACGCCATGGGCATCGATAACATCTGCGAGCTGGCCGCCCGGCTGCTCTTCAGCACCATCGAATGGGCCAGGAACATCCCTTACTTCCCTGAGCTGCCCGTATCAGACCAGGTTAGTGGACCATACTTTATAACAGGGGTCTTTAACGTTTTCTGGCCAAGGACCACTTAGTAGAGAGAGAGATGAAGCACAGATTTGTTTCACAGATTCCATATAGTTTCATTGTTTGGCAGCACAATCATCAGTGAATTTTGGATTCATGTCAATTTGTGTTTTCATATATTTAACCACTTGAACCGTCAATACTTAATAAACTTGACCTTTCACTCTGTACCTAGTCTGCTCTTTTCCCCCTCTACACCAAAGCTCTTTACCAAAAATAGCCGATCTACAAGCTCACAACGCCTCGTAGCGCGAGGCGTTGTGAGCTTGTAGATCTGCTATTTTTGGCTAAAGCTCTCAGAATATGGACGCTAGGGTTCAAGTGGTTAATATAAAGAAAGAGAAAAAAAAGCTTCTATAACACAAAGATTTTGAGGACCCCCTGTAGTAACTCTGAGGACCGCCTAAGGGTCCTGGACCCCCTGTTGAAGACCCCTGCTTCATAATATACAGAAAACCTCTCTTGTAGGGCTTTGAATCAATTCACAGTGCAATGTGCCTCACGTACAACGAATATGCATTGAAACACTCACTTTTAACATCATTCAGTTGTTAAGAGAACATGTAAAGGTCTGACAGTAATCCTTCCTAATGCAGTCTGTGTGTTGAGCTCACTCTCGATGGCACTGGAAATCTCTGTAGCCCATGTAAAACACATCAACTTTCACGTCTGACTTAAACAAACCAGAGAAATGTGCCCTTTCATTTCTGCTTCAGAGAATATTATCAACATAAAATCCAGAACAAAAGAATATCTTTTGTGCCTGGACAAGTGAACGGGAATGTACTTGTCCAGATGACACTGTGCCTCAAAAAGTTAATGTCAAGCCCTGCTACTATAGCTAGTATCCCCTGGTCCTCCCAACATGGCTGCCGGGGGTAGGGATGTGCGCGGATATTCGGATATCGGATATCGGATATCTGACTAAACGGGGCTGCTCTCACTATTTGTTTTGTAAATAAAATTTGGTTATTCTATTAAATATATTTTTAATTATTGAGATATGAACTTTTGCACCCATATTACTGTCATGTCTTTATTGTGTGTGTGTGTGTGTGTGTGTGTGTGTGTGTGTGTGTGTGTGTGTGTGTGTGTGTGTGTGTGTGTGTGTGTGTGTGTGTGTGTGTGTGTGTGTGTGTGGGGGGGGGTATTTGTGTCTAGTCTACATGTATTAGTAGTACCACATTGCTGTTTGTGTAATGAGATTCCCTTTTAAATGGATTGTGAACCCATCAACAAATCCACAGGTGGCATTGTTGCGGCTGAGCTGGAGTGAACTGTTCATCCTGAATGCAGCCCAGTCAGCCCTGCCCCTCCACATGGCTCCCCTGCTGGCTGCCGCAGGCTTCCACTCCTCGCCCATGTCGGCTGAGCGCGTGGTGTCCTTCATGGACCAGGTCCGGGTGTTCCAAGACCAGGTGGACAAGCTGTCCCGGCTGCAAGTGGACTCGGCCGAGTACAGCTGCCTCAAAGCCATCGCGCTTTTCTCACCAGGTACTGTCTTTCACTGGCGTCAGTTCAGAAAAAAGCTAAGGTATGGCAACATGACTGGTGTCTTAAGACACCAGTCATGTTGCCATACCTTAGCAACAGGCATGATACATTTATTTTAAGAAGTACATTCTATTTTCCCCCCGTTTCTACGGTTTCTTGGGCTGGATATGGCTGCCTGGAATGGTTGTTCAAGTGCAGCTAAACTTGGCGTGTCAGTAAACGTGCCACAATACCTTGTTAAAGTGACCATTTTAAATTTTGCATTTGTAGTTATCAAGGACGATGATACACGAAAGAAGAAAGAAGAAGATAACTAGAACAGATAGATAAAGAGACATTCATGGATTTATATTTAAAAGTAACTTTTATTCTCCCCCCTGGACCCAGGGTATGGCAGCTGCATACCCCTGCCATACCCAATTGACGCCCCTGCTGTCATTATGTCCTTTTGATGTCCTGAATGTTAACTGAACTCGAACGGCGTACAAATGCAACCAAATGGACCCATATTGGACATTTGTACACTCTCGGAGGGAGGGAAAACAAGAGAGCCTTGAAGAATCTATTCAGTTAAGATAACTGAAGACTTGACTGAGTTAGATGTAATTGCATCCTGTGCTATAGCACCATCTTGTGGCATATTCAGGAAATAACATTCAACATTCAGTATTGCCTGGTAAAGTGGGTGCCCAGTTGCTGCTGGTGGTAATCAAGTCTCTCATGCTTGCAGAGACTGTTTTACAAGTCACAGAAATATCCCAACAATATGTTACCACCTACCTAGTCAACTTGAAACATCAAACGTCAAATTGCTTGATTAAAACCTTTGTTTAAGGTAACATAGACAACCACTTAATGATAGCCACAGACAACAACAACAACATCTAGCCTTTGCAAAGTAAGTGAATTACTGTAACTAAGTATACAATATAGCCGGATTGGTTTTTCCTGTCGGTCCTGCTGGCTTCTTACAATGAATATTTGAGCTGCTGAAGAATGTTTTTAGCATTGACTTAAGTGTATAATCATTCATATACATACACAAATTTTTACACAAATCTCTTATTGTGGTCCGCTGGTCCCTGGCACAAAATATATGAAAGGGTTTTTTTTTTCTTCTTTTTTTTATGCCTTTATTGATAGGACAGTAGACCGACCGAGAATGGGGGGGGAGACGGGGAGCGACATTTTCACTATTCAGATTTCACTATTCTTATAATTCAAACATTCAGGCGATACACTTTGAGGTGATAAAATACAGTTCCTTGCTTCTCAGGGTTAGGGTCATTCTGTGTTTTCAACTACCTTAAAACTCAATGATAACCTAACTTTGACAAAAAAGTAACAGCCACAGTTGTCTGTCATTTTGTTTAAAGTCTTTGTCATTAGATTTTGATACCATACTGAAATGAATAAAATTCAATGGTATCCAGTATTAAAAAAAGAAAAAGAAAAGAAAGGAAACATGCTGTATGCTTTGGAAAATGTTGACTGTAATGTGAGTCATAGTTAATGGGCTTAACATGCCAGACCACTGGCATGTTCTTTTAAAAGTGACCATTTAAGAGAATGTTACATGAAAATAACCCTGGGTTATGAGCTTGTAATTCAGAGATGCCAAGGCGTTGCATTTGTATTCTTGGCCTTCAGGGTCACTGAATTGCATTATACGCTGGCATGTAAAACGTCTTCCATGCTGATCACGACTCTTTATGTAACCTGCCCACACAATTAAGTAACCTTCCATCTCCCCTCCCCCCCTCTCCCCTGAAAGATGCATGTGGACTGACAGACCCGGTCCACGTGGAGTCTCTGCAGGAGAAGGCCCAGGTGGCCCTGACGGAGTACGAGAGGATGCAGTATCCCAATCAGCCGCAGCGCTTCGGCCGCCTGCTGCTTCGCCTCCCCGCCCTGCGCGCCGTTCCTGCCAGCCTCATCTCGCAACTCTTCTTTATGCGACTGGTGGGCAAGACGCCCATCGAGACTCTCATCCGTGACATGCAGCTTTCCGGAAGCTCCATCAGCTGGCCCTATGTCCCGGGACAGTAGCCCCCCCCCCCACACCCTCTGCTGAGAGAGGTCTCCGCCTTGGCCTGGTGACGACACAGACCCACAGGAACCCTCTTGAGTCATCACTATCCATCTGTGTGGTTCTGCAGACCTGGTGCCAGCTGGCCTTCATAAGTACTGTACATTAATCGCTCTATTCTCCCTCGTGAATTGAGCCCTCTGTTTCCATACAGGCCCACAGAGGAGAGTGGGGCCTTTGCCAGACTGGGCCTGTCCCTGTGCCAGCCCAGTAGTTCTGGTGCCAGGGCTCAGGCCAAAGGCCAGCTCTGTCCTGCTGGGCTCCGGTATGGCCATCAGAGCCAGCCATGCCATCACCCACATGCCACAGGGACAAAGGATCCCACACTCACATGCAGAGGGCAGCACTGCCTCACTACAAATACATTGTTGTTGTCGGGTGGAAACCTTGTATGTCCAAAACCGTTTGTTTTGTATTCATCACATTATTTAAAATAGTGGAAATGGATGATCTACAAGAACACAGTGCTTGTAGATCTGCTATTTTCACTAGTTTTGTGTGATAGTCTTGTACGGTGAAGCAGGGCTTTACTTTACGAAAAAACATACAAATTTGAAACTTGGAGATAAAAGGTTTCTGCCCAACAGTGACCAAATACTGTATTATGGCCAGGAATGCCCTGCCATGGAAGCTCATCAAAACAATTTGCTCCAACCTGGACTCATTTTCCATTGCTCATCATTTGTGATATGGTGACTTGGGTTAAAATTGGCACATTCAATCACTGATGGAAAAAGGCTGGAACGAGCAGGAAACTGCAGTTGTCTGAGTGAACTGGTGGCCCAGTAAGAATTGGGACCATTTTGCCTCACGGTCTTTGTCCTGAGAGACTCTATCTGTGTCAGCCCGATAAGGGTATTGACCATATTCACACTAGATCTTACTGGGGTGCAATGGGGTCTCCCCGCCCCCAGAGTATAAGGTAAGGGCAAAATGGACACAATATGACTATGGTACAAGGCACTAGGGGAACCGAAATGAAACTGGACCAAGGAGAAATCACCAAAGTATCACATTATCACTTTTTAAGATTAATCAAATTAAATTACCCATTCAATTGTGGATCCAGCAAAACAAATCAGTTAATAACTGGTGAATGGGCTCTGACCTCCCGGTTATCAGCTGACGAAAATAATCTGTTTTTGTAGAGAAAAGAAAGAGAAAATGGCCACAGAAGAATGGCAACAGACTAATACCTCACAAGACATCAGAATGCTTTAGTCTGATATTTCCTTACAGCAAGCCTCTGAAATTGTCCTTCACCACAAGCCGCCTTCTTTTTTGATGGATTTTGTTGAATTTGGAACACTTGTGAAATATGAAACAAGTCTTATAAAGAGCTCCAAGCTTCAAAAACATGCATCTTTGTTGTTGAAAGATCCCAAAACAGTCATTTTAATTTCTGTCTCAAAACGGACTATGTCTGAAACTCCAGATGTTGTATACAACTAAGACTGTCTGGTCTGACTGCCTGATTGTTTGGTACTAAGGTTTGTTTTTGATTTGAGTTTTTGTATTCGTTTTTCAATGGATGATGGAACGGTGACATGTCAGATGTAAATTATACTTACATGCTAAAAACAAGGAGCCAAACAAATGTAGGTGGTTCTTCAAAATTGCCATAATCTACTTTACCTTTGGAAATCTATCAAGAGGTATACTCAAGTCTACGATGTTTGTGCAAGAAAAAAATATTGAAATGTGTGTGTGTATATATATATATACAGTATATTGAGGCCAGATCTTTCTTCTGCATGTTAAAATTTTGTTTTGGATCTCTGTTCAGTTCAAATAGTTTTTCTTTACACAGTGAAATTCTGAAGAAAAAAATAATGTTCTTTTAAGTGTTTAAACATTTGGTTATTTGTTTGCTCCTGTTTTTTGTTTTTTCTTAAAGTTAATATTTACATAAAATACCTCTTCCATCTGTCAAGATGTTAAAAAAAAGGAGGACAAAAAGAAATAACTACATGCCAATATGGGTGAAATCACGTAGCCATCAATAGGCTGCTTCTGCCTGCCATCACTAAAGCCTGTTGACATTATCGTCGCTGCAGCATAAACCAGGCTTTAAGCAACCAAATGGCTCTCCCCTCTGCTGAAGCCATGTGAGACACTATCGTACTGGACATGACTCTGACAGATGGACTGCACTTGGGAGTATATATACAATGCCAAAATGTCACACTACCTGTGAGGAGCTGAAGGAGGACAGGGTCCAATGTTCTGCTCCGCCAGGATTTACCTCACGAGGGTATTTCAAGAAGCACGTTTTTTTTTTTTTGCAAAGGTAACTTTCAAGCTCATCACGGCACAACCTCTGAAGCATTTCTTGTTGTAAAAGTATGATCTTAATCCACACAACCATGATTCACAATGTCCTCTCTGGAGTATAGGAGACGGTTCAGCTTCTTGAAATATCCCCTGGCCTTTTGACAGTAACTGAGATATTTTTCCTTTACACACTCAACTCCTTTAATCTCACTCAACGAGGTCCTATAAAGAACAGAAAAAAAGATAAGTGTACTATTACTGTTTTCCTATGTTTGTGTTGCTGAGTTCTCTAGTTTTTTTATTTTCATGTGTATGGAAGCATTATTAAAAGGCCAGAATCTAATTGTGAGCTTATGTTTTCTTTTGTTTGAAAAATGGCACATGAACACTAGCATTTCATACAGGTGTATGCTACTGCTATAAGAAAATGCTCAAGACTTTACTATACTGAAAAGCAATTTATTGACATTTAAGTTCTCAGTGGTTACAATCTCAATGTATTACATATTTTATAAATTTCTTTACAAAAGAAAGAAAAGAAACAAGAATACAGTGTATCATATCTGTTACTTTTAGCGGGGCAGATAAATGCATTTTTGCACTAAAATACTTCAGAAGTGGAAAGAAACCTAAAACTTTTCACAAGTACTCCTTAGGGGTTGTTCCTATGATAAAACACATTAGACACTGAAAAATCAAAATGGCTGCCATGTTTCCAAGATGGCTGCCTCTGAACAGTACCCCAGCCAGTTAATGTCCGATTTTCATAATATTAGAGTTGTTTTGTAGGTTTTAAAACATCCTGAGTTCATTTATTACACTTTTAAAGCAGCCAGAATAACCTTTCTGACTTTTGGTTGGGGTCTTTCCTCACCTGGGACCCCCCAAACAGACCCCTGAGCCTATTTCAGTAATCGCATTGCTCCTGCTCCAGAGCAATGTTAAATTAGATCATAACTGAAGCATTAAATTTGTTGTAACTGGGCTCTGAAAGCAAAAATGAGTAGTAGCAAATACCCAGGGGTCTTCCACAGGGGGTCCGGGACCCCTAGGGGGTCCTCAGAGTTACTACAGGGGGCCTGCCGTATCTTGATGGGGAAGTTCTTTCTTTTTTTAACTGTTTTTATTAGTATTCTCAGTATTATTTATTACATTTTTGTGTGTTAGACAGGTTCACAGGTGTTACTGCAGGGATTGCAAGAATTAAGGTATTGCAACTTCTCACTTTGGGCGCGCAGTCTAACATGTCCATTTATTGCACTGCACTCACACTGACAACACAACACACACACACCTCTTTGTTGTTGTAAAGAAATTCACTACTATACATGTCCTCCCTAATAGTGTTGACAGTTTCCACTATAGCATTTGCAGGGAGGAGAGTGCAAGGCAGGTTATTGTTTGAGCAGCTGCACCGTCCCTTGTAACCTGCTTTGCAGCCACATTTGATGAGCTCAAGTACTGCCTTTGCAGCAGGGAGGGCAAGAAACCTGACTGAACATACCCTCCACTCTCTGAATTCCATCTATTTTTTTCAATTGATGGAAGCTCAGGGCAATTTGTCAGGTATGACAAAGTAGGCATCATAATAGGATACCTTCATCAAGGGACATGATTTTGAGGAAGTGCAAACACATGAAGAGGCTGATACCCCGATTCCTTATCAAGTCCTTGCCTCCGGTACAAAAAAAGGAAATTTATATATTTGAGTGAGTTCAAGTTATTGGATGTTACAAATGTCAAGGGTTCCTTTGCGTACATAGTTTTTCAGGTGCTGACTGGGGAAGAACATTTGTTGGAATCACCAAAAAGATTGCAACATTGCAGTCGGAACATTTTGCATGCCACGTTTACAGTTCAAAAGGTCCAACAACCCTGGGATTACTCAGATGGGAACTATTTCTGTCAAAGAACTTGGAGGGTGAGATGCTACCTCCAACTCGTGCTGCACTGCTACCACATTACCTCCGTGCCAACTCTGTGCAGGATAAATCATACCTGACCATACCATACCCTGTGCTTCCACCAATCGAAGAAAATAGATGGAATTCAGAGAGTGTAGGGTATATTCCAGTCAGGTTTCTTGCTCTCCCTGCTCCAAAGGCAGTACTTGAGCTCATCAAATGTGTCTGCAAAGCAGGTTGTAAGGGACGGTGCAGCTGCTCAAATAACCTGCCTTTCACTCTATGCTATGGTGGAGACTGTGTCAACACTATTAGGTTGGACATTGAAGATGATGATGATGAAGACGAATATATCCTGCATGTCTGAAATTACTGTATTGTAGTGAATCTCTTTGGGCGTAATTGACCATGGGCTCTAATAAGGTGAGGGTTTTGGGGTGACAATAACAAAGAGGTGTGTGTGTGTGTGTGTGTGTGTGTGTGTGTGTGTGTGTGTGTGTGTGTGTGTGTGTGTGTGTGTGTGTGTGTGTGTGTGTGTGTGTGTGTTTGGTCAGTGTGAGTGCAGTGCAATAAATGGAAATAATGTTCTGCACCCAAAGTGAAAAGTTGCAATACCTTCATTATTGCAATCCCTGCAGTAACAGCTGTCAACCATAACTGTTTAACACAAAAAAACATTATAAATAATACTGAGAATAGTAATAAACCATCAAAGTACAATACATAAAACCAGGATACATAAAAACATTCGAAGTTTCAAAAAGAAATTCAGATTTGGCAGGCCCCCTGTAGTAGATCTGAGGATCCCCCCCAGGGGTCCCGGACCCCCCGTGGAAGACCTCTGTTATTTGCTACCAGTCATTTTTTTTATTTCAGAGCATATTTCAGATCTAATTTAACATTGTTCTGGAGCAGGAGCAGAGCGATTACTGAAATAGGCTCAGGGGTCTGTCCAGGTGGTCCCAGGTGAGGAAAGACCCCAACCAAAAGTCAGAAAGGTTATTCTGGCTGCTTTAAAAGTGTAATAAATGAACTCTGGATGTTTTAAAACCTACAAAACAACTTTAATATTATGAAAATTCGATATTAACTGGCTGGCGTCCTGTAAAACATATCCGAAAAGGCGGCCATCTTTAAAACTGGCGGCCATTTTGAAAATTAAGTGTCTAATGTGATTTTTCTAAAGAATGACCCAAGAGGTACACTCTGTAAAATTTTGGTGCTTCTTTCCAGAACTGAAGTATTGTTCTCCTTAACTGCCCCGCTATTTATCCACTTAAATCTCTTAAGGAATGTTGGGGACGGAAAGGAACATTATTCGAAAAAGCTAAACCATTTGTGACCAACAGTGCATTTTGGACACTGACACCTAGTTGACAGGATGGCATGATTACTATGGGCATTGTAATAAGTAAGAAACATTACATCTTGAATGTCTTTGAAGACCGTCAAAGTTGCAAGCAACACAAAAGTTAATGGAAAGTCAAAATCCCATTTTTTTCACACGTCGTTTTGTTTTTCTCCATGAGAATTGGGGGTAAAGTGGGGATGTTTTAAGGGGCCCTTGCCTGGAGGTGGCCACACAAAGCTGTATTGTCTTAGGCATGTCCCATTTCATCACAGAGACCAGGACCGCCTGGTTTGGGGGGGGCAACAGTGGAAGACAGTGTAGTTTAACAAAGGCCATGGTCATAGTTCTTCACCAGGCGCTTGAGGTGGAACAGTTTCTGCCTCAGTTCCTTGCTTTGTTTCTTCTTGGCTTGATAGTCTGTTGTCTAGGAGAGAAACATGGTGCCGTATGATATGCATTAGGCTAAGGACCCCCATTTGGTGCCATTTTTATCTCTGGGACCCCATTCTACACTGAACAGTCCTCCAGTGTTATTACTCTTGGAAACAAATTAAAACGGGTCCTTTTAGTTCCATTCATACACTTTTAGCGTTATAAACTATCTGATCATTTAGTCTCTGGTCCCCATGTTGTGAAATGTGAACCACTGCACCATACACCAGATGATTTAATCAAACAGCTGCTGCCAACCATTCATATCTTGTAAAACGTTTATTCTCACAGAAATGACCATTGTGATTGAATGAATTCTAAAACATCTTTCCTGCTCAAAATTGGTGATTTTGTTAATAAAGGAACAGATTGATTCAAAATTAATTAATGACCAGATTAGTCATTAATTTGTACTCACCTTCTTTAGCTCCTTCAGTCTGTTATATTCATCTGACACTCCCTGAGGATTGAGGATAAAATTAATGTTAACAAGTCAGCTGAAAAAAAGGGTTTTGGATGTCATAGCAAGTAAGTCATGCCTGAAACCACAGTGCAAATGCAGTCCTCTGTGGTTAAAGAATTGCAAACCTCCACCAAAAAAAACAGATGTGACTTATAGTAATTGGAATGTGTATTAAGGGCAGCATTCAATTTCATTAAAAAAAGGGGGGAGGGGGAGAAGGGGATAGGGGGCAGCAGGTGGTGCTTTATAGGCAACAACCTTGCTATGCCCAGTCACATCCAAAAACGAATGCTTCCTCAGCGTCAGTCACAGCAACGGGACACATGGGTTTTGTGGTTTTGGCTTCAGAGATACATGCTGAAGGGACAGCTCTCGGGTTCAGAGGTGTAAAGTAACTACATTTACTTTAAGTACTGCAGTTAATTATAAATGTGAGGTGCAACTTTATTTAGATTCTTCCATACTATACTAATACTCCACTATATCTTGATTCAAAAACTTTACTTTTTGCACTACAATTATTTGACAACTTTACTAGTTACTTTTGTCATTTTGATTATTATTACAAGACAAACAAAACATTACCCAATTAAGCCCTATTTTATACTTCAGCTACTCGAAAAAAGAATCTAAAAGTTCTCAATGCTTTGCGATGTGACACATTTTTAACTTGTAGATCAGTTATCTTCAGCTAGTTGACACAGTTGGACAAATTTGAGTACTTTTACTTTGATACCAAAGCTAAGTATAATTTAATTAAAATACTTTTTGTACTTTTGTAAAATTTAAAATACAGGCCATTTTTCTATTGATAGGATCTTGAGCACATCTTCCAGTAGTGCTCAGGTTACAGGACATGCTCTCCTCTACCTGGTATGAGAGCGAGGAGTGTCCCAGGGTGTCCATTTCTCGGCTCAGCCTGTGCATCTGATCGCTGATGTCGTCCATCTCAGCACACAGCTTCTTATAGTGGACCCGGTCAGCGTCAAACTCCCTCTTGTACTCACGCCGCTGCTCGTCCGACGTTATCTCTGGGTAAAGCCTGCAGCCCAATAGTAACGTTAATATCAATCTAAAATGTTTTTGTTTTTGTAAATAGCAAAATGAGAGGGAATTCCCCTTTTCTTTGCTAAATATAGATAGGGGAGTAGGGATTGTGTAGTTTTTTGTCAAAGCATTTTAAAACAAACAGCAGCCCTATTTGCCTTCAAGATAATAGTTGAACACGGAAACAGTTTAATTTGGCCCTTCTAAAAAGAACCATTAGTTATTCTGGTTGATGTTCTTTTTTTAAACCACTTCACAAAGAAGGCCAGAGGGGTGTAAAAATTAAATGATTAATTAAAGTGTTACAGTATGAGTAATTCTGAGAAAGTATTGTTAAAAATGTAAAAGCCAGAGGCAAACGTAATGAATCAGGAGCAAATTATAATGGCCCACCTGAAGAGATAATCCCTCTGGTCCGGAGCCAGCTCATTGCCACTCTCTCCCCCAGTGGTATAACCTGTCTCATATTCAACAGGCTGCCAGGCTTTCTCTACAGGTTGAAGGTGTTTCTTGATGCTGTCCGCCTCATCCGAGGAGCTGTTGGGCCTAACAGACGCCCTGGGGTTTCCATTCGCAGTCTCAGCACCACGGGTGTTACTGTTGTTACCGGGATAACTGCATATAAAGTAAGGGTGCAACAGTTAATCAAATTAGTCGATTTAACAGATTATAAAAAATAATCGATGGTTGGAATACCAAAAATATCAGATCTACAAGCTCACAAAGCGTCGCTGCAACATGTTGTGAGCCTGTAGATTGGCTGAAATGTGGCTTAAGTGGTTAATCAGACTAATCAATTTAGTTGATTATAATCGGTATATATTTTTATTATCCCCAAAATGCGCTTCTCGAATTATTTGATCAATCAAAAAAGTTATCAATAGAATAAATGAAAAGAAAATAATTGATAGTCGCAAACCCTAATATAAGCCAGAAGCGGATGCTGTTGTTTTAGAACCGTGGTGTATTGTGTGTGTGTGTGTGTGCTTGTTCATCTGTATGATCACAGTCTGCTCTAGAGCACAGGTGGTCGAGGAGAATGCAGGTCTCACTGCTACTCACCCCTCACTGTAGACGCTGGCTGTTCTGTTGCCATAGGACAGCACACTGTCCACTGCCCTGAGATCAGCGACAGGTGCAGCCCTCTCTGACAGCACCACAGTGGGTGCCTGCGGGATGCTCCGCGCCTGCCCAACACTGTTCACCTGGAACAACACATCAAAAGTAATTAACCCATTTAGAACGGGTACACATTATTGTGTATCATTATTTTATGCTTTGACTGTTGAAAAATAGCAGATATACAAGCTCACAGCGCGGCACCGAGTGCCGCGCTGCGAGCTTGTAGATCTGCTATTTTTCAAAAATCGTGAAAATTAGAATTTTGAACCGATTCTATAAGTGTCTTTTGAATCCTTCTAAGGTTTTTGGAAAAACCTATGCTTCTATGTCAGCAATCTGGCTAGCCATCGTCAAAGAAAAGGTCCTTTTCACTTAAATGGAGCTCAGTTAGTCTCTTCCTTGAGAGACTGCTATGTCAGTGGTTCTCAAACCTTTTCATGTGAAGGACCCCCAAAATGATATTTGGCCACGGATCCCCATCTCAAAATATTTAGTTCCAGGGACCCCCCAGAAGCAAAATTTGAGTTGCAAACGTTTGCTTTGAAAATACGTATATTCAAAGATTTGCACACATTTTCATGACTTTTTCAAAAATAGCAGATCTACAAGCTTGCACGCTATTTTTCACTGGTTAAAGCATTCAATAATTATAGGCCTATTAAAAACTGGAGAAGGCAGGCTGGGATGCCTACCCAGGGCCGTGTCAGTCCTGCATATACTGGTACTCACAAATAGTAGTCATACAGTGATGATTTGGGGAGGACAAAACTGGATATTTACTGCGCGACCCATAAAACTGGTTTGTTGCCCAAAATGGGTCACTGCACTGAGGTGTGTACAGGTCCTCGGTTAATCCGACCACCAGGACGACCTGGTACATTATGGTTCATTTGATCTGGGGCTGTGTGTGTTTCCTGCATGCTAAAGATAGAATGTAAACAGTAAATGCATAAAGTTCATTTTGAGAACCGGGTGGCTAAACTAAAAGGGACACACCTGCAATTATTACTACTTATTTGTGCAGTGGAGAAGAAATGAAGTTTCAGGAGGAGGAGGAAATGCATTTCATTCAGGAAACAAAGAAAGGTGTTGTTGCTATGCTCCTGGTAGGAGAATACGGCTCTGACAAGCGTCCTTGAATGAAAAAAAAAAAAGAAATAAATAAAAACGTCATGGGCAGCCACAGGTGCATAAACACGTGCACACGCATGCACTGAAACAGACACTGTGACAGTAGCCTGAGTCACTGTGAGACACACTGAGGTAAAACAAGATGGAACTCCAACATCCATCATCCTCGGAGGGCAGGAGTCCTTCTACTGCAGGTGTCCAGGATGATCAGTGTCTTGCCTGCCAACCCCTCTCTCCGCTCCTATTCTTAGCAGTAAAAGCACTGTCAGAGCCACTCTATGAGAAAGGGCCACACATGAGAAATTCCCTCAGCTGCTTTCTGCGTGAGTGGAGGGCCAATGTGAAGTATGGAGGTGCAACGGTCCAAGTGCACGTGTTTATATTTATACTGTGTAGGGTACAATTTTGCATTGAATATTATTACTCTGATGATCGTTTTGGAGTTCTTGGAAATCGACTTTATGCTTCAAGCTTACTCCCATCCAACAAGTCCTGTCTTCAAGGTTAAACCATTCAAATCTGCTGTGCTAAACCTATGCGCCATTATCTGTTCTCTGCTAGCATGCTGACCTACATTGTTGTCACATTGTATTTCAACAAAGGAATCGTTTACAGATAAGGCTTTTATTGCAAACTCAAAAAATCATGATTTTTAACGATTGTATATTTTCTAGTAGCAGTGGGTTCTTTCCCAACAAGAACCTGGTCCCTTAAAGAGAGGATGTACAATAGTGAGTTGATGAGGTATACTGTATAAGGCATGAATCTGATTACTGTACTACCAGTAAGATGCCTAAGGGTGAAAAGCGACCACAGACGCAACCTGCCGTTTGTCAACGAGTCTGAGGTCCATCATTATTTGCAAAGGGCTCCCACCCGGCCCCGTCCTTGCAGGGGGGCCTCGGGATTTTCAGAGACGCCACAGGGAATGTGTTTTCACAATGTGATGTCACGGATATCCAGGGTTTGATCTTTGATGAGGTGATGTCACAACTATGTGATGTCACAATGTCAACAACGTGATAACAGCTACAGTCTATAGACATTGAGACGTTACAGAAGGACGTATGGACAAGATGTGGCGGTTTTCATAGTTAACGGCGACCTACGTCGCAATCAGTACTGTATTGTAAGTGCTGATCTGTACAGTGAGTGTTGTACTGTACTCTGACTACTGTGCACTTTGCAGCCACCAGAGAAAGTCCATGAGAGAAGTGGGCACAGACAGTGTCAAGGCACTGTCTAGTACAGCAAATGTATTCTGAATGTGAAATATATATGATCTTGAAATTGAACTAGTGGTGTAGGCTCTATAATTGGGATAGCCAGAGGCAGTGCACAAACTATTCATTCCTCAGAGTCAAAAGTCAAAGACTTGAACTCATGTCGTCATCAGGTACAAAGTAAGGAGTTACTTAGAGACCTGGAGGATTCTGTGAGCCCATAAAACATTGAATTTATATCTTGATTAGCTTCCTCTTATTGTACTATTTTATATTTTGTGCCAGAACCCATATCCCAACAGCCACCATCACATCACCATCTCCTCATTACCATCAGTATCAAGCCAGTATCATGGTCAGTATCATGGTCAGTATCATGTCAGAATCATGTCAATATCATGGTCAGTATCATGATGTCAGTATCATGGTCAGTATCATGATGTCAGTATCATGTCAATATCATGGTCAGTATCATGATGTCAGTATCATGGTCAGTATCATGATGTCAGTATCATGTCAATATCATGTCAGTATCATGGTCAGTATCATGTCAATAGAGCATCGTAAGTGGTTTACTGGGGTCGCTTAAAAATCGCCCATTCATTTTCCCCATAGTATTTTACACAAATATTTATAACAATTATGTTAAGCCTCGAATAAAGCCATCCAGGATGGCAGTTTGTTTCTATGAAAAGAACGTTTTGAAAATCGCTAAACAAAGGGTATTTATTAAATGTAGTATATCAAATAATGTAATATTAAAATATGTTTTCACATAGGATCAAAGGTTGTATGGTCATGACTCACTGCCATCCTGGATGGCTTTGTTCGAGGCTTAACATAATTGTTATAAATATTTTTGTAAAAGTGGGGAAAATGAATGGGCGATTTTTAAGTGACCCCAGTAAACCACTTCCGCTGCGATGTTCTATATCATGTCGGTATCATGTCGGTATCATGGTAAGTATCATGTCAGTATCATCATTCTTCTATTGATTGCCACACGTTTACCATTATGTAAAAGAAAATGTTGCATAGTTTACTATGAATAAAAGAATACTATATTATTTGTATTCTGGGAGCTGCAGGTGTGCGAAGCAGCACTGATGATGACAGACTGAATCATTTAGCGACACCATGTTCTATGGGGATTCACACAGTAACACTGAGGCAACTCAACACTTTTTATACATTATACATGTCACATACATTATATATGCCTGCCAGGGAGGCAAACATACAAGCGTTCCCAAGAATAGGGCCGGTGGCGTCACTCGAAAGGAACATCAACTCAAACTATTTGAGAGCCAAAGTGATCTAATAGACTGTACCAGAAGAGAGGAAGTAGTATGATTAATTTATACTCCAACGTATACTGTGTGACATAGTTGCACGCCGCAATCTGCAAAAGACACTGTCATAAAACCAAGTATAAATCAGGCTGTGTAGACTGCTGCACTGTAAAGTAGAGCAATCACTGCATGAGAGGACCCGAGTCAGACACGTGCAACTTCACTCAGTCAGTGGGCTGGCAAACCCAGTGTGGAATAAATTTCCCTCCAATTATAATATGGTGATAATTCAACATAATGGAGTCGCCTGGGGAATAGACAGGTCACTTATACAGCCTACACCTTCTCATAGACAATGTTATCACAAAAGTACTTGACACTGTGCAGGAGGCTATTCAACTTGCAGCCTGCATAACAAATTGTGATAATTTCACATACAAAAAATATAATAACCTCAGCTAAATAAGTGTGAATGTGTGATATGATATATCTCCAAAAGGAGATTTGACCTATACACTGGCCTATTAAATGTTTTCATTCAATATCTCCTCATATATAATTTTGTCTACAAATAAAGTGCTAACATCTCGCTATAATCTGACAGCACAACACGTCACCTGCATCTGTTGCGAGCTAGTGGATTTAACAAGTTAAGCAAATAATGTTGGTATGAACATCATGCACTTAAGTGGTTTTAATTTGGTTTTAATAACTACCCAGGGTAGTGTTTTTCACCAAGTTCCAGGCAGGTGATAAGAAAGTATCCCAAATTAGTATTGTGAACCTAAAACCATCACCACATTGTCTTTCCTGATGTTGGTGTATCAGCAATACTCTGCTCACAATTTTCATGTTTGATTAATGCATTACTGCTCATGACAGTCATATCTAACAATCAAGCACATACAGTATTTAGGCCTATGTCCTTCTTCAACTTTATTTGTTTTGGTAGGTTGTCCCTTTTCAGGACCACTTTTTAGCCTGCTACTGGTTCTGCCACTGCGTCAAACTTGCAAACCCGCTCTAGTTTGAGGTTTACCAAACAAGAGCCAACTAGAGCCAAGGCCCTCTGCAGTTAATAAGCTGTCAGTGAATTTTGAATTCTGTTAAAGGAGACATCCAGACCAAAACACAAATAGGGTTAAATCTGCCTTTTATCATACCCCTTCATACCTGCTTTAGTCGATTTTTTTCATAGCTGCCCCTGTTGCTAGATTTCGGCTGCCCCTGTTGCTAGATTTCGCGGGCTCTGTCATAACTCAGATTCAGATTCCTTTATTTACCATTGTGTAGAACACATAGGAATTTGTTTCGGCAACATAACAAGTGTGCATTCAAACATTCCTTTTTTCACATATAACATGAAACGAAACCAACAACACAACTAACACAGTGGATTGTCCTTAGGCTAGTGCGGTTATTTCTTTAGCTTCAAAGTTAGTATTTTTTGATTGGATTGTGTTTACACAACGTCCTGAGACCAACCAAACCGCTGTTTTGACCTCGCCTTCGGTCGCAACTAACTTTGAAGCTAAAGAAATAACCGCACTAGCCTAAGGACAATCCACTGTGTTAGTTATGAGAGAGCCCGCGAAATCTAGCAACAGGAGCAGCCGAAATCTAGCAACAGGGTCAGCTATGAAAAAAATCGACTAAAGCAGGTATGAAGGGGTATGATAAAAGGCAGATTTAACCCTATTTGTGTTTTGGTCTGGATGTCTCCTTTAACTAAGAATGTCTTACAATGTCATTATTGTCGTACTTTCATCAGTTAATTTTGAGCATTGTTATTGTTTAGTTGATATCTCATTGTATTATTAACCAGTGGTAAAAAGAGATGGGCTATAAGTTACAAAGAGATGATAAAAAAACGATAATAATGTGCTCCTCGGAGCAGAGGTCTCCGCCAGGCCAGGTACCGTAGCTTATTGTGGGCCATCAAAGTTGAAATAGAGGAAGGAAAGGAATCCAAGGAATGTTGATGACATAATGGTTCAAGAGCTCAATAGGGGAAAAAACGCTATAGTGCCACCATGAGGATGATTTGAAAGATTTAGGGTGGCATTTCTTCCTTGGCCTAGTGGGAAGTTTCATAGCAATCAGACGCTGTGTTCATGATTTGAGGCATTTCGTTCAAAACGTGCCAATCATAGTGCAATATGAAAAAATCAAACCTCGGTTCGAAGTGAAGCGGTGAATCTTATTCTATGTGTTCTAGAGCTATGAAATCTGTGTTCTAGATCTATACATTTTGTGTTCTAGATCTATACTTTCTATGTGTTTTAGTTCTATATTTTTATGAATTCTTAATGAATGAATGATTTTGTCTGGAGGGCCAAATTGTCATGTGAAGCTTGACCAATCCTCAATACTGCATGCACGGGACATGACACGGACACGGGACTCCTTGGAAGCCTATGGGACAGACTGTACGGGACAGACAAAGCCACTCCTTGGAAGCGGCTTTCACCGCTTCAAAATTGGACAGATCTGTCATGACCATAATGACTAGAGTCAGAGACTAAAGTGTGGTTGCCGTGACGCAAGTCACACTTGAATTTTCCCCATTCAAGTCAATGGGGAAAATGTATTCACTAATATGTCATCAATATTATACCTTGGAATGCCCATATTTATATGGACATACTGTGTCAGTCTCATGTGGTCTATGATGTCAGTCATCTCCATATTTGGGAAAAGTTAACATTTTTATTAAAGTCAATGGAGAAAATTAATTCATGAATAAATATTTATAAATTAAACTAAATATAACGTATCTCTTAGCAAAATGCACCCCTAGGTGTCGCGATGAGGCCGTCAATTTGACATATGACCCAAGTGCGACCAAAACTGCAGGAGGAGTAGCGTGGCAAAAAAATATATATCTGGAAAGATGGATGGAAGGAATAAAGACGGACACACTAATAATTTGTACCGATTTGCGTGAGGTTTGGACAAAAAGTAACTAGACCAGGTCAACCTGGTTGTGCCAGACCCCCTGTCTGTCATCATCATTTATGACATCATGCCTTTTGTAGGCATGTCATCATCATGTCATCATCATATATACCCTTTATATAGAAAACCCGGACAGACCGACATTTGCTTATGTAGGCCTACCCATTTCATGGGTCTGGCAATAAGAAAAAATCACACCCGTGTGAAGTGGAGCTGTGTGTGTGTGTGTGTGTGTGTGTGTGTGTGTGTGTGTGTGTGTGTGTGTGTGTGTGTGTGTGTGTGTGTGTGGATCATGTGTACCGATTTCAAGATGGCGGAAAATCTATCATGGCGCAAATGGGCGTGGCCTATATGGGGAGATGCGTCATGACCCAAGGAATCCAGGGAAAAAATATTTTTAATTTTCCGACCTACGGTTCAAGAGTTACAGGCCAAAACGTAAAGTGGGGTGTTATGGCGCCACCATGCGGCCAAATGACACAATTATTTTTTATTTAATCCTTGAAATCATTATGAACCTCCTCTCCAAGTCTTGAAACTCTAGCCCCTATGGTTTGCGAGAGACAAATAATTGAATGTGAGTTTTTGCGATTCCCATTATAAGTCAATGGGGAAAATTAATTCACTAATAAATTAATATCAATTAAACTATTGAACCTTTCTCTTAGCAAGTTACTAGCCCATGATTCCCGAGTAAGCCGGTCGATTTGACATATGGCGCGAGTGTGTGGTGGCAAAACTGTGGGACTAGTAGCGTGCCGAAGTTTAGGAAGTTCAGGCTACATACAGACACACAGACAGACACACAGACAGACACACAGACAGACAGACCCACACGGCCACGTATAGGGAGCCTGTGCTTCACACAGCTCCAAAAATGAAACAGATCTTAACGTGCAAGGTTCACACTCTGCTAGATCCCCCCTGCTGGCTGGTACCATGACCAGCCAGCAGGGGTCTCTACTGCAGCAACAAGATAGACTAATTCCTCACTGGCTTTCAACCCACAAAGTGATGGGAATTGAACCCAGGCCTCAGTGTTTCATTACCTCTATGCTACCCGTATACCCAGGTTTTAGCTATAGATCAAAGCACATTGGGTGAATGGTTAGTGCACCAACATTGTGATTTCAACTCTCACCACCCTCAGCTTCCTGCTCTAAACTTTCCTATAAAAATAAGGAAAAACTGCCTAAAAAGACAGAAAGAAATGAATTGTGTGACTCAGCATAGCCTTTGGATCACTGTTAACCTGGAAGTAACATGTAGCGATTATCGGTTGTCTGTCACAAGGGGTCCGGTTTTGCTATGAATAGTTTTTTATTATTTCTTTGTATCGTTTCCCCCCCTCCACTGGTTAATGATCAGCCACAGTGAAACCAGGCGTGCTGAAGACAAACATGTGGCCCAATAGCAGCAGGTGAAAGAACAATAGGATCAATGATTCCTAGCCACGTGTTTGTCAGTATCGGCTCAAGACTGAGAAATCAAACACTAGAACAGGGGTCTTCAACAGGGAGTCCGGGACCCCTAGGGGGTCCGTAGAGTTTCTACAGGAGTCCTCCAAATCCTTTTTTAACCATTCGAACCCTAGTGTCCATATTCTGAGAACTTTGGCCAAAAATAGCAGATCTGCAAGCTCACAATGCCTCGCAGCGTGAGGCGTTGTGAGCTTGTAGATCGGCTATTTTCGGCAAAGAGCTTTGGTGTAGAGGGGGAAAAGAGCATACTAAGTACAGAGTGAAAGGTCAAGTTTTTTAAGTATTGAGTGACGTTTCAAGTTGTTCAATATCTGAAAACACAAATTGACATGAATCCAAAATACACTGATGATTGTGCTGTCAAAAGATGAAACTATATGGAATCTATTAACAGGTTGTGGGGGTCCCCGCTTCATCTCTCTCAGTCTCAACTAAGGGGTCCCTGGCCTGAAAACGTTGAAGACCCCTGCACTAGAATGAGGGTTTTGTCTTTGTGATCGCATTTGTCTCACTTCTGTGGAGTGGCTGCAGTTGGCCTGGCCATTCATTCATTGTATTGTTGAGGTGTTCACACATAGGTCCATTATCTAGTTTCGTGGTGTAATTAATGGCTCAAGCCCGGAGTCAGTTTCCGCACCAATCCTTCCCTTCTGCCCGTAACCCACGCTGACTCATCCATCCAGCCACCCACTTATGCACTCACCCTGTCATCATAGGGGTGGGCGATATGGAAAAATACAATATCACAATATTTTCCCAAGCTGTATCACGATACACGATTATATCACGATTCTTTTTCAAGTTGGTTTTGATGGTTATTTTTCAAGTTACTTGACAAAAACTAGACTCTCTGGGTTCCTTTTGGGGGGTCTAAATTGAACTTTACAAGTATGTAACTCTGACAGCATACAAATGGCATACCAAATGGCATACCAAATGGACCCTTACGGGTCCATTTGGTTTCATTTGTATACTGTCAGAGTTAAGTGGAGACCTTGACAGGTTTAAATTGAATTCTGCAATGAATCTCTGTATTAACGATTAAACAGGATTTTTTTACAAGGCTCCCTCAATTGTATCACGATATATACGATATCTCTGAAAAGGCATATCGTGGAGACATTGTATCGTCTCCACGATAATTATCACCATATCGCCCACCCCTACCCTGTCATATGCCTTTGTTCAGATTCATTCCACCTGTTTCAAACAAAGTGAGTAAAACACCAAAGGTTTGACTGACCCAGTCCAGTACATGGTGTCCCTCTGGTTGCTCGGACAGGGGTCGGTCCCAGTAGATGTTGGGCTTGCCATGGCGCCAGATCTTACTGCGGGTCTTGTAGGCATAGTAAGCGGCCAGGGACAAGGCTAACACCACCATCAGTCCCAGTACCAGAGCTACAGCCTGGAACAGATCATCATTATAGTCTGTCTCATCGCTGTTGTCTGGCAACTTTTAATGTTTTTTTTCTGTAAATTAAGGCTCTACTTCATCACAGTGTCACACAAAAGCATCAAAAGTAGCAGATCAACAAGCTCGAAACGTGGCGTGAAGCAACGCATTTTGAGCTGCTTGAAGATCTGCTTTGTAGATTTGCTACTTTTGAAGTTGAATCCTGAAAAGCAACGGTTTTGGACGTGAGGTTTCCAACTGACAGAGATGATAAACACAATTAGATAGGATTATAAATAAGAAAATAGAATATTGTCAGAATTTGTCACTGTCGGGCAGAAACCTCGTATCTCCAAGATTCAGATTTGTGTGTTTGTTTTCGTAAAGTAAAGCCCTGCTTCACCATACAAGACTGTGGCACAAAACTAGTGAAAATAGCAGGCCAACAAGTGAGGAGGAGTTGTGTGCTTGTAGATCGGCTATTTTCACTATTTTACATCATTTTTAAAATGATAAATACAAAATGAACGGTTTTGGACATACAGGGTTTCCACCCGACAACAACGATATAATAGTACAGTAATTCTGTCCACAGTGAGAGTGTAAACACATTGCCATTGTAGCTGTCAGGCCATTGAACTGACCTCCTCAGGGTCCATGTAGCAGTAGTGCTGGAGGTACTGAGTGTACATGGGGAAGCCTCCCGGGAAGCCAGCCCCAGCGCTGCCACTCAGGCTGGGCCGATTGGGTATGTTCTGACACATCATCAGCATGGGGTTGTACAGCATGCTCTGGGAGCTCTGGGACATGGGGTTCACCCCGATCACAAACACGATGTCAATTATACCCTGGAAACGTCAAGCACATACACATACACATACTGTATGGTCATATTTTAAACATATATCTATTGATATCCAATATAGCAGTGGTTCTCAACCTTTGGGTCGGGACCCCCAGGGGGGGTTCCCTAAATTATTTTGTGGGGTCCCCAGATGATTAGCTTAATGTGCAACATTGTTTTCTCACTCCACAGTAAACAAACCAACATAAAGTTTAAGTGTATAGCACATTTCTAAAGTAACAATTTAAGGACTTTTTAATACCTCTAAAATGACAAATTAAACATTGGCCAAATTGTCAAATATTAGAGACAGACATTGTGAAAATAGCAGATCTACATGCTCACAACGCCTCGCGTTAAGAGCATGTAGATCTGCTATTTTCACAATAGAACCATGTTATACTTATTATACCTAAACTCTTGGTGCTCGTCAGGGTCGGGGGTCCCCTGTTAAAATATGATTATTTTGGGGGTCGCGGCCTGAAAAGGTTGAGAACCACTGCATTATATCCATCCATCTATTATACACTGTCAAAGCAATCTACTGTACTTATTGTGTCGAGGTATATCAATATGCCTGCTGGTTTTTCGCCCTAACCCAATGCCCCCTTCTTAATACCCAGAAAGTTAATTCCCCCCCTTTGACAAAAATATATATCGTTACACTCTGAGATCTTCTGAGCCTAAATGTAATTAGTCCAATCGCAGCCTGTGTCTGAAATTACTCACTCACTCACTCACTACTATAGTAAGTAGTTCTATATACTTCTATATAGTCTAGAGTGAACTCATCTGTGGAATTTAAAAAACACATTTTGGACTCTACTCAGATGCCATTAATGACACTGTTGTGACACTGTTGTGCTGTGCCAGTTCAACGTCAGCATTTGTCTTTCAGCACAATGCATGTAGGGTTTGCGATAGGGGCCATCGGTTGTACCCCACTTTTCACAATGCATTATGGTATACGATGAGTCTGCCATATAGGGTAGTATGATTATCATTATACATTCAGCCACCACTACAAGTTAGTTATGGTTATCCAGCAGCATCTGGTGAAAAGTGCACTATTCTGTCAAGATGTATCATCTAATACACATGCCCAGGGTAACATCTTACATCTTAGGTGTGTTTCATTTTATATACCCAATTTCCAGGTATGTTAAACAAGTGGATGCCTGTGCTTTTGAGGCCCAATCCCAGCAGTGGCTCAGGAGAGAGATTGATTGGGAATCAGAAGGTTACGGTTCAAGCCCCAGGTCACCTGGGTTAGTGTGTCCTTGAGCAGGACACTGAACCCATCTTCTCCTGATAATGAAGGTGCCTTGCATGGTTTCCTCTGCCGTTGGTGTGTGAATGTGTGTGAATGGGTGAATCTAATGCACATTGTAAAATGCACCATTTTCCACCTACAGTACAGTATATATATTGACAACCTAGATCATCAACATTGTAAGCAATCAATAGTATGCAGCACAAGCATTTATAGCCAGTGACATTATTCCACTATTCCTAGGAGAGGAAATAGAGCCAAGACGAACGGTGCAGAAGGACTACAACGTGATGTGTTATGACAGGGACCTTTCCAGAGGTCCATAGCGTCCTGGCCAGCCTGACTCACCTGCAGGACGGCTAAGATGACGTCACAGACGAAGACTGTCAGGTAGAAACAGCGGCTCCGCATGCTCGGCGACCGAGAAAAACTCCCCACCAGAAACCCCAGCGCCACCAAGAAGTTGATGGCTGCCACCGAGATCATGGCGCACTTGGCCGAGTATGGCGTCATGTACCCGCTGGAGTAGCCGTAACTGCCCCCGTAGTACCCTGAGCCCGTTCCCCCCGTGCCGCCCCCCACGGGCCCTGCCCCGCCGTAGCCCACCCCGTGCATTTCCCACACCAGGGTGGAGGCGACGCAGGCGAAGATGAGGAAGCACATTAGCACCGTGGCCGCCTGGAAGGTCTTGACGAAGCCGGGAGGAGAGAACCACCGGAAGAAGTACTGAGGCCTCTCCTCCGTGTAGCGGTGGTCGTCGGGAGGGCGGTTGTTGTAGGTGTAGGGGACGTACTGGCTCCTGAACGAATGGACGCTCCTCGGGGCACTGAAGCGGGAGGTGGCGGCCGCGGGGTTGTAGGCCGGGGGTCTGTCGTACTGCCGAGTCTCAAACATGATGGAGTTGTGAGGAGGGAGGCCTGGAAATAATAAGCTGTATGTTACTTTACCTTAGCATTGCAACAATAACATAACATAGAAGATTTCAAATAATGGCAAACCTGGCAGTCTAAAAACTCTAATTCTAATGTCCCTTGAGACTTCTTCCAATTAGATAATTCGCTCTCTACTGCACCCCAACATACTTTTCTCACCTCACTCCCCCTCTCTCGCTCACACACACACACACACACACACACACACACACACACACACACACACACACACACACACACACACACACACACACACACACACACACACACACACACACACACACATATCGGTGACCCATGCTTCATCAGGGCAGTGGAACTAAACCCAAGAGGCTTCAATAATTCAGACAGACAGCAGATCAGAGGCCACCTGATGCAGCCATGCATGGTGTTTGCTGCAAGGTGAACCCCCCATGTACCGTCACATAAGCTACTTGTGTATCCCTCCCCTGGCCTATAATGATGAGTTATGTGTGAAGGGGGGGGGGAGTCCAAGTCCTGCATAGCCTACTCACTGGTCTATTCAGAGAAACTCACAGCTGAGGGGCACACTTTACATTCAGAAAAAAGCAAAATGAATGAATGAAAAACACATACATTCACTCTTTTCTGCTCTATTTCTCAACTCTCTCCTACACGTGGCACACAAACGTGCATCATGAAAACCAGGGATGTGCAGAGAATGTTAGAGGGGCAGGGGCTGAAACTTCGTAAAGGCCCTTTTTGGTGAAAATAGCGAAAACGGCAGACCTCCAAGCTCACAACGCGCCGCGTTGTGAGCTTGGAGGTCGGTTATTTTTGGTACTTGGTGATACAAACACTGAACTAACTTTTGAATGCTGCCTTCAGGTATGGCATGGAAAGAGGGCATTTGCATTTCTTTCACCACAGTAAAAACTGCATTCATGGTCTGGAGAGGGCACTTTTTTACAGATGGATAAAAGGGCTGGGGCTCAAGCCCCCTTTGATGTCTATGTGTGCACGTGCCTGATGAAAACGCTCAGACGCACGCGTGCACGCGTGGTTTCATTCTCACCCGTGTCGCCAGGGTATAGTGAATAATTCAAAAGCTGAACTAGACAAATTCATGAAAGGCTAGCACACATCAAAGCTAGCCCAATTGGAAATTCCAGTTATTCATCCTTTCTACAGCCTGCTGTTCCATGGCTCTGTCCACACTCTGTGCTAAACTCTGTGTTGAATTATGCAAATGTGAACAATTAATCTGACACTGCTATGAGCATTAGAAACCATAAAAGTCATAGGGCTGGCTGTGATAATTAGGCCTACCATTCAAAAATGGTCATTTTCAGTCAGAGCATTTATATTAAAGGAATTTTCTAAATGCATTAAAGGCCTATACAGTGGTGTAAAGTAACTAATAAGTAGCCTATACAATTTTGGGGTATTTGTAGCCTTATTTACTTGAGTATCTCCAGTTTTCAGTATTTTTACTTCTACATATTGTATAGCTACTTTTACTACAATTATTTGAAAACTTTAGTAGCCTACTTTGTAGATTTTGATTATTAATACAAAATATAGCATTAAACATTTCAACCCATATATAGCACATTTCGGCCATTTGAAAATAGTAGATCTACAAGCTCACAATGCAATCGATGTGATGCATTGTGAGCTTGTAGATCTGCTATTTCAAAAGATTTGTATACATTTGAAAACTTGAAATGGGACATTCTGCATAACGAGTACTTTTACTTTTGGTACTTTAAGTACATTTTGATACCAATACTTTTGTACTTTTACTCAAGTAGGCATTCTAGAATTCCAGCCTTTTACTTGTAACAGAGTATTTCTATATTGCAGTAGCCTATATATTTTTTTCTTATTGTAAAGACATTTAGTATAGGCCTAGAATATTTTTTACACCACTGGGCCTATATCCATTACTCCATTAGGTACTCTATTCATCCATTACTATCCTTTAATTGTACTAGCAGGTCAACACGTTACACTGAGGTATGGTGACTGAGGTAGGCCTATCAGTAGTCAATAATCAATAATTGGAGATACTAGCTTACCTTGTCTGTGGAAGATTCCAAGTTTTCAACTTTCTACCTGCTGTGCTGCAATCGTTGAATAACCCCGTCTACAGCGTTTTGTTCCCGCATTTTATTTTCTCTCAACTCGTCCAGTTCTACGTTTTCCATGATTAATTCTAAAACCCTTCCTCTCGTTAGAGATTATTGAATGAATAACGTTGGTGTTGTTACCGGTTCTATTAGCAGCAGACTGACACGGGGACCTGCTGCACCTGTTGTCTGTGAGTCTCACACCGCGCAAGACAAGACTAACTAATGATTAATGAACTTCAACTAGGGCAGTGGTTTTCAACCCTTTTCATACCAAGGCCCATTATGTAGGCCTATTGGCCAATAGGACCACCCATTTGATGAGATTTAGCCTCCTAGACCAAAACTTTGGAATTTGTTGTCTTTGGATAAAATACTGTCCACAATTCCATGCTGTATTGGTGTTAATTGTGCCATGTGCCAACTTTGACAAAAAAAATAGTTTTCTGCGTTCTCAAATTGTGTAGACTTCTTGTAAATGTTTAACAATAATTTAACTCTTTGAGAGCGTAAAATGAGTTAAATGACATGGGTCCATTTGGTTTAATTTTCATTTTCTCTCAATTTGTTCCCCTATTTGATTGCCGACTCTCTATAATTTAACCTGGAACGCCCTCAAGGACCACTGGTGGTCCCCGGACCACTGGTTGAAAACAACTGAACTAGGGAGATCAAATAGTGGCTAATAAGCCTATATTCATGGGTTGCATTTGTAGTCCTACACCAGCCATGCATGTTGAGGACCAACACAGGTGTACTGATGGGCGTATAGAACATTAGTTCTATGCCAATCAGACACATTGAAAAACCTGTGTTGGTCCTCAACATGGCCGTTTAGGACTACAAATGGAATCCATGAATATGCTGTAGGCCTACTAATGCCTCATTCACACTACAGATATATAGTTGAACGTTTAGCTTGGGAATTCAATGTAATCTCAATGGAAACCAGCTTTAAAGCTTTCAAAGCTTTGTTCTGAGCATCTCCTGCATCTTTAAAGCTGGTTTCCATTGAGATTACATTGAATTACCAAGCAAAACGTTCAACTATATAGACTATCTGTAGTGTGAATGAGGCATAAGGCCCATTCCCACTGGGCCAGATAACAGATAAAAAAAATCTCTTTCTCCAGATATCTTTCCATTCATTTTTTTTTAATCTGTTATCTGGCCCAGTGGGAATGGGCCTGTAGGCTGTAGCCTACACTAAATAAACTAAAAAGCCTATACAGGCATGTTTGAACAGTTTGAAATGTTTAAAGGAGTAGTTCACCACTTTTCAACCTGTCTTCATATAATAGGTCCTCACTAATGTCCATGATAAAATATCACAATGTTTTTCTACTCAGTCCAAGTCTCCTAGGAGAGCTGTGGGAAGTTCAGAATCCATCGTCTTGTGACATCATCATTTTCCAAAAAAAAAATTTATCAATATTTTTGAAATAAATATTTAGATTTGTATTATCGTGAGAACAATGGCTTCCACTTTAAAATTGCAACTTTTCAGGAATATAAAGCCTGCAGTTTCTATAAGCTGGATTGGCAATCGATGATGTCACAAGACGATGGGTTTCTGACCTGCCCACAGCCGCCCTCTGAGAGAAAAAAAAAAAAGAAAAAAAGAAAAAGCTATTTTTGAGTGAGGACCAATTATATGAACATAAGTTGAAAAGTGGTGGAGTGCCCCTTTAAGTACAATATCAAGGCCATATATATGAACCAAAAACCACACACCACATTTACAAAAATACAATATTTATTAGTAGTTTACAAAACAAAAATACATATTGTTAATTTAACAATAAGTCATGACTGAATGATTATTTATATTCATGAACACCAGAAAAAAATGAATTGTGTAACAGCCTACATTATGGTTTCATTGGTTTGGGCTTAATGCTTAATGTGAATTTGACTACATTAACATTTTCTCTTTATTTTCATTCTCTTTGATATTTACGCACAATGCGTACCCCTGCCCTGGGCATATTTATGTTCATATATGTCACTGTAGCACCATCGGTGCTGATCTTAAAACAGTTTTCCACAAAGACAAAAGGACATTAGATGATGGAACAGTGGCGATGCAGGGGATGGGGTTGTAGAATTGACAGAGTTCTGTAGTATGCTTTTACAGTATGTAGGGAGTGTGTATGACAGACATAAGAGCAAAATGGCACGTGGGCTCATGTCCGACCCTTTGCCACAGTGTTCTGGTCAAAACTGTGGATCCTCTTTTTGATGTGGCTTAATTTAGCTTTCAGATATTCACAGCGTTCTTTCTTCTCCAGGAAGGAAGGGTCCTGTGAGGTCAAACAGAAACAATCTATTGAGAATGATGACTACAGCGTTACTTGCTCAAGCTCTCCTATCTTTTTTCTCTCTCCCTCTTTTTTCATGTTTTGTTGGCTATATAGCCTGATTCTTTCATTAATGCAGATGTGTTAAATGGGAATTCCCAGAGGCCGCCACATTTCATAGTGGCAGGAATATTATCCGCATGGGTGGACAGCCTCATCAAAAAAACAAATAATTACCTGGGTGTTGTTTGTACAACAATAACAGCTCTAATACATCTCTTGGTTAAACGATTGCAGAATGATTTTTGGAGGGTGTTTCACAGTGAGCAGATTGGGAATATGAGGTAAATACTGAGCCCCTTGTTATAACTGAATCCATCACTTACACTCTTTTTCTGCTCAAACTTCTTCAGGACATCCTCAACTCTCCTCTGTTCCTATATAGGGAAGACACATAATAATAATAACGGAACTGAATAGAATAGAATGTGAGCTAGAGTACAACAGTCATGGCAATGACATTTCTGCCATAATATCAATGTATAGGGACAGAGGTTAACCGGTTAAACCTAAATGATAGGCTGTCGCACAAATGCAGCTGAACTGAATGAGGAATGTCAAGTTCAACTGATAATCCGATGTACCCTAATAGGGTGCATGCATGGTACTTCTATCAAAGTCTAAAATTTGGTTTTGGCTGGGTTAATACAAAATAACACAAGGAATTAGTCAATGTACGTTACATGACTGCATCCTACTGCCACTTGAACTAAATTATTTATATGAAAAAAAATATCTGATGTATATCTACATCAGTACATACAGTACATCTCTCTCTCACCTCTGTGGTTACACAGTCTCGTGGAAGCTTGGCCATCATGGCGTCTAACCCTCTGAACTTCATGAGGACAGCAGTGATTTCCCTGTGGAGCTCCTTGTATTCCTCATACTGGTCATTAAACACTGCTTTGTACATCTCCCTTTCCTCCACAGTGAAGATCTCTGGGTATTTCCTGTAAGGTTATATGGTTACGTTGGACAATGTTACTTTTCACATTACAAAACAAAACTTATCTGAGAGAAAGGGTCAATATTCTCAAATTAACACTCAAGATTTGACTGCATCTAAATGTTGTGTTCCCCTTAGATTTGAGCTATCTGGTTGATTTATTACAGCAACATTTATTAAATAACCTGCAGTGCAAAATGTGTGGGTACACATACTGTAAGCAAACCATGACATTTTGAATATTAGTCAACTGTTTATGCTGGAGTCATTTTGAGGAAGCATCGGAAACAAATGGACATATCTTTCCTGCACATGCAACAAGTTCAAAGTAAAAAATACTGAAACTCCAGCCATCAAGGCATCCACTTAAAAAGCTTGACTCACGAGACGTAATCTGCAATGACTTGTGTTCTGGGTACACGGCTGGGAGGAACAGCTCGGTTCAGGGTAACAGGGTCCTCGTGGAACCTTGTCATGGTGGATGCATGCAGTTTAACGTGTTTGTTGCTCTCTCTTGGACTCCCATCCATCTCATCTTCAAACACAATCCTCTTGGGTTTGGTCTGGGCCAACTGGACAGAGGAATAAGGTTCTCCTCCCTGCGAACACATTGGAAGAGAAAGGGTAGACAAATATTATGGTCAGATCAGCTATCAGACAATATTATAAAAACAAGCCTCTAAGTACAAGCAAAATGTTAAATGCGTATTCCTTCCGCTGGGGGTAGTACATAGGGCTCATCACATTGCCTCTTTTTTGCCAACAGTAATCATTTCTGTACCGTGAAGTACAGCAACAAGCAGTGCTTTGTGTGGAAAAAACTATATATCAAGTCCTTCTAATGAAAGTAGTGCACAGATTAGCATGTACTGGTATCTTATCTTAATAGTGCATCTAGAGTCTGAGTGTGTGCACACATGCGTGTAGACTGTGCATTGACCTTGTATGTCCCATAAACACTTAAAACATAAACATTACAATTTACACATCAAAGATACACACTGTATACATTCAGCACTGACTTGAAAATTCTCAAGTTGTTGTTTTGAACCGATTGTTGACTCAGTCAATCTCAGCAGCCCTACCTGAATGTATGTTTTGATGTGTCATACGGTATATATCCTTAAATAAACCCCAAGATGACACACAGGGACTGGCAGTGATACCACAGCTGCACTTACTGTATAAGTTATATCATGACTCAGCCTTCTGTCTCACACATAATGTGATGTAGGAGGCACAGACTCGCAACAACAAAAACTGACTTTCATAATTATAAAAAGGAGAAGCAGGTGCATTATTATAATTAACAGCTTATTTATTTCCCCTTTCTTGTCTTTTTTGGGTGCACTCTTGATTTGGGGATATTGGATATATTCCCATGGGATTATTGTGGGGTAATATTAGTTGTCTGTGTGAGATACAGCTCAGTATGTTTGTCGATCTGTGTAAGTCTATATAGCATGTAACAATAACAAATATATTTTTTAAATTAAGTTATAAAGAATGAATGAAAGAAGCAGGTGAATATTACTATATAGACAATGAGTTTAAGTTTTTGAGAATTTTCTAGAGAATTTTGAACACATTCTAAATAAATACTGATGTCACAGAGATCCCAGCGCATATGCAGTTGACAATATTTGTGTAAAGAGATTTTTGTCTCTATTAACAGTAAAGTAATACCAATATAATTCAGTCACATTTCAAGATGAGAACAGCAACCAGTGCTCCAATGTCCAGAAATGAGACAAATTATTACCATGTTCCTAATGTGCTCCATCTCCCTGCGTGCAGCCTCGTGCCTCCACATCTTCAGACACACCAGGAAGCTCACCAGATACATCAGCATGTTGATGAAGATGAATGCTGTCCCCGCCAGCTGGCCCCCATCCACCCGACATAGATTTGCCGTGATGGGATTAACGCCCACCGTCATGTAACACAGTCCTCCGCGGTTCAGGTCGTTGAGGTACACGATCCCTGCTGACATGTACAGCAGGAACAGGGCGATGTTGGCGCATGCCTCTGTGAGCGGCCACCAGGCGGAGTCCAGGAGGATGGTGCGATAGTACATGGTCATGCCCATGACCAGAAGAATCAGGGTTATGACCCAGGAGAGCCCGGCGACAGCCAGGATAAAAGGGGTCATGGGGCCTCGGTAGGAGTACCCAGACACGCCCAAACCGTTGTTCCAAGCCCCGTTATATTGTCCGTAGGAGTTGGACCACTCACTGTCTCTCTGGATGTAGGCAATGACGCAGGCAACGACCATGCCTCCAAAGAGAAGTTCTACTCCGGCGAGGAGTCTGAGCAGCCCCGGCCACGATTTAAGATATGAGTACTTCATTCTATAGACCTCCACCTTCTCAGCATAGTACTCAGCAGGATGGATACTGGTCAGCAGCGATTCCTCTGCTGATGGAGGGAACAGGTCATCCATCGGGCTGTCCCTCAATAAAGGCTTTTGAGAGCCGTGGCTGGAGTAGCCCACCGACCCTTCCTGGTTGCCCGAGTGCCTGCGTCCCAGTAGGGGACTGACAGGCGGACTCACCCTGCTGCCATTGGGAAGGATCTTGAACTCATCTCTGGAGCTGCTCTCAAAGTCATGATCAGTGTTGTCTCTCTTGACCCATTTCTGCACAACGCTCCCCCATGACTGAGGGAGGAGAGATTTCAGTCTGTTCTTGATGCTCCCATCATTGACACCGCTCTGTTTTGGGGCATGCGGTGGGATGCTGGATATATGGCCCACAGAGCTGCCTCCATCATCTGACATGCTGTCTGGTGTGGGTGCATGATCCACCCATACAGGTACTGGAACATCACTTATGGACCTCCTTCTGTTGGAGAAGGGCTGAACCATGATGCTCACATGGGGATAGTCTCCCAAATGCGCGCTTTGAGGACTTCGTGCAGCGTACTGAATTCCTCAGTTGGCTAATTGATGAAGGGAGGATTGGTGGAGGTCATTTTGTGATGGAAGAAACTGGAAAATGGAAAAGAGGCTCAGTTTAATGTCTGATTCATACTTAGTTGTGCACCAGTGTCATGCCCAGAAAATAGAACAGGTATCTTTCCACTTTCACGCCCTCTCTTGATCATGAGTGCAGAGGTAGCTGTGTTTACACACATTCAAATGGGTCATTGGAAATGTACAAGATAAGAGTACATACTGTCGCTATGCCTCTGTATATCATGTCATATAACCTTTTGAGTTGCGATGTTTAAAATAACAGAGTCCATTTTGTGAGAGACTGCTCTCCTCCTACACTCTTGGATAAAGCATGCTGTAATGGTACACAATAGCCTTTCCTCTGAGATACTAAGAAAAACCCATTCATCACATTGTGCAGTCAACGTCAGAAATAGTTTAAGCTCTCTGTGGGAAAGCACACAGCTTTCCTAGCTCCTTGCTCACGCTCACTCAGAATAGGAGGCTTTGCACAGTAAGAGAGCCTAAGTTTCAGCAAGCAAAGCAAATTACAGTGGAGTTTAAACGGTGTACTTTGACTCACCCAACCCACAGGCCCAGCAGTTTTTTAAGTGCACACCAGTAACTACAGTCCTACAGCAGGTTAAAGTTGAACCATTGTTGGTATATGGCAGTGTTTCTCAAAGTGAATTCCAGGGACTATGGGTTCCTTTAGGGGGGTCTGAATGGACCCAGACAAGTCTGTAACTCTGACAGTGTACAAATGGAACCAAATGGACACTGTCAGAGTTAAGGGGAGACCTTGACATGTAAAAGTTTGAGAAACACTGGTATATGGTATTGTAATTGTTGTAAAAAACATATATACTGTATGTATACATTCAGAAATCAACAGCTTACTTTACCTTTGATGCAGAATCCAATTCTTCACTCTGACCAGGCTGTTGTTGAATTTGTTGTGGAACTGAGGACCAGAAGCCTGTAAGACAAGAGGGACTGCTGTATAAAATGGCTACACTCTCCACTCCAGCAGGCCCACAGAAGCAGGCTCTCAGGTGACTCACTGCTGTTATCAAATTCTCAGTTCCGCACACGCAGGCTTGGCGGCCAGTGTGTGTGTGCGGCTGTGCGCGTGTGTGCGTGCGTGCATTGAGAGCAGAGGGTGGCTGTGGGAGCTTAAACATTAAACCTGCACAGGGCAGTGTGTTGGTGCAGAGGGGGGAGGCAGGCACTGTTCAGCTAATCTGTGGGAGAGAAAGGCCATAAATGTTGACATTCAAAAGACAGAAAGCAGCCCTAAAACGGTGTGTTCTCTCACAACAGGTGCTATAAAAGTTCCCTGTTAGGCTCCTTGATGTTCATGTTGGTTTGTTCTAGTAATGCACAGATGGCATCAGCTGCAAAAGTGTTCTATCGCTGTAGGCCTACTTTACACTGAACACCTAGTTAAGGTGATACAACATAGGTAGGCTCAGCTTTGTTGGAGTAGTTGTTAAAATATGATGGCTATATACTTTTAAGTAGTAGTTTGCACATGGAGATTATGGTAATCTCAAGTGGCAACAAAGTCTTATCGGTCCTAAACTATAAATTACCGCCTATATCTAAGATCTACAAAACACCTTTATCTTCACAGTATGCATGAATAATTCAATTTCATCTCAACACTGTAGTCATGTTGCAGTTGCAGATGGTCCATTTGAATATATGTCACTAGAGGGCAGCAAACACTGGCGCTTCTCTCTTTGTCTCCCTCTGTCCATCTGTCTGTCTGTCTGTCTGTCTGTCTGTCTGTCTGTCTGTCTGTCTGTCTGTCTGTCTGTCTGTCTGTCTGTCTTTTCTCTCTCCCTCTCCCTCTCCCTCCCCCTATTCTTTCTCTGTCTCTCTCTATCCCAATTTCTATCCTTCTAATTCCCCCTCATGCCTTGTCTCATACCACTCATACCGCTGTTCTCTCCTAGCATTGTGTACACTACCCAGCAGCCATGTTGAGCATCATCTGACCTGACCCTGTTTCTTCATGTAAAGAAGGCCATGGGCATAAAACTAGAACATAGGAGAGAACAGAATGGTACAGACAGAGAACTCTATATTCTCGTGGCCTGAGGCCTAATTCCTTGTGGCCCGGGTGCTGACCAAGACTAGTTCTAGTTTTCTGTGCGGTGTTTAAGTTCACCTAGCGTCTCAGGTCATACGTCATACTAGAATGAAAACCAATCGTACACCTGGTCCAGGGTTGTCGCACCAAATTCTGGGCCCTGGGTACTTTAACTATTGAAAAATAGCAGATATACAAGCTCACAGTGCAGCACCGAGTGCCGCGCTGCGAGCTTGTAGCTCTGCTATTTTTGAAAAATCGTGAAAATTTGTGCAATATTTCAAATCCTTCTAAGGTTTTTTGAAAAACCTTTGTTTCTATGTCAGTGGTGCTCACACCTTTTCATGTGAAGGATCCCCAAAATTATATGTATTTGGCCACGGACCCCCATCTCCAAATATTTAGTTCCAGGGGACCCCCAGAAGCAAAATTTGAGTTACAAATGTTCGCATAAAAAATACACATATTGAAAGATTTGCACACATTTTCACAACTTTTCAAAAATGGCAGATCTACAAGCTCGCAGCGTGGCACTCGGCACACGCTGTGAGCTTGTATATCTGCTATTTTTCAATAGTTAAAGCATAAAATAATTAAGGCCCCTCCACCTTGGGCCCTAGTAACTCAGTCCCACTTTTACCCCCTTGTGACGCCCTTGACCTGGTCCCCTGGACCAGAGTGTACCACTGGTGTACTAACTGATTAAAAATGTCATAATAGTCTCAATTGGAATTATTCGTTTTTTTCTATAAGCTGTTATCAATTCACCAAAATCGAGTTTCTCTGTCTGGTGTCATCGTATTGGCATGCATAGCACTGAAATACCTTTTTGTATGTCCTTGGATGCCTTCTGGCAGGTATGGAACTAACAAGTCTCCCACATTATGCTGTACATCTTACAAATACACATATTTTTCCCAGATCTGCTAAACGCTTACAGGGTGTTAAAGGTTTGGATTGTAAACTACCCAGAGTGCACAATGACATGGTTCTTATTTGGCCTCTGCTATAATATGTTGCAAAGACATAATGCCCTGTCATGGCAGCATAATTAATACATTCAGGCAGTATAATATGTGGCATATTCATGTGCTATTACTTACATAAGATGATACGAATGATGTTTTGGTAAATGGAGAGTTATTTCACCCTAAGCAGCACAGATGCCTCGTCTGTTTTGTTCTTTGTGAAGCTCTGACTTTAAGCGCCATCCATGCTGGATAATATGACATCATTCTATGCCAGCAATCTCTCATCAGCTCTACTGATTTTCATGGAGAGAAAGCTCAAGGCAAGGACATATGCAGTGACCCCTCCACCCCCACACACTCTCACTCGCACAGCACAGTACAATACACGCACACACCACACGCACGCACGCGCGCGTGCTCACACACACACACACACACACCACACGCAGGCAACACGCGCACAAACACACACACACACACACACACACACACACACACACACACACACACACACACACACACACACACACACACACACACACACACTCAGCTGTCGTGAATGCACTCGAATACAGGGGCCTCACTGAGTGCACTCACACAAAGACACACACGGATGCATGCACATGCACCTACAGTATACGCACATATGCACGTATGCATGCACATGCACCTATACGCACATATGCACGTATGTATGCATGCACGTACATACACACACACACACACACACACACACACACACACACACACACACACACACACACACACACACACACACACACACACACACACACACACACACACACACACACACACACACACACACACACACGCACACACGCTCTCGAGTGAGTAGTGAGTCTCACCAGTGGCCTTGCCCTGAAGGTACCTCATCTGGTATTGTCCTGCATGTCCTATGCTGACAATGCAGACAAAACCCCAGCTGGGAATAACATAACATATGGTAGGCCACAATACAGACGCATAGGAACATATATGGGTACAAACGACTTTGTACCATAGATACATACAATACCTATATGGATACATTTGTCAAAGTCAAAGTGTTGTCCTCAGCACGAGTATGCAGGACTCTTTCTTCCATTGTGTTATATAATGTTTTTCAAACCTATTTGTTCCGTAACAGAGGATGCTGGTGGTTTCCCCTAACAGCGGGTGGTTTCCCTAACAGCCATACATTCACAGAATGAATTTAACAGGGTCTCTGACTCTGACCCACACACACACACACACACACACACACACACACACACACACACACACACACACACACACACACACACAAAAGGGGAATATATGTATATATATATATATATATATATATATATATATATATATATATATATATATATATATATATTCCCCTTTTTCTTCAAACAACACAATATGTCATTAAATTATATTAAAAGTATTAATCATTTTGTTAACAGGCATCAAAGAAAGAAGAGGCAATACAATTGTTAATAATCAGTGATTGATCACACAGTATCAGTGTGTTCTTTGTTATCATTTCACCAAGAAATATAACCCAGATTGGCCAGGTGGGGGCATTACATTAAAGGTCAAAATGTCCTTCACAAAGATATGTGTCAATCATTGCTCTACAAATGACCACCTTATCAGATGTTAAGCTAATTAAATGTTTCAGTAGGCCTATTCCATATTCCAAACGACTCACTTGTTCAATATGGTGGTCTCAGCCATTTTGGAGAGTGTTCTAAACCAGTGGTCCCCACATTATTTTGGTGGGTCCTCAGGGTCCTCTAACGTGAAAATGTAATACCTCTAAAATGACAAATTAAACCTTGGCCAATTTGTCTTAGAGGCAGAAATTGTGAAAATAGCCGATCTACATGCTCACAACGCCTTGTGTTGTGAGACGTTTTGAGCATGTAGAACTGCTATTTTCACAATAGAACCGTGTTATACAAAATGTAATTCCTCAACTCTTAATGCTTGTCAGGGTGGGGGATCCCCAGTTCAAATATGATTACTTTGGGGGTCGCGGCCTGAAAAGGTTGAGAACCACTGTTCTAAACCTCAGTAGAAAGATCCATACACCCGCTGCGCCCCAAAAAGCCCACTTCCCCTGATTTCCAGCCTCAGTGGCACGTTCATGTTACTGATGTCATGATGACTGAGCGTTTTACAGTCACACAATGAGGCTACATGTGACTGTCATTTCTGTTGAGCAATGGAGATACATGTATCACCCAGGAATACTTGGGGGCACAGCACATATCATCAAGTCTCTTATGACTAACTGAATGACCGAGTCACTCACTGTCACAGAGTGACTCATGACTCATGAGCAACAAACGCATTGGTTGTCAGACCTACAGAGCAGGTGTCCCTCCAAGCTATGGCATGTAGTCCTTGGTTGGCCTGACAACTAGATAGTTGTATGCATAATGCAGCTCTATTGTCCCTCCAGGCTATGGGATGTAGTGAGGAGAGTACAAGTCTAGGATTCGTGAATGCACATGTTGATTGTCTGAAAGTCAAGGAGTGTTTTTGCTAACACCTCTAGCTACATGCTCATACAGCATCTGCTTATAGCTTGCCTTTGCTGCATGTCACTCCACAACTCTCCCTCCCTGTTTCTTGTCTCTCTTCCCTGTTGAGAAAATTGATCACAGTCTGGTATAAAGGGCAGTTTAACACAATCATTTCATGAAGTTGTCTGTTGTCAGTCACTGTATACACGGGTAACATTCAGATTCTGCTCCACAAGACAGTTAGCAAGCCATTTCTCCAATTTCTTCTTTCTTAGATCAATTCAAACAACCATGAACAATGCAAGCAAGCATACATCCATTTTTGTGTGTGAATATCAACTCTACTTGCGTATCGATTCAGTTTACTTCACCACCATTTGTATTTCAAGCGACAGCGGTTCAGCATAGTGCCATCATCTGCAAACAGTCTATCAGGTGAAACATCCCTGCTTGTGTTTAGGTATGAAAATATTTACCACTTGAACCCCTGCAGCATCCATATTCTGGGCCTGGGGGAACATTAGCCAAAAGTAGAGATTTCCTTTGGTGAAGAGATTTGGCATAGACAGATAAAAGCAGTCCAAGTAGAGAGGCAACTCAGGTGCAGTTTACTTTAAAGGGGTGGTGACATCCAAAAATAAATTTTGAGTTTTTTATGCTTTTTTTTAATGTTTCCTGGCCTCAATTACACCAAAAAAAACGCAACTTTTGACATGCAGTGGTTTTCCTGCTATCTGTGTGTTTGTGCTGGTTTCTGCATAATGAGTCTCAAACGCGCAGTTCATTGGCTACTGGACTCATACGTCGTCAGTCGATTCACCTCTCTCCCCTCTCCCAGTGTCCCTGTCTGTATTTCTCCACAGCCCAAGTTTTGAGGAAGTGACCTCTTACATTATATTATCCTTTAATTGTAAATATGGGCATATAAAATATATTTACCCATTCGGATATCTTATTTACATCAATATCCTTCATATCAAGTAGTCAGTTTATGCTTTTGTGAAATAATGAAAATCGCTATATATCGCTATGTATTTTTCGCCCTGGCTGGGTCCGTGGGCAGCGCCTCCCTCCTCATCACCGAGTCCCCGAGGACAGCGCACTTCTCCCGGGGGCAGAGCTCCGTGGACCGTGGAGCAGCCGACTATAACTCCACGCTGCCCTGTCCTCCCTCCACGTGGAACACACGGGCACGGCGACTCAGAGAGCAGACAGTAAAACGCTATGATAACACAAGCAATAGGTGGTTCTCTAAACGGAGGCATTTAGACAAAATATGTTACTATAATAACTACAGAAGGACCGTGAAGTGTTTCTGCAGCGCGGAGCAGAGCTATAACGTTACCGCGTACGGTCTAAATTGAACTCCGCGGGGGTACAGATGTAACCACAGAGATCCGGTAACGTCGGTCCCGGGGAAGAAAAAAACACTCGCGACTCTCGATGCTGTTTGTGTGTGCCTCGTCAGGGCTCAGCTCAGCCTCTGTGTGTCAGTGTGTGTGTGTGTGTGTGTGTGTGTCACAGTGTGTCTTGTACCAAAGCAAAGCAGCGAAACACATGCATCGCGTCTGCGAGCATGCATCTCTCGGTCATTGTGTTGGAGCTGGGCGGACCTCTGTGTGTGTGTGTGTGTGTGTGTGTGTGTGTGTGTGTGTGTGTGTGTGTGAGTGTGCGTGCGTGTGGCCAGTGGCCACTTTGGGTACCAGTTTGAGAACTGCTGAGTGGGAGAGAGAGGCTCCCCTGGTGGTGATTATAGAGTATTTCAGGTGACAGACCGTTTTTCATGACACCTAAACAGAGAGAGAGACCATGGCTCCATGGAGTGGATTTTCAAGTTTAAACATTTTAAAACATGTTTTTAGGACCAGGGCAAAGACTTTTATGATTGGTAAAAACAGAATGTCATTTAACCTTTAACTAGAAGGTTCAAGTGCAGGTTTGGCACCAGATGTGTGGCTAGAAACACACCTGGGCTCCATAATATCAGTAAGGACACATTAAGGCGGGCTACATAGGACAGTTGTGGTCTCGAAGACATAAGAGAATCAAGAAATAATGTATCCCATAGACTAAGCAGTCACTCAATAAGTACTTAATCAAATTGTCAACGTTGTCATGCCTGTCCCAGGTGAATGTGCAGTATTAACACACAGATACACGTTTCCCAAAATTCCATTTTTGTAGTAAACAATGTAATCAGTGAGTCATTGTCAGCCAGTGAGTTTATTTTAAACACATTTACAGGAACAGTGTTGGGCAGGCTACTTTTAAAATCAAATGTAGCTTGCTACTGTAGTTACTAGTTCATTTTCATAAAAGTAACTCGGTTACACTAAAAGCTCTCTTTCAAAATCAGTAGCTACCTACACTACAAGTTACTTGGCTATAGCTATGATTTTCATGAATGTTGCATGGTGCAACTGGGAAATTCGTCAGTATGACTGCTCTGAAGAGATGATTAACCTTTGCACCCTGGTGGGTGCGTTTCTAATTTACTATGTATTTACAATGTTGTTGTGAATCCTCGGCTCCTGTTTTTTTTTTATAAATGAAGTCCCTGATCCTTTTCTGTATGGGGACATTCCCCTATAGATCAATGGCACTAGTAACTTTGATGGCTAGTGTAGGAGTTGATATATAAGATGACACAATTCCAATTTAGACAAGTCAGAGAGTGATGTTGTCAGCGTTCAATATGACTGTAGGTAGAAGACTAGAGAAAACCAATCTGCAAAATTGAAAAATTTCATGCGCGACTTTTCTGAAAAGGCAAGCGAGATATGATCATAGATCTAAATCAATGGCCTTGGCTAGAGCGATTCTGTCAAGCGGAGGACAAATGCTTTAGAAACACGCGTGCACACGCACGCACGCACACACACACACACACACACACACACACACACACACACACACACACACACACACAGGTTCATGGCTCAAGTCCTGACACATGGCTCAGCCGTTCTAAAATGGGTTCTTTTCACCTTCATTGCAAAATGAAATGGGGAAGCTATGGCAGCCTGCTATACAGACAAGCTCATTTGTATCAGTTCATCCAACTAAAATCAGACATCTCAGCATGAACAAGCAAGAGAGAGAGAGAGAGAGAGAGAGAGAGAGAGAGAGAGAGAGAGAGATGATGGATGCTGAAATGGAGTGCAAAAATAATCCTCATTCTTTGAACAGAAACGTCTCTTCGCCCTTTCCTCTCTGACTTTCAAAAACTGCCCCTTGGATCAATACTCCTATCCTAGCTGATTTCCCACAGTGTATGCCAAACCACGTTAGCAGAAAGTGATAGGGAAGGGTGTTTAACATAATGCAGCTGCTAGCAAGTAACCCACCGGGCTGATAGCAAAGTAGGCACGTAATTCAATAAATGACTTCCCCTCCTTGCTGAATTGTCCCTGAAGGACCTTTTCACACTCCTGGGTGATCCTCCACACCCTGCAATCTCATTCTTGTCCCTCGTCTTTTCAAAGTCAAAGGATTGTCCACACACAGCACTAGTATGGAGGACTGTTTCTCCCATGAGACTGTTTTTCAAACCTATTTGTTCCTTTACAGAGGATGCTGGTGGTTTCCCTAACAGCCATACATTCAAATAATTAATTTAACAGGGTCTCTGACCCTTTCCTTTATGAATTTGCACTATTTTTCCCTTTTCTTTTTTTCTTCAAAAAACACAATATTCCATTGGAATGAACACTTTAAATGTATAGTTTTGTTGACAGGGTTTGCCACTCTGACACTCTGACATCACGCTCATCACTGATGTCAGGGGAACCACACTAACAGAATCCCTTTTATGCCCATATATGGAGTTAACTGTTGTCATCAATATTAAGCCCATATCTAAACAGGACTTCATAGGGAATGCTCATGGAGGCCATCGGCCACATACCACACTAACAGAATCCATATATGGCCAAGGCAGATGGCCAAGTCAGCCCCTATGTGTGTGGCTGGTTCTACAGACAGGGATCTCCATGTATGGGCATAAAAGGGATTGTCATAGGAATTCCACAAAACGAATAACTGAGTAAGCATGTTTGGGCTCTCACAGCATATCTCCATATGCAGTACATGGATCTCCATATATGGGTACCAGGGGTCTCCATATATGGGTAACATCACTGGCCAGATGGCCAAGACATGGCGCAAGGTCGCTTGTCGCCCTGAGGTGTCTTACTAGTACTTATTACTCTTACTTGAGTACATTTCCTAGGCCAAATATTTTACTTTTATTCGAGTACATTTCCAGGAAGGCTGAAAAGTACTGAGTACTGAATCTGTATGTTTAATCATCAGTAATTATCAGTAATTCATTGATAAAAATAAGAAATTTACTTAAAACTTAAATGTATGAGTATGTTTTTGCAACTACAGGGTTCTGTACTGTACTGTACTGTACTGTACTGTACTGTACTGTACTGTACTGTACTGTACTGTACTGTACTGTAGCAACAACTACAGCATGACCTGCTGCTCCAATGGGATATTGGCTTGTTGCCACAAGCTGATTGGGTGGTGGATAATTAACCACACTGAGCATCATTTATACACTTGGACATGAATAGCTGCTCGTTAAGCAAGGTTTTACATTAATGGGTGAGGTGTGGCCTGGCCTGCCCTGCCCTGAGAGTGTGTGTGTGTGTGTGTGTGTGTGTGTGTGTGTGTGTGTGTGTGTGTGTGTGTGTGTGCGTGCGTGCGTGCGTGCGTGCGTGCGTGCGTGCGTGCGTGCGTGCGTGCGTGCGTGCGTGCGAGCGTGCGTGCGAGCGAGCGAGCGAGAGAATAATGTGCATGTGTGCATTTTGCATGTCACAGGTCACCTTGTGAGCTTGTAGATCTGCTATTTATTTTGTTCAAATTCTTTGACTAATGACATCATGCCCAAAATAGGGATGTCTGGCTGTTAAGTGGATGCAGCTGTGTGTCCATATGGAGGGCTGTATTTGTATAATGTTTAGTATCAACAAAGCCAGACACATGCTCCTCCAGTTATGCATAACCAGTTGTACCAGTCGTCATCTGTACCCATTTCACCCATCCATTGTACCCATTGTACCTACTAGACCAGTGGTTCTCAACCTTTTCAGGCAGCGACCCCCCAAATCTGACGAGCACCAAGAGTTGAGGCATTACATTTTGTATGACACGGTTCTATTGTGAAAATAGCATATAGATCGGCTATTTTCACAATTACCTCTAATATTTGACAATTTGGCCAATGTTTAATTTGTCATTTTAGAAGTATTAAAAAGTCCTTAAATTGTCACTTTAGAAATGTGCATATGCCCTCTATACACTTAAACGTTATGGTGGTTTGTTTACTGTTGAGTGAGAAAACAATGTTACACATAAATCATCTGGGGACCCCCCAAAATTATGTGTGGGTCGGTGTTGAGAACCACTGTACTAGACGTACAAAATACCTACAATGAAAATGTATTGATATGAAGAATTGCAACACTGACCAAAAAAAGATGAGAGTTGTGCCCACACATAGCTGAAGATAGTCTTTAATGATTTGACCTTGATGTCTCTCCTTGCTAGGACAAAATTCACCTGCAAAATGAAGGAACAGCGTACAGCATACAGAGAAACATACCATGTAAAACCCATTTGCCATCCATTAAAAGTTGATTTATTCCAGTGCTACTACGTACATTATGTATTTATGTGGCAGTGTACACAGAACAATGACGGTTTACATTTTTTTCACGTTTTCTGGGTTTTTTCCCCACTCTGTTTTTGTTTTGTAGATGTACATTCTGATGCCTGCTCTACGAGGAAAGCCTACTCTTCTGGATAGCAAAACATTTGTGGGATGGACTTCTATTCACTTGACTACCATCATCAGAATATTATCATGAATGTCCCTCGTTTCACTACGATCAAGTGTGACTGTAATCATATTTTATTTCTTTTTTTGTAATGGAGAAAATCAGATCACCATCAAATTCGTTGGAATGGCATTTGGGCAGTTCTTTCGTTGTTGATTCGATAAAAAGAGGTAAAAGACAAAAGAGTGTGAACTATGACATGAAAAATAATAGAATAGCAAACTAAGCCATCAGAGGGAAACAAAATGCTCTGAAGGAGAAAAAAAATGTTCTTCTAATAAGTTTAACCACTTAAGCCTTCTTTTCCAACGATTGAAATGGATGTTTGGATTGGATTTTTTTTTATTACCAAAATAGACGATCTACAATGCATCTCATCTGTACACAATGTGAGCTTGTAGCTTTTTTTTGGAAAATGTTCGCCTACAACGACCTGCCCACCAAAAAAGGGACACTAGGGTTAAAGTGGTTAAGAGACGTTGGTATCCTCTCTATACTGCATATTGTTTTCCTACTGTATAACAAGCTGTGTGTTTGCCTGGCCGGCCGGGTATCCCCCTGCGGCATGGCAGTTGTCCCGTTTGTTCTGTGACATCTACAATGAGGTCATATTCGTGGGACGCCCACTCTTGATGTTCTCCAAGCCCCATGGGCCAAAATGGACATCTGTCTCATCTCTTTTTTCCCATTCTATGCTGCCCTCTTTCTCTCTCCATCTTCCTCTCACACTGGCCCCCTGATCTCTCTTTCTCTTTCCCTCTCCGTCTCTCGCTCCTAGATGAAGGATGAAGTCCTTAATGACAGTGCTCTCCCTTCTCTCTGGGGAAGACACTCAAGCATCTGTGATGTGTCCTGGTGTTACAGAATATTACACGCTAAGTGCAACACGGGGCACGACCCGGAGGCTCCCTGGCGTTTCTTCATTCTTTCCTTTCCCTTCTCTATGGAAACAGTCAAATGTCTTTGCTGCAGGCCCTTTGGGAATCTTCTATGGGCATGATGAGGACTCCATTGATGTCTTTAAGGTTCTTAATGATGACAGATGACAAACAAGAGACTAAATCACGATAGTGATGAAGAGGTGGAAGACCCAGATACGCTTGGAACGGCCAGCGAGGTCATAATCAAGCATTGAGTCCTACACTCGTGTCCAAAAGTATTGACTCACTGAAGGACACTCATTGACACTGAGCTCAGAGACAGTAATGGAGTGATAAGGTCCCTTCATATTGAAGAGGCCTATTGGAGCGTAGCTCTTAAGAGTGAATTGGAGTGGGACGAGATGCGAGGGGGTGAGGGGTTATTGAAGACTCATGCTTCATTAACTCAAGTTTTTTTAAAGAACTAAGATTCCTTGATTAGGTCCCATTCAGAGCAACCTGAATATGTTATTAGGTTAAGTGGTCTCTTTGGCCAGCACAGAACCTGTGAGTGTTGGTAATGTACCTGCTCTCTCACAGGCTTTGACTTAGTTTTAACCACATAGCGTCTCTATTCTGGGCGGCGAACATTCTGGGAAAATCACAGATCAACAAGCCTGAGCCTGCATTCACACTAAAGAGTGATATACCGGTACCCTGTCATTGTCCTAGGGGAATGAGGGGGGAGAGTGCAATCCAATTCATTCCCTATGGAAGTCACATGGTTTCATGCCTCTTCCATGCCTCTTGGGTTAGGGCGACGTCGCTTTAAGCCAAGAGGCTTGGAAGAGGCATGAAACCATGTGACTTCCATAGGGAATTAATTGGATTCCACTCTCCCCCCTCATTCCCCTCGGACGAGGAGAGGGCAGGTGACTTTACTGTGTGTAAGAAGCCTTAAAGTTAGGCTATTTGTAGTTAAGATATTTGGTGTGAAAGGATATACTAGTGGACCTATATCCCTGGAGGACCCTGATCAGTGGGCTTAAGTGGTTAACCAAAAGCAGCTTTAGAATTAAGATCCATGTGTCCACTGGGTTGTAGAATAAAGATGACCTTTTCTCGTTTTGGCAAATGGGGCCTTGGTTTGCTCAGATGCAGACAGACTATCTACCATACAAACTTTTATACAGCATGCTAACACGCTAACCCAGCTACGTCCTGCTTGCAGCAACACAAGTTGCACGTGCTCCTTGTGAAAATTGAGATAGAACTTTGGGAATCCTAAAATCGTATTTTCTCCTCAAAACCAAAAAAATAAAATCACATCTAATCACCACAACGCTGAGCATGTTTCATGATTCTTTACCAGTTTTACGATTCTTCATTCTAGCCTACAGGACACAGTCCAATGTTCTCTAATGTACAATGTATAATGTACTATAACGTTTGGCTCGCTGAGGGACCAAATTCAGTGCTCTATAACCACCAAAGCGTCTTCAGCACTTTTATTTGTATTTACTTTCAGGATTCTTTTTTAATATGAATTTTTCTTCACGTCATTTTAAACAGGGAATGCTTGTGGTGTACAGTATCACATTACTGCAGGTCTCTAGATTCTGCAACGATAGAAATCCTATAGGTATCCTAATAAAAAAATAAAACAAACCAACAAAAGTTTAAGCATTGTAAAATCAAAGAATCTAATAAATCATCAAGCCATCCAAAGGAATCTTTGCTCCATCATCATTTTTGCACAGAACCATGCAAAGGGGTAGGGTAGGTTTCTCAGTTCGGCTCTTATCTTGTGCCCATGTGGACAAACATCCCAGTAGACCTCAAGCCATGCCATTATCTGAAGACCAGTGGAAGCTCTGATTTTGTGGTGAAAAAGGATAGACTACATAATATTTTGTGTATGAGTGTGCAGAATTGAGCTAAAAGTGAACTATTTCTTTCTCACAAAGATACCCTCTAATGTCTCTCTAAAGCCATCTCTGTCACTCTCTCTCTCTCTCTTCTCTCTCTCTCTCTCTCTCTCTCTCTCTCTCTCTCTCTCTCTCTCTCTCTCTCTCTCTCTCTCTCTCTCTCTGGGCTTTTCTCATTTTTAAGGTGTTAGTATAAATAGAAAAGGGGAAAATCAAAACATTGAGTTACTGTGTAATGGAGGCAATGTTATGCAATACATTAAGACATTTTCTTTGAGTTTTTGGAGAGGAATGTATCTGAAAAAGGAATGCAATGCTTGTATTCAGACTGTTAACATCGTAAAAAACCTTGCTCTGAAATTAGTAATTAAATAACCCTCTACTATTTATACATTCAGGCACTGAAAAATCACATGTCAATATGTAACTAAAAAGATAGTCGCTCTCAACTTTCCCTTGGTAAGAACAAGGAAACTGAAACCTTAAGTTGGCATTTGTGTAAATTTTTCCTACTCAGTAGTAATGCCATGTGCATCCCCTTTTCTTCTTCTTTAGCATGACACTTTCCCATCCCCACCCTTCAGTGCGTTTCAGGACAGACTGCGCTGATGTCAGAGCTTTCGGTGGCTCTCTCCAAACTGTCACCTTGGCCAGTATGGGAAGAATCCATGACACTAGTCTTTTGAAAGGGAGTCCAAAGTTTTTTTTGTTTGTTTTTTACTCGCTCCCCCCCGCCAAACGGACAGATGGACGGATGGAAGCTGGACACCTCTGTCCTCCATGGCTGCAGTGGGCCAGCAAGTAAACCCTTTCGCTCCGCAAACCAACCCCCCCCCCCCCCCCCCCCCCCCCTCTTGGTTTAAGGACTCTCCGGTGTGATAGCCAGCTCTCACCCCAGCGACCCTGAACTCAGTCATTTGTTTTTAACTATACAAGGGCTTTTACAAAAAAAGCTAACTTGAACAGCCATACAATGGCTAAAACATAAACCATATCTCTACTGTATCTCGGTTTTTTAAAAGTCACTTTTTACTTTAGTTTTTTTGTTTGTTTGTTTGTTTGTTTTAGGAAGGGGAGGGATTGCATGAATTTGTATGTTGTACTATTGTATGTATGTATATATTTGTGTGTATTTGTGTGTGTGTGTGTGTGTGTGTGTGTGTGTGTGTGTGGTGTGTGTGTGTGTGCGTGTGCGTGTGTGCGTGTGCGCATGTGCGTGTGTGTATGGTGATTCTCCTTGTTTTGAGTCTTCATACCTTCCTCTGTTCTTTTGGAGTAGCTCTGATTCAGTTCTGTGCTGAGAGACGCAGTCACAGAATAACTGGGTTTTGGATTCGATGTCCGGCGATGGAGTTGGGGAGGGGGAGGTTGGGGGGGGGTTGGCAGGGACGGGTGTGAGGGGAGAGCATGATGATGATGAGGGCATGGATGGACAAAGTCAGTAAGATACAGGGTTCAGTGTGACCTCCAAACACAGAGTCGCTGGAGTGGAGTGATTTCAGATGGCAGATGATGACAGGTTTTTGGGGGGCTTTTGAGGAGGGGGGAGGGAGGGAAGAGAAGGGGGGGGGGTGTCTGCCAGCGTTATCCGCTGTCGGAGGAGGTGTGCGGGGCCGTGGAGGGCGAGCGCCGCCGCCGGGCGGTGGAGGTCCACGAGCGATCCGAGCGGCCCGCATCGGAGCCTTGCGAGGCGGGCCGGAAGCGGTGCACAAAGCCGTTGAGGAAGTCCTGCTGCTGCTGGCTTATGGCTTGGGAGATGAGGCAGGGCAGCGCCTGCAGGCTGCCCGTCACCGAGTCCAGCTTGTCCTCCAGCGTGCCGATGCGCTTGTCCAGCTCCTCGCTGCGCTCCTGCAGCTCCGACACCAGGTCATACATCACGTTCTGGGTCTGAGGAGGGGGCAGGGACGTGCAGAGAATGTTTGGTGAAAATATCGTAAATAGCAGACCTCCAAGCTCACATGTTGTGAGCTTGGAGGTCAGATATTTTCGATGCTTGATTTTTACACGGAGAGGGCAATTCTTTTAACATGAGATGCTGTATTCAAGTTCAGGAGAGGTTGGACAAGATAATTAATTCTCTTGAATGGTGCCTTCAGGTATGGCATGGAGTGTGGGCATTTGCATTTCTTTCACCATAGTAAAAACTGCATGCATGGTCTGGAGAGGGCACTTTTTTACAGATGGATAAAAGGGGAGGGGCTCAAGCCCCCTTTGATGTCAATGTGTGCCACGTGCCTGGGAGGGAGGGTCAGTGGTGGGAATAGTACTCACATGAGGCGTTGTGAACTTGTAGATCTGCTATGTTTGGCTAAAGTTCTCAGAATATGGACGTTCAAGTGGTTAATACCAGTAAGACGCCATCTGTCTTGGCCATATATAGATTCTGTTAGTGTGGTTCTCGTAACAGCCTAACAGGTCATCATCTGGGATACAATCCCTCATATGCCCATATATGGAGATCCCTAACAGAATCCCTTTTATGCCCATATATGGAGATCCCTGCTCTGAGTATCTGACATCACTGTGATGTCACCTGTTTATGACAATATATGGAGATCCCTGCTCTGAGTATCAGACATCACTGTGATGTCACCTGTGATGTCACAGTGATGTGTCAGGGGAACCACAGTGTCAGGCGTTACCCATCTGGAAGACTGCTCTGCGACGGTTCTGATAGTAAACTGTGACCTACCGGTACAGTCGCAATAAAAAGGAGAAAAAATGTTCTATCATAGAAAGATTTGGAGGACCCCCTGTAGCAACCGAGGACCCCTAGGAGTCCCGGACCCCCCTGTTGAAGCCCCTTGCGGTAATGAAACATGCAAACCTTGTTTTTCTTTTTTTTTGTTCCACATGTTCCAAATGGCTAAAATGGCTACGATAATAACACGTATTAAATGAAAAGCATGAATGATGTCACGTCAGGAAGGACACTGATTAATTAAACGAGGAGCTAAGATCTAAATGATCAAACTCTAATTGGTCATTAACATCCGATAGCCATGTCATTAGCTCCAACTACAACTGGCCTCACAGATGCACTCTACTCGGTGCATGCTTCAATGATGGGAGTGGTCTGCAACTTAGTCCTCGCAAAGCCAAATCCTCAGAGATCTCTGCCTACCGATACGTCTGGGGAAATCTAACACAACCCATATCTCAGACTTGATGGTTGTGTATGTCTACATACCGGTATAAGAGTTGAACAGTGTGAACATTAAGTGGCTTTATGTCTTTCTACTTCCTACTAGCAGAGTGGCTCAGAGCCTCTGCCTGAAGACCAGAAGCATTCAGAAACATCTATCTTTATTTAAAATTCTTTGTATATTTGGGGGGGATTTTATGCCTTTATTGATATTAGTAGGGTTAATATCAAGGACAGAGAGATGGGGAGTGACACGCAACAAAGGTCGCCGGGCTCGGGATTTGACCCCGCAACACGTTGTTAGAGCATACATGTGGTATGTTCCCAGGGGATTCCCCTTAAACGGTTAAGATGTTCGAATCCCGGGTGTTACCATAGCATGGAAACATACCTTTTTCACGTGCCGCATACTACAGTGCTTTAAAGAATTCACGCACTCTTCAAATGAATCCTATTTCATATACCGGTATGTTATGGCATTTGGTAGAACTCAAAGGGGTGCATGGTGGTACACTAGTGACTAGTACACTACTATATGAAGCAGGTCTGTTGCAGGTTGAGGTTAGACTGCTGTTGGGTGTGCACACACACACACACACACACACACACACACACACACACACACACACACACACACACACACACACACACACACACACACACACACACACACACACACACACACACACACACAAACCTCTGACCATGCAGCCAGCAGAGGAAGGGCAAGTAAACACACATTAAAGGAGGCAGCCTCAGAACATTTTAAAATAGGCAGCTGGAGTGCAAATGCCACCTATACATCAAATGATCAGGAGCCTCCCGCTTCCCTTTGAAACCATAGCTGAAGCTGAGCCCCCCCCCCCCACCCCCCCCACCCCCCCCACTCTGCTAGGTCAGCTGGTTCCAGCAGTGCAGGCCAGTGAAGTGGTGCACAGGGTTCACCTCTCACACACAGGCACAGGTTCATTATATTCTAGGGGACTTTTTCAAACGGAGGCCCGTAAATTGCGTAGATTCATGCTTTGATCTCGTCCTTAAGATCAAACCCAAGTGCATGCATGTCTTCTTCTGGCTCTTCAGCTCCAACTACTATTTTATTAACTGCCGCTGCGCTGCTCACTATAGCCTGCCATGTTTTATTTTTTACCCTTCTGCAGTTTCGAACACGTACAGGAAACGAGTGACGCACAAATGAGTGACGCATCAAGGACGACCGATGTGATGGTCTAGCCCATACATGGGCAACTGGCGGCCCGGGGGCCACATGCGGCCCCCACCTTCACTTAATGCGGCCCGCAGGTTAATACCGGAATACTGATATATTTGATTTCAGCTGTTACATTTCCAAACATGACTTGCTTTAATTCCGTCAGTCTATCTTAGAAGAATGACTAGTATAATTGTATTAAAATGTTTTTTTTTGTCCAATGTATTTTGTATTTAGGTTCATAAAGTTAAACATGAGTATATAACTAAATGCGTCTGAAATTAAATCAAATGTTACAATTCAGGATTCCAATTTAAAAAAGAACAAAAAATAATTCAGGGTTTCCAATTTAAAAGAAGCAAAAATAGCCAATCTACAAGCTCAAAAACGCATCGCAGGCGCGATGCGTTTTGAGCTTGTAGATCTGCTATTTTGCTTCTTTAGTATGAGATACTAGAATGACAAAGTAGGACGTAGCAATATGCAATGTGGCCCTCTGGAGTGAAGGTGGAAATATAGTGGCCCTCACCATCATCAAAGTTGCCCACCCCTGGTATAGCCTCACCTTAGCCAGGTCCACCAAGGTGTTGGCCTGATCGTTGAGTTTTCTCTGTTCCATCTTCACACTGCGCAGTCTGGGTGGAGGAGCAAGGTGCAGGACGTCCCATGAGGAGAGAGGGAGGGAAGAGGTGGACAGATAGAGAGAAGAGGATGTTTTGGAGGTTCACGGAGGGGGGCAGACAGAAGACAACACATGTTACACATGTTTTATAAAGGAAGGCTCTCTCATTGGTTGAGAAGAAAGACAGAGAGAAAGGACAGCCTGCATGCATAATAAATATATACATATGCTTATATACATACAGTATATATCACGCATTCCCAGTCTGGTCAATGCAAAACCAACCAAAAACATGCACATATACTGAAGTGTATTACGTTGATTCTGGAGGGATGCATTTCTATGGCGTTGTGATATTTTGGGTTGCAATAACAAGATATTTTCCAGATTATCGCGTGATCTTTTTCCTCAAAATACAGACATCCTCGAGGCCACATGAAGATAGGTTGCTTTTGCATGATCTTTAATTGTTAAGTAAGAACATGAATATGCTATAATGGGGGAGGGGCAAAGGAATTTGCTGATTTTGAGAAAAAGATCTCGCAGATCATGCGAGAAATATCTAGAAAGAACGCAATACGCTTCTGTACGAGACTAACAAAATCTGTGACAGATGCCAAAACCAACCCCTTTCACCCAAGATGGAGAGAAACAGATTTTCTTTTTTGTTGAGAAACATGACATGCCCTGCCTCAGTGCTTTCATGTGTCTCTCTATTTTACACTCACGCTCGCATGCGCACACGCACGCACACGCACACGCACACGCACACACACACACACACACACACACACACACACACACACACACACACACACACACACACACACACACACAGACACACGCACACACACACCACACACACACGCACACACACGCACACACACGCGCACACACACACACACACACACACACACACTAAAGGTCTGTCCATACTGTCTCCGACCAGCGAACTTTTCGCCGGAAAGGTCCGGTTCATCTACAAATGATGTCACTCGCAACTTCTGAAAAGCATTAGACCGAATTAGAATTCGGAAAGCTGCACCTGGAAAGGTTCGGTGGTCGGAGACAGTATGGAGAGCACTTATGTTGTAGCCGAGTCCACCTAGAGGAGTCCAAGTCAAGTCCAAGTTCGAGGGGGGGCGAGTCGTCCGAGTCAAGTCCAAACGTGGGAGGAGGTTGACTCCCAGTTTAGACCAAAGAGGCTCGAGACCACGTTGAGACTTTGACCTACACCTAGAGAAAACATTATTATGATATAAAAATAAAACAATGGAGAGAGTGTATAGGGAAGTAGCATGTAGAGAATGGTCTGGCTTGCCAGTTATCTAATCCAGGGGTTCCCAAACTATTTGTGTCAGGGCACCCCATAATTCAATTTTTTAATTCGAGGCACCCCGACATTATAATTTTCACTCCCAGCACCTTATATTTATAGCATATTGTCGTTGTCGGGTGGAAACCTTGTATGTCCCAAAACTGTTCGTTTTGTATTTATCATCTATAAAATGTACTAAACTAGTGAAAACAGCAGATCTACTGTTTACACAGTGTGCTTGTAGATCGGCTGTTTTCACTAGTTTTGTGCGACACTGCGACAGTCTTGTATGATGAAGCAGGGCTTTGCTTTTACCAAAAGACGTACACATTTGAAACTTGGAGATACGAGGTTTCTGCCTGACAGTGACAATATTTTAGTGATTATTTGCGAGGAAAATGTTGAGATAATAGACATTTTGTTAGAACTGACTGAAAATGACTTTGTACTTCAAGTTTAAAATTATACTAAATATTTTTTCAAGTGTCCAAATAAATTCCAAATATTATCAAATTATCTCGCGGCACCCCTGGACTGCCGTCGCGGCACCCCAGGGTGCCCCGTCACCCACTTGAAAACCCCTGATCTAATCTAATCTGGCCTTGTGCAGGCTCGTGGGGGGTGGTCAGACCTGGTGGTCAGTGGGTATTATCCCTTTTCTTTGCAAGTTAAATGTATTCCTCTGGTGCACTTTGAGAGCAAAATGAAGAAGATAGATCTATGTATAACATCATGGTGTTCTCAGGACATAATTTAACATCTTCAAAGATTATAGTTCCTGCTATTATTTGCCACAAGATTGCACACACATTTTACGGACTATGGGTTTACTTACTAAACCATTTACACACATCAGCTAGTAATTAATTCATGAAAAGTGCCAGACAGCTCTCTTATAATGTTAATGTGAATGGGCTCCTCATAATATGGGTATGACACAATTATTTCATTGCATTGTAGTGACTCTTGACTCGAGTGGACTCGGTGGGGGAAGAGTCCTGAGTCCCCTTAGTCCCGAGACAGAGTCAAGCCAGAGTAAAATCATGGGCGAGACAATGAAAAATCCAGACTCGAGGCCTGACTTGAGACGAGTCATAGACTCTAGTACTACAACAATAACACACGCACACGCACACGCACACGCACGCACGCACGCAGACACACACACACACACACACACACACACACACACACACACACACACACACACACACACACACACACACACACACACCGATCATTGATTGGTAGACGAACTAGCCTTTCACTAAGCATGCACCTGCATGGAATTGGGACTGTTCTGTGACTGTGTGCGTGTATGTGCGCGTGTGCACGCACGTGTGTGTGTGTGTGTGTGTGTGATTGTGTTCTGTAATGTATGTATGTATGTCTGTGTGTATGCATTGGTGAGCATAAGCATGGACGCAGAGTGAAGATTGCTTTAGAAAATGTTTTATGTCAAATGGCCAGTACATCACAATAAATGACATGTTGTGAATGCCTTATGTCTTCTTTATAATAAAATTACGTTTCTAGCATCCCAAGAACCGCTCATGCATGTGCTTTGCACACACACAGGTATTGGAATAGCGGCCTAAGAAGAATCTCCCTTAATTATGAGCCAGAATGACACTCAAGGGCATTCATTAATGTGTAAATCAACGGATCACGGCAGATTGAGAGATGGGAGGCCTTAACCATTTGAACCCCACGCAGCACCCCCGTATTCTGGGGGAACAGTCAGCATATAATAGCTCACAACTATGTGAGCTTGTAAACTCAGGTATGTTTAGAATGGAGAGTTTAAAGTGGTCAAGCAGTTCTCTAATGAGTGACCTCTTGTTACATTAATGCAGGGTTCGATGCAGGGGGGGGGGGGGGGGGAGACGTGTAAGCCATGTGAGCTGTCTATTTCTTTATAAGTAATTTAATTTATAAATGAATGCTCTGAATTAAAATCAATCAATAAAATCAATAGAAACATTTGAAAACTTCCCAAACTTTCCCAAAACAGGGCCACCAGGGTCTATGTGGTTGACAATATTCTTTTTAAATGAAATGGCTAAATTGTGATATTATTAAACATGAATATGCATATCCCCCCCTCCCCCCACATTCGAACCCTGTATAAGATGGGAGGATGATCCTGATGATCCTTTCAATGCTTTCAAAGTGTTAAATAGCTCAAAAATGCCATATTGTCTTGATGTCAGTCAAACGATTATAAAAACAAAAACACCCCCAAAACATAAATTAAGCATTTCAATACAGCAGGGGTCTTCAACAGGGGGTCCGGGACCCCTATAGGGGGTCCTCAGAGTTACTACAGGGGGTCCGCCAAATCTTTGTGTGATCATGTTTGATCACTTGAACCCTAGCATCCCTATTCTTAGTGAAACATTACACAACACTGCGAGGTGTTGTGAGCTTGTAGATCAGCTATTTTTTGGCACAGAGGTTTGGTGTAGAGGGAAAAGAAGAGCAGACTAGTAGGTATTGACAGTTGAAGTGGTTAAATATATGAAAATACACATTAATCCAGCCTACACAGATGATAGTGCTGCTGTCAAGTCTAAATTGTATAATCTGTTTAATCTGCAACTATACGATATGTAGTGGGGGTCCCTGCTTCATCTCTCTCAGTGCTAAGGGGCCCTTGGCCTGAAAACGTTGAAGACCCCTGCAATACAGTACAGCACAATGTGTGTGTTGTGCCGTGCGTGAGCGTCAAACATCATCACAACAACATCAGGTGTAGAGGATGGGTTAATATAGCCTCAGAGCAGCTATATTAATCATGGGAAAAACATCATACACATGGAGACTCCATAGATCAGTGGTTATCAAACCTTTAGATCTCAATAACTCTGAGAGTGTTCAAATGGAACCAAATTGGACCACTCTCAGATTTACAGAGCAGAAAGGGTCCATTTGGAACCCTGAGGGTCCCTGGACCCCACTTTGAGAACCACTGCCATAGATGGAATATGAACCACTTGCCAGGCCGACAAGCCCCACCTGTCCAGCCTACAAGCCCCAACCCCCAAAAGACACATCAAATGTCAGTGGCAAAAAAAGGACGTATGAGTGTGTGTGCGTGAGAGTGTGCGTGTGTGTGTGTGTGTGTGTGTGTGTGTGTGTGTGTGTGTGTGTGTGTGTGTGTGTGTGTGTGTGTGTGTGTGTGTGTGTGTGTGCGTGCGTGCGTGCGTGTGTGTGCGTGCGTGTGTGTGTGTGTGCGTGTGCGTGTGCATGTGCGTGCGTACCTGAGTGTGTGTATGCGGTTGCTCGTGAGTATCATTCCATTCAAGGGTTATGGGGAGGGTGAGGTTCAAAATGGAAACACATAAATGAAACTAAAAAGAAAAACATTCAGCATCCAGCATTTCTCAAAACAAACTTTTTCTTTTTTCTTTTTCATGCATGTCAAACGTAGACATGGAGAGAGGAGGAGGAGGAGGAGGAGGAGGAGGAGGAGGAGGAGGAGGAGGTAGACTGGAGAGAGAGGAGACAGGAGGAGGAAGGAGGATACATAGAAGACTCAACTTACTTCTGAGCTCTGCGGTGATAGAGCAAAACAAGGACAGAACACAAGGTACAGAGTTTTAAACCCACGACATTCACAACACGGGTCAAACCATTACACCTCTCACTGTAAGCACAGGGTATAGGGTCTGGGGTGGAGGGAGAGGGGGGGGGTATAGGAGTGGGACTGTGACATTACTACACTGTAGTTTAGACCAAGGACAGCTTGTGCATGTAGTGTGTGCCCTGTGTGTGTGTGTGGGTGTTTGTGTGTGTGTGTGTGTGTGTGTGTGTGTGTGTGTGTGTGTGTGTGTGTGTGTGCGTGTGCGTGTGCGTGTGCGTGTGCGCGTGCACATGCACGCGTGTTTGCTTGCATTTAAAGTTTGTGTTGTAGTCCCCATTCATTTGCCAGGCATGAGCCTGCAAATGAAAGGGGTTTTGTCTCTGTCAGGGGGAAACCTCATATGTCCAAAACTGTTACTTTTCAGGATTCAAATTTAAGAATTGCAAAAGTTCAGATGCTTTGGTGTGACGCTGTGGTATCAAGTTGGATGTTAATTTACAGAAAAACACAAAAGGTTTAAATATGGAGATAAGAGGTTTCTGCCTGACAGTGACAACGCATGACAACGTATGCGTGCCTTTTGTGTGCACGCTCACGTGCGTAATCATTTAGCGATTCCGATCCCCTTATCGGTCCTTTTCGATCCCACTATCGATCCTTTTCTGTTATTTATAGTTGTTGGCAAATTGGTGCTAATCTAGGGCACTCTATCGCTTTCATTTAATTTTTCGCATAGAGCATGTTAGCTTCAACTGAAATGTCCATGCATGTTCCTTGTTTCTAGGCAATTTAACAGAAGTCAAAAACTTTATTACAAATGTTTGTGCCAGTGATTTGATTTCAGTGACATGACTCTCGCCTCTCAAGTCATGATGTCACATCAGGTCCCGCAATAATCCATAAGAGAATTGATAAACCAAAACTTAATTGATTTACGATAATTTCGGAATTGATTCCAACATAGAATCGGTTCTCGAGCCCCATCCCTTTGTGTGTGTGTGTGTGTGTGTGTGTGTGTGTGTGTGTGTGTGTGTGTGTGTGTGTGTGTGTGTGTGTGTGTGTGTGTGTGTGTGTGTGTGTGTATGCATATAACAATCACAGGAACACTAGGGAAGGACATTGTAACAAACACTACTTATGATGCTACGGAATATTCACAAGTACAGTTAACATACATTTACTCTTATAGGGTCATTGCAATAAAACTGGGAAAAAAACACCATCTACATGTTTTGTACCACAAACAACATTAAAGACAAGGAATGAATTAAACATCTAGGAACAGGTACTTTTGAACTTTCACAATATAGTTTGTTCACATGATGGTCAGTTGGTGTATTTCAGTATTTCTCAATCTTTTCACTGTAGGGCACATTTCATCCAGTCAATGCAATTCAGTACTTACTGGTGAATGGCTTGTAGAAACTTGCGCTGGTGTTTCCGCACCTTGGCATGATCTATCTTTTTCACCAACTTGGTGTGTTTGTAGATGAGCCATGTTTCCCTGAGTACATTGGCAGCTGTGTTCTTTACCTGCGAGTCGAGGAGGGACAGGGGAGGACGTTCAAAAAGTGTGTAATAGACAGTGGTGGAAAAAGAACTCACATATTTTACAAGTAAAAGTATCATTACTGCAATGTAGAAATATTCTGATACAAGTAAAAGTCTGGAACTCAAAATGTACTTGAGTAAAAGTATGAAAGTGTTCATCAAAATGTACTTAAAGTACCAAAAATGCAAAATGTTTGGAAATTAGAGAAGCTCACAACGCGCCGCGATGCGACGCCTTTGTGAGCTTGTAGATAGGCTATTTTCAAATATCCATGGTATAAAATAGGGCTAAAGTGTTTTAAGTATGTTTTATAATATTATAATTTATATCTGCAAAGTAACTAGTTTGTTTTAAATGGTTCCAGACCTGCGATAGTTCAGGCACTGTAGTTGTGGTGCTAGACGTGGGAACAGAACACTTATCACTGCAACACACATCCAATGCCTGCCTACAATAAGGCGCTCTATTTAAGCTCATGCTGCTCACTGTGCTCAGTATAGTCCAATAAGATTTAAGGAAAATATCGGATTAATTTCACAGCAGGAAAAAACACTCGTACTCACTCGTTTGCAGAGTTGCGTGTCCATCATGAAGTTGTGGACATGCTTCTCCGCCTTGGTCAACTCCAGCTTCCTGGCTACAACCGCCACCACCAGCGCAGTGCAGCCAGCACCCTGTCACAATAAAGACATGTCATCATCGCACATTCTTACCCCAAAACCGTGTCATTATATATTTGACCCTTGTGAGGTGACAGTACATAAATGATCAGATAATTGAGCTTGTGAGTCGGAATCAGAATTACTTGAGCAGAATTCAGAATCGGGTAAGTTTGCACATAAGGAATTTCACGTTGATGAATCACTGTTAATAATGACAATATTTAAGAAACATATTTACACAATAAGGTCTCAGAAATATTGATCAAAAGTACAATATATCGTCAAGGTTGGGCAGAAACCTCTTATCTCCATATTTCAAATGAATATGTTTTTTCATAAATGAATGCCCTACTTAGTCATAGTACAGCAGTGTCACACAAAAGTAGCAAAAATACTAAAATAGCTGATCTACAAGCCGAGTAACACTCAGTTATGGACATAGCTGTCCAGCTTTTTGACAGGTTTCCACCCTGCAGTAACATGATGGAGCAAGAGGTTGGAAAAGGTTTGGCTGTTGAGATGGGCGTTCCGTCAGTATCACATAAAGGCTCTTCTTACAAAATATGACACTTCGGACAGCAATAAACTGAGCAATCTCATTAATTAGTGATAATGTACGAAGCGCATCTCTGATGAGGGAGACGGATTTGGACCTACCATAATCCCTGTAAGTAGACACACGCCTTTCCCACAGTACGTGTGAGGTACCATATCCCCATAGCCAATGGAGAGGAAGGTAATCGAGATGAGCCACATGGCTCCCAGGAAGTTACTGGTCACTTCCTGTTTATCATGATACCTGGGGTTAATGAAGATAAAGAAGCAGAGGGAGATACCCAATCAATGAAACTAGACACTGTCACTGGAACCTGAGCATGCTTGGAGAATGGAGCGGAGCTGTGTGCCAACCAAACAGTGGAGGTGAGTGTGGGGTTAGCGTTGGTGCACAGTAAAGTCCTGAGTGTTAGCTTAACCCTGTAAGTGTAAAAACATACCTGGGAGGGACCGTTTTTTCTTTTTTTTTTTTTTACACTTTCAGCGTTAAATTCACACTCAGGATTTTACTGCGTGGTTGTTAGGGGTGATGGAAGACAACGTGATGCAGGGAGGGGGGGGGGGGGTGTGGGGTGTTGACCTGTGTTGCCATGCCTTCATAGCACGCGAACTAAAGATAAGCAACCCAATCCATTCTGGGGACTGAAAGAAATGCTTACAGGAAAAGAAGTGAAACGTTTGTGCTCATGGGATTGCAAAAGGGGATGCTTTCATGAAGTAATTGGATGGAATTGCGGAGGGTACTGTCACGCATTCCAATTTCCCCTTCCCTCTGAAGTCACTGCTCTTTGGGTGGCGTATGGATGTACACATTTGATGGGTGGAGAAATAAAAGAAAATAGCATGTTGGTACTAAAAAAAACGACTTTTAGTGGGTTAAAGAAAAAAGATTATTTTTTAAATAACTCTTGATTTTAATATAAAGAAATCTCCTGAACAGAAACAGTTGAGATTTCTGTTGATGTTAGTGTCTGTCAATTGAAATCAACATTTTTTGTAAGCAGTATGAAGCCATATCACTTACATTTACTATTCATTAGCAGAGAGAAAGAAAACAAAAACATGATCAGAATGACAGTGACTTGACAAAACACAAAATTGCAGATTTACTCTGTGTGACCACCCAAGAAACTTTACAGTAATACATCCAGAAGTATGCATATTGTGACATTAATTACGAGTAATTGTAATCAGTCCCATTTTGCAACAAATATTCCTCAAGTTTGCACTACCGATTAAAAGGTTTGGTTATGCACTTCATCACTTCAAACATGTTGTTTGCTGAAAGTAGCAAACAGCCATGCTTGATTGTCAGTCCAAAGCAAATAAGTGCATAATATGGAGATAGATCTATATTTTAAAAAAAGACACTGCAAAAATCAATCCTGATGACATTTTCCATCCCTTTGCAGTGTGTAAGGGACCAGCACATAGGCACAGTTGCCTTACCCCCCTCTATTCAACTTCACTCGTCTGATCATTCCCAATGAGCTGTCTAGGAGGAGAGAACATTTCATTTTGGAGTTAAAATCTATAACGAGTAGCCTTTACTCGAGCAATAATATGAGCCATTCAGTACACCCCCCTACTGTACCAGTAAGAACAGTATCTGATTTGAAAGGGGAAACCCGGTTGCATTTCTGTGCCCGTCTGTCCAGGCTTCTCGTGAGTCTGATCATTAATTGCTAATGACTGGAGTCTGCCCAGCAGTGGCCCAGCATGGAATCAAAATGGTCGGAACAATCACCTCTAATTAGTGCAGCACACGTACACGTTCAAGCACCTGGGGCCAGACCATCAACGTTATTTTCATAAAAAGGACGGTTATCTTCCTCCTCCAAGACAGTTCATCGACATCAGATGTCCGAATAGAACTAACCATGCCTTCAGCACTTCAAAAACTCCCACTCTCAACTCTCTACTCATGCTCAAAGTCAGGGGGAGTCAGTCCCTCTTAGCACCCCCCCCCCCCCCCCCCTCAAAATTATAAAAACAGCATGTGTGTGCTCTGTGGTATTCAAGCCTCTTAAATGACATGCAGAGAAGCAATCGATATAATACCATGCAGGAAGAAATAAGATGTCTGCATCCTGCATGCTAAAAAGCCAGTATATTGAGAGCAGCGGAGCGACGGGGAAAACCTGGGGTCCATTTCAAAATGAAAATCGCCTCCCACAAATGTTGCCGTATTGCCAAGCAGATAGGAACCGTGTGTCTTCAGGGACAGGCTTTCATTTGTAAATGGGGGGGTAGGATCGGATGAGTAACAAAATGACGGAAGAGCATCATTGAATTTGACACCCCTGTCTCTTTTACCTGCATCTTAACACGACAACAGCTGCCCTTTGATAGGCTGCCGGGAGGGCTAAACTTGATCAGCTGGCTAAATATTGTAATGACAACTGACTAATATGTTAATTTCATCGAGCTTGTCATCAAGGTAGGCAGAGACATGAGTCATGCCTTTGCAGACAGACTATGACGGAACAGAAATTTCTAGAAGTTCTGTACCGATGTCTCTGGTTCACATTGGCACATTTCCTGGGGCAAATTGCCCAGATCATGCATGTCATGCATGTCTTCTTCTTCTTTTTTTAGTTTTTTACTCTCAAAAAAGCATCTGCAATGTAGTGCATTTGAAACTACATTGCAGTGCACATCATGGGGTGATTACTGCTTGCCTCCTGTGAATTGTTTTATTTAAACCTTTGTTTATTTTATTTTCATTTTGTTGCTGAGTGAGGTCAGCAGCCAAAGTCACATGAGTGAGATGTGCCAATGTCAACCAGAGACATCGGGTATGTGTTCATTTAATTAGAAAAAGGCCAGCATTTAGCATATTACAATTAATGGACTGGATTAACGGGTTTTTTATAATTGTTCTTCTTTTGAAAGGAGATATATGACAATATCTTATCATAAATATTTCCTTCTGTGAGAATCCATGGAAATTTGTGTTGTGAAAACAAACTGTAGCATTTAGGGAC
>NC_137814.1:39522339-39579839 GCF_963921795.1 Nannobrachium achirus | reverse complement strand
TAATATAATTTAGTAACAATATAATCATAGGTAGGTTGAAATGAGGAAATCACATGAAGCTGTAGGAGACGTTCAGGCAAGTATCACTGCATGTAGCCTTGCGATTCCTCCACTGCAAGCACTGAGCGCTAGTTACCTCTACATACAATTCATTCAAGAGAGTGCATGTACTCGTCGTGCACAGAGTGCTGCCAGTTTGTTATCTCGGGTTCGGCCTTCGCTTGGAAATTGCAGTCGTAAAATCCACTTGAATATTTCATGCAAACAACGCACTTGTCTCTGGTGTGCTTAAAGTTCAAGTTGCAGTGGTGTGTGTGTGTGTGTGTGTGTGTGTGTGTGTGTGTGTGTGTGTGTGTGTGTGTGTGTGTGCGTGCGTGTGTGCGTGCGTGCGTGCGTGCATGTACGTGTGTGTGTGTGTGTGTGCGTGCGTGTATGCGCATGCGCGAGTGTGTGGTGGCTTTTAAAGACACATAACACTGTGGATGTCACCCACTGGACATCTGCTTACTTGACCAGTAACTCAAGCCAGATAATCTGAAGTCGCAGTGAGGGAAAGTCTCCTAAACTTTCCAAAAGCTTGTCTGTTACTGGACTAAAGGTCCCTCAGAGGAGGGGACGAGGGGAGAAACGGCGGTCTCACATCTCCTTGAAAACAAAGTGTTTTGTTTTGAGAATAACAGAGAGAGAGAGAGAGAGAGAGAGAGAGAGAGACATAGAGACATAGAGAGAGACAGACAGACAGACAGACAGAGAGACAGAGACAGAGAGAGAGAGACAGACAGACAGAGACAGAGACAGGGGTATAGGCTATATTATACAGCAGCCATTTTGAAGAGAAGTTTCATGGGTCTCTTCTCACTTCTTTCAGAGGTGTTACTAATGATACTAATGAAGGCTCTGTTCCATTCTGGTCAAACAGAGTCAGGGTGCTGATATTGAGGGCTAGTCCCAGTTGTCCTACGCCCAGTTGTCCTACGTCCCAGTTGTCCTACTGTGTCCCAGTTGTCCTACTGTAGCCTGGCTGTATGGGCTAGTCCGCGAACAGACTCTAAAGCAAGCGATCTTCATCCCATTCATGCGTTTATCGTGCGCTTGCCCAGGCCGTAAGGGTAATAAATATAACGATTGCATTCACCACGGCTTCGTAACTCGCGCCGGCCCTGGCCCGCTCTTCGCGGGCACTCGCGCCTGCAGCGCTCGGGCGCTGTACGAATGCTGAGGTGGTGGGGGTAGGCTACATGTAGCTACTGGCTACAGTAGGACAACTGGGACACAGTAGGACAACTGGGACGTAGGACAACTGGGCGTAGGACAACTGGGATTTTCCCGATATTGAGCATGTTGGCTCACTGGAAACACTCTGCTACACCGGTGGGTCCCAAAGTGTGGTCCAGGGTAACTTGGGGGTTCCAAATTACCCCTTAAAAGGTGTGTAACTCTGAGAGCATACAAGGAACCAAATGGACCTGTAAAGGTTGTATGCTCTCAGAGTTATGGGAGTCCTTGAAATAAAAAAATAAAAGGTTTGAGAACCACTGTGCCACATGAAATGGAAAGGAGCCTTCATTAGTATCATTGGTAACACCTTTGAAGGAAGTGAGAAGAGACCCAGCTTCTCTCCAACATGGCTGCTGCGCATATAGCATATATATAGTTACAGAGACAAGGGTATAGATAGGAGTTAGAGAGAGAGAGAGAGAGAGAGAGAGAGAGAGAGAGAGAGAGAGAGAGAGAGAGATAGAGAGATAGAGAGATAGAGAGAGGGAAGGTGGGGGGTGGGGGGGGATTGAGGACCAGGGAGGCAGGCAAGGCATGCATGGCAAGGTGTAACTGGATTAGGCCTGCTCCTCATGGGAAGGCAAGGAAGGGGAGGGTTTAACAAGTGGGGAGACGTGAGGAGGAACTGCAAAGCATGCCATGTTAGATGGGTACAGTAGTAGAGGATCTGCAGAGGATCAGTCAGGAGTAAGAAGGAAGGGGAGGGAGGGAGCTTATAGTTAGTCAGTTGAGGTTCACTCAGTTAGCTCTGCAGATTGGGATGTACTGTATGTGAGGGAATTGAGAGGGGAAGGAGACCACTGGCCATGTGTTGAATCCATCTACTGTAACCATCAACATACCTGCCAACTCCACCTTCTCTCCATCCCTCCCTGTCCGCCCAGGTTGTGTCTTTCATTCCCCCCATCTAGGCGCTTTCCAGACAGACTCCGTGCTTGTCCAATCTCACACCGTACTGCCCTTTGATTGGCCTGCGTGGTCAGTGTCAGCCAGGGCGGAACAGCACATAATCAACGTTGGATACACTTAACAGAACTCTCGCACAGCACTTTGGGAAACAAGCGCCTCTTTTTTTCCCCCTGCCTTCTTCTTTTGGAGCAACGAGACCACGAAGTAAACATGAAAACTACCATGCTGTTTCAATGTTTACAAGCGGGGTGAGAACATTCAGTTGATGGAAACTAAAGCTGGGTGCGCTGCGTTCTCTCAAAACTCAAAACGCTTTCTCTGCCCCTGAGAGTTCATTCAACTTTGGAAACTGTGCTAGAATGGAAAGCAACACCTTTACTCACTTGTTCACCCTGCTAGCGTAGCAATGTGGAATGCTTACTCATCACATGTACTTTGCAATACAAATCACGCAGTGCTGGATAGTAAAAAATAAATAAACACACCCGAGTCAACAGCAAATATGACACATTATAATTACAGTATGCTAACAATTTTGTGCGGGTAGGAATGACTTGACATTTCTCCCTTACTCACATACCCAGTGACAGTTGGTGTTGGCATGAATATGAATCACAGACGAAATGCTGTCCTCACTTGTGGAGCAAAATGAATCAACTAGAAACAACAAAAGTCTGTTGGAAACCATTCCCGACGTTGTTCAATCAATTCTGTGAAGGGGAGACACATAATGGGATGGTAATGTGTGTGAGCACAGAGAACAGAGAAGCTTTCACTTGACAAATCTTTTCCAGTATGGACGCTAAGGAGACTCAGCGTGCCATGGATCTATAATAATTGCATGAGGAAACGGGACAACGGAGGAAAAAAAGAGGAAAAAAAAGAGAAATTGCCCTCTGGCACAGTCGTGAAGGTGACTTGAAGGAGCTGCTCCATTTTAGCACAGGCTGACTGCTCCTTCTCTCCTCTCCTCTACTCCTGCTCCACCCCTCAACCACGTGCCACAAAACAGTTAAGAAAGAGACGCTTGCTTCAAAGTGCTGCTTCACCTCCCGCACCCTAACGCTTGGATTGATTGTGGTCTGGTGACTGACGACCTCTCATGGTTTGGGTTTCGCTAAAGGGGGATGTACTGTACCTAGTCCTCCTTTGGCAGACTGAGTTTGGAAGGGAGCGTATAGTGTTTTATTAATTGTTTTTTGTTTTGCATAAGGGCATTCTCCCACTAGCATCCACCCCTCCCTCACCCCAAACCCACTTAGGGCAGCAGTGGCGCCAGCTCGTTGCAGAATGATAGGTTGGTTTTTTCCACGGCTAGCGAACGAGGACTCACATGGTATCCCTATGGAGCAGCATAGTGGGGAAATAGAAAGTACAACAAAACATTATACACACACAGGCACGCACACAGGCACGCACACTCACACTCACTCACTCACACACACACACACACACACACACACACACACACACACACACACACACACACACACACACACACACACAGACACACAAACTCATGTTCATGCACGCCCTCACATACCGGTAGACACATGGGACACACATAAACACTCACCCAAACACACATAGAGTATACATTTTATTTTGGAACTGAAAACCAAAGGTCTGGCTAACAACATGCACTGCAACTTGACTATATTCTCCCAGTGGCCATTTTACTCTCAAGGTTTTTTTTGGGGGGGGGGGGGGGGGGGGGGGGGGGTTTGGAAACCCCGCCCAAAATGGCTGTCATGTGAACATAGTCAATTAGCAGTGTTTGGCACAGAGTGTATGCGTATGTGTGTTTTGCGTCGCGAGCAAACCACAAATCGATCTACCTTGACCCCATAGAGAGTCTGGGTTTGTCACGTCATCATCTACTCCAGTCCTCTCTCCATAAATAGACTACCTGTCGTAAGGACTCTGGGAATGCACTTCCATGACTCTAGAATGATCGGAACTCCCTCAGGCTTTTAACAACACACCCAGATAAATAGGCCATTGCAAATTCTAGCAGCATTCTCTAATGTCTTTTTCAGCAGAATGCTGTGATGTTTATACGCAGTAAAATCCTCATCGAGAGTATACAAAATGGAAGCAGAGTTCATACCGGTTCCATGGATGGACTGGATAAATTAACACTGAGGATTTTGCTGCATATCCAAGATTATATCTATCTGAGATAGAGAGAGAGGGAGACAGGGAGAGTGAGAGACGGAGCAAGAGAGAGAGGGAGAGACGGAGCGAGAGAGAGAGAGTGAGAGAGAGGGAGAGAGAGATTTTCTGTCCTAATCTGAAACACAAGAGAGCTCTGTCAGCAGGATCAGACACAGGTGTCCTCAACAAGACAGACACAACTTAATGATTGATTCTTATCCTGTCCCAGCACAGAGTGCAGTGCTGAACATGTGCCAGCAGCATTTGGTGACACCGGACACTGGTCACACCTCAGTGTCCTGCTGCTGCTGTGCGAGTGGAGTGGATGGCACAGGTCAGCTGCAGTTTATCACAGCTGTAGGGTGTGGTTCAGAGTCAGACCCACCAGCCTAGAGAGAGTGTGTGTGTATTTGTGTTGGGGGAGGGCAGGAGGGTCCAGGGCTTGGCGTGCCGTGCGAGAGGTGGTTAGTGAAGGTGTTCGGGAGGGAGGTTGTAAGGAGGAGCAGGAGGGGGAGGGACCTTGTTAGAGCAGGCAAAATGACCTGTAGGGGGACAGGTACACAGGTACACTGAGAGGCCGACCGACCGACCGACCGACCGACCGACCGACCGACTGACCGAACGACCGACCGACCGACTGACCGACCGACCGACCGACCGACTGACCGGCCGGCCGTCCGACCCTAGCTGCCTGCCTGCCTGACTAACTAGCTGGAAGACTGACTGACTGACTAACTGGCTGGCTGGCTGGCTGGCTGACAGGCTAGCTGACTGACTGACTGACTGACTGACTGACTGACTGACTGACTGACCGGTTGACCGGTTGACCGGTTGACAGACAGGTTGACAGACCGGTTGACTGACCGGTTGACTGGCTGACTGGCCGACCAACTGACAGACCCTAGCTGCCTGCCTGACTGACTGGCTAGCTGACAGACTGACTGACTGACTGGCTAGCTGACAGACTGACTGACTGACTGACTGACTGACTGACTGACTGACTGACTGACTGACAGCAAAGCCTCCTGTGAATTGATATGTGAATTATACAGCGCAGCATATATCTCAGTGAGTTCCTTCCACACTCCACCCACAGCCCCCGCTCTTGTTCCTCCTTCCACTTTGAGTAAAGAAAACGACTTTAAAACATCAAAGCTGGCATTAATGTCTCATTACCCTATGTAAATGCAAAACGAGCATAAAAAAATTGTACTCTTCATTTCTTTCTTTTTTCCCCCCTTTCCTGCCTCCCTTCATTTTCCACGAGAATTCCCGCTGCCCCCTCGAGATGACGCCTGATGCACGGTTTTGGGGTAGAAAACGGGTTGGGGGATCCTTGGGGCTGCTCTGCATTACCAAAACAAACCATTCAGCAAACAAACAATTAGACACTCATGAATAATGGACCAGACTGCTAAAATAACATAGAAATGAGGAGTCTGGCGTGATTGCTGAGCTAATGAAACCGAAGGCCATCTTTTCATTATCATAAAGGAAAATGACAACTCAGGTAGCGCGGAGTGTAGGTGTACAGTACTGTGTGTGTGTGAGCGCTTGCGCGCGCGTGTGTGTGTGTGTTTGCTAGGGATGGTACGATAAGCGATATTATCGTATATCGTGATAAAAAACACTCACGATAATCGTATCGTGGTGATATCGTCCTCCGTCATGCACTGGGTTCAATTCACCTTTTATTTGCTGAGTGCATATCCGGTACCACTTAAACCCTCTAGAATTGGTAAAAGGTACTTATAATATACGTACTTGATACAGTCTTTTTTTCACTCTCTATCAAATGTCTTTGCCAAAAAATTGCCGATCTACAAGCTCACAACGCGTCGCAGTTTTTGGCAAATGTTCCGCCCCAGGATAATGGATTTTTAATTATCGCGATAATATTGTAAATCGCGATTTCTTTTGTCACGATAATCGTGATAAGAAATGTTTATATCCCATCCCTAGTGTGTGCATGTGTGTGTAAGCCTATGTCTGTGGCTGTGCGTGTGTGCGTACGTGTGAGCGTAAACTGTGCTGTACTGTATGTGTGCACGTGACTCAGCCTGTCAACCTCCCACATTAGTGGACCACGGGGATGAACGACGGGAACACAAGGGAACATCATGAAGGACAAGGCGTGGGACTGAGACAAAAGAGAGAGGAGAAGAAATCAAATAAAAAGAACCGTGTGGTTCTGCACGGCAGCACGCTCACTTTCTTTCATTTAATCTCCCCTTTCATTTCTCTCTCTCAAGTCCCCCAACATCTATTCTTTTCTTCATCTAACCCATGGGTCTTCAACAGGGGGTCCGGGACCCCTAGGGGGTCCTCAGAGTTACTACAGGGGGTCCTCCAAATCTTTGAGTGATAGAATTTCTTTTCTCCTTTTTTTATATTAACCACTTGAACCCTAGAGTCCATATTCTGAGAACTTTAGCCAAAAATAGCCGATCTACAAGCTTGTAGAGAGAGGGAGCTTTGGTGTAGAGGGGAAAAAGAGCAGACTAAGTACAGGAAAGGTCAAGTTTATTAAGTATCGACGGTTCAAGTGGTAAACATCTGAAAACACAAATTGACATGAATCCAAAATACACTGACGATTGTGCCGTCAAACAATGAAACTATATGGAATCTATGAGAAGGTTGTGGGGGGTCCCCGCTTCATCTCTGTCTCGTCTCAACTAAGGGGTCCTTGGCCTTGGAAAAACGTTGAAGACCCCTGATCTAACCCCCCCCCCCCCCCCTCCCCCGGGCCCCGTAGCATTTACCTCTCACAGACGCGGACGGTCCACGCGGCGATGATCCAGGAGGATATGCTGAACACCAGCAGGACGGTCCCGGGGCAGATGGTCATGAGGGTCTTCATGACGAAGCGCGTGTTGAAGTTGATCTTGTTGAGGGCGCCGATGCTGCGCGACGAGGCGTCCGTGAACAGCTTGCTGTGCAGCAGCATGACGCGGCCGATCAGGTAGAGTCGCAGGAACATGGGGATGGAGAGGATGATGTCCACGTCGGCGTCGGCCACCGACGGCGTGTAGGTGAAGGCCAGCCGCGCCGTCCAGGTGAACACGTACTGGCCCGGGATGGGGTGGATGGCGCACACCAGCAGCTCCAGCACGATGAAGAAGATACGCTCATATGTCATGGCTATCCTCCAGTCGTCCGCTCCGTTGTCCACCATGAATAGCTGGGAAGGGGGGATGATGAAGTTTGTTACAAGTTTAGTGATTGTTTCTGACGTGACTGTAGGACATGGGTCTATCAACAGGGGGTTCGGGAGCCCTATAGGAGGTCCTCAGAGTTACTACTGTTATAGAATTTTATGAAATGTAATCTTTGTTTCTTCTTGAAGGTAGTCAGAAGGTCATGTAATTTAGTTTAGTCATGTCAGGGTGTTTATTCCTAGGTTTGAGAACAACTGTTGTGTGAGTCACTCTTTCACCTGTTACCAGAATGTCATGATCTGTCTAAAGTATTCCTGACTGAAAGCCTTAAAAGGATGTTTGTTAACTTGACTCTTTTTTATTTTAAGTCCCCTCTGAAGTGTATAAAGAGGGCGTGTATAACCTGTGCTCGGGAGTGGAGAGTTGCTATGCCCATTGAGTGTAGTTGCTGTCTGCTCAGGAGCTCCTTTGATGAATAAATATTGATTGTGTTTGAACACTGCTCGAACCTTTCTTTTCTCAAGTATATTTTTATGCAATAATCATAGAAATCCATAACAGCTGGCGACCACGAAGGGACTCTGTCTTCTGTCCGTCCACATCGACGGACCTTCCCGGATCTTGCTGCAGCTACCAGGCAAATACATCAGCTCCAAACGGTTGACGTGCCGTCCGTGGGACGTCCGGGTGTCGGATGGGCAGAGAACAGGGTTCAATAAGGTACGAGAGTGTTTCAAATACAATCTGTTGCATGAACAAATTTTGCATGTTTTAGAGGATATAAGGATTCTGTTTGGAAAAAAACAGTACCTGTGCAATCCAGGGTGCTATTTCATTATAGCTTCACGGGGAGGACCGTGGTAGATGAATAAGACCTTGCATGATAAGGTTTTACCCGTGGAATTCGGGGGAAAAGCTATTTAATACATAGCTTCACGTGATCGTGGGACCGGTGGTTATCGACGGGGAAATTGGCTGTCGGAAATAATCATTCTGGGTTATTATTTAAATGTGTAAAAACGTATAAACTTAAAAAAGGGACCACAGGGAGCTGTTCAAGTTATTCTCCTGGGTGCGAATCTGTGAACACACATGAGAATTGTGAACAGCTACGAGGGTTTTGTGACATGGTATTAAATGTGATATTGTTATAAGGTGTGACTGATCAGAAGGGTCACATAGTACAGTATATAAACCTTTTAAAGGGGAAAAGAAATATCTAAAACAAGGTGTGAACAGACTCATTAGGTTTGTAAAGGATGACGTATGTTTGAGAAACGCATGGAATGAGTGAAGTCATCCTAGGATATCAGTGTGTAGTACGGTATCATTTTATGTAACCAAGGACGGTTTGCCAAAGTGTCTGTTGACTCAACTCTGCTCTGATTCTTCTTTTCTTTCTCTTGTTTGTTTTTCTGAGTCTTTCCAGAGCAATGGGGAATGGAGAGAGTGGCTATTCCAGGCTAAGGGCACTCTCAGGGCCAATAGAGTTCATGGTGGAGAGATGGGGAGATGAAATATTAGAGCCAATCATGTTATGGCATAAACTTACTCAGGAAAAGTTCCCGCTTGCGGGAACATTTAGCTCCTCAAAATTAAGAGCATGTAGGGATGCTCTTGAGCAATATGACAGAAAAGCAGGGAAAAAAGCAAAAGAACTCAATTGGGATTTGTTCAGAAAATGGGAAAGAGAAGCAGAATATAGAGATGAAAAACAGGCTAAAGCCCTTTTAAATAAAGAAGAGGGTGGGGATGAGAAAAGGCATAAAAGATTGAAAAAGTATAGGCAAGAGATGCTCCAGCCACCTCCATATCGCACCCAGCTGAACCCCCCATTGGGCCCACCAGTGCAGCAACCCAACCCGGCAGATCCACACGCCCCAGCGCAGCCAGCACCTGTTCCCGGCTTTCAGCAAGCAGCCCCTCCACCGGCAGCGGCTCCTGCCAATGGAATGCACGACCTACCTCCAAACCCAGCGGGGGAGCTCTACGCAGCAGCTGCCCAGATAGCTCAGCAGGCAGCCACCCACGGAATCGCGGAGAAGGGGGACAAGGACAACATGGACCTGGCCACTGCTGGACTGGAAAGACTGAATATAGCTCCAACAAAAGGAGGGGGGAGTTCTGAGCGGATTGGTATGGTGACACGAAGCATGATGTCGCAAATGCCATTGATACCATATCCAAACCCTCACCCTCCTCCTCCGGCTGACGCCCAGCCGGACGTTATAAATGCTTACACCCCAATTGTCACAGTCCAGCGAAACTGGACCCCCGATGAACTAAATGACATTATCAAAGACCTACCAAATCCTAAGGTAGACGTTGCAAAATGGTGTAAGGCCATTGAGGAATTGATCCTCATGTATGGCCCATCAGGACAAGAATTAGAGACTCTTTTTCGGAAAGTTTTTGGACTAAGATGGCAGCGACTGAAGGATCCGTTCGATGCAGATGGAGCAAGAAATGACATTCTTACTGGACAATTGCAGAATCAAGGTGGTCTTTTTGACAGAGTAAGGGCTGCCTTCCCAGTCCGTACTGACTGGCCCAGGATACACAATACCAAACAACGACTAGATGAGTCCTGTGATGAGTACAGATCAAGGATGGAAGAAATCTTTCAAAAATGTTGTGGTGTGGCACAAGACAATGTGGCGTACAATGACTTATTGAAAACAGCCATGATAAATAATCTGACTCCGGCTGTCCACGACCGGGTTATGATTTCCTGTGTGGGCTGGGAGACTCAGCCCTTGGATGTGGCATGGTCACATGCACAACACGCAGAAAGGCAGCTGCTGTCGCAAATCAACGAGAAGAAAAAGAAACTGGAGACAGCCCAGTTAATGTTCTACGAGAATAGGGGCCAGGCGCCAAGAAAAGAACAACAAATGACAGATGCGACGCCAAGGTGGCCTCAGGAGAAGAGAGAGAGGGGGTGCCCCTGCCGGGAGACATTTGTGGACTCTGTCAGAAGACAGGCCACTGGAGACGGCAATGTCCCATGAACGCTAAGAAAAGAAGGACAGATGGCCAACAGGTCAGGCAGGGCAACAACCGACACCAGGGCCGGGGACAGTGGGGGTGGCAGGGAGGACAGCCGGCCACCTGGGGGTATCCATCACCCCCTGGCCCTTGCTATCCGACAGGACAGTGGATCTGGACCGGCTCCTCCCCTCACCTGGCAGCCCAAGCAGGCCCGCAGGACACCAACCGAGCCCGGCAGCAGGCCCTCCCATGGCAGTATGGACCCGCTGCAGACGTGACGGTGTCCAACCCGGGTCAGCTATGAGATAGGGAGGTGGCTGTGCAAGGGGTAAGACTAGTGACAGAGCAGGAAGTAAAGGTACGTGCTGGTCAATTTATGCAGGTCTCAGTCTCCCCTGATGAAGCCCCAGTGTTGGATCTGCTCGTGAATGGTGAGAACATAAAATTCCTTGTTGATACAGGCGCTAGTCTGTCAGTTATTAGACGGGAAGAGATCCCAGACGCTCCATTATCTAATAAGTCTATTAACACGATTGGAGCGTCTGGTGAGCCCTGTTTAGAGCCAGTGACGTGCCCGTTAGCAGTGGCGCATGGTGACATAAAGGTAGAACATACATTTTTGTCATCAACAGTGTGCCCCGTTAATTTAATGGGACGCGACTTGCTGTGTCGATTTGGTGTTAAATTGGACTGTTCCAGCGATGGCATTTTTATGTCATGTCCTACGCTGGGCCTTTACAATTTATCTGTCAGTAAGGGGGAACCAACAAACTATTACTATAATTGGGACCTTTCTGACAGAAACTTATCTGAGAAGTTACATAAAATGATACCAGATGATTTCACCAAGTCAGCATTGCTACGTTGTACTGCACATTTTTCACCATTCACAAGAGATCTGACCTATGAAAACTTTTGGTTTAAAATCAAAAATGAGGACGAAATAAATTTAAGTAATATGTACTTTAATGACCAGTTTAGTGCCATTACTTTAAATTTAACTGAAGAGCAAACATTGTATCACACTTTGACAGGCACAGACGCACACATCCCCCTAGGAAAGAAACTAGGTGATTGGTGTGATATAGGCCCCTGGTTAAAAACAGTGTTACAGGCTGTTGATTGGCAGCAGGGTGGTTCAGGGAACTGGTATTCACCCAGCATGAAAACATACTGTACTCCACTAAATGTCAATTGCATGATGACAAGAACGTCAACTAGCTCTAACTCAAAACAGGATTGGGAAACATTAATGGTACTAGATACCTCAGAAATTTCACCCTTGCTTGCACAAGTACCAGAGTGTTTGTGGGCAAAAGACAAATATGACATAGGGCAGATAAAAAATGCCAAGCCTATTGGGGTTGAGGGTAAATCGACGTTCAGACCCAACAGGGCCCAATACCCTCTGAGTAAAGATGCAGAAGAGGGGATATCAAAGGTACATGCATCTCTAGTGGCAAAAGGGGCTATTGTCGAATGCCCTAACTCACCCTGTAATTCACCCATCTTGCCTATTAGGAAGGCAAATGGAGCCTGGAGATTTGTGCAGGATTTGCGGCAAATCAATCAGGCAGTGTATACGCCTACCCCTGTAGTTCCTAATATTGTAACCATTATGTCGCAGGTACCGGCAGACTCTTGCTACTATAGTGTTACGGACTTGTCCAACGCATATTTCAGTTTGGCTGTCGACGTGGACAGTCAATTTTGGTTTGCGTTCACTTTCAAAGGGAAAAAATGGACTTGGACTGTTTTACCCCAAGGGTATGCAGCAAGTCCAACGCTGTTCACAGCAGCGTTAGCGACAAATCTGGAGTCTTTTGTGCCGCCCGAAGGCAGCGTTTTAATCTCCTACATTGATGATTTATTATTATGCAGTAAATCAAAAGAAGCATGTGAAAAAGATACTATAGCCTTGTTACAATTCCTAGCTGAGAATGGCCACAAAGTGTCAAAAGAAAAATTGCAATTTGTGAAACAAGAGGTAAAATACCTAGGCCATGTTATTACTCCTGAGGGACGGAGGTTGGGAAAAGAGAGGATAAGTGCTATTTTGGCCATGCCACGTGCAAGCACAAAGGAGCAACTAATGTCCCTATTAGGTATTGCAGGTTATTGTAGGCCATGGATCCCAGACTATGCAGAAATTGTGGAGCCTTTATCTGACCTGATCTATGGAGGGAAAAAATTAGCCATGTCTGACAAAATTGAATGGACAACAGAAGCATTAGGTGCCCTGACCACACTCAAACAAGCCTTAACAGGATCCCCATGTCTGGGTCTACCTAACCACGAGAAACCTTTCAATTTATTTGTTGCAGAAAAGAATGGCTTCATGTCTGCAGTATTAACCCAGAGGCACGGTGACAAACAGAGGCCTGTGGGTTATTACTCCAAACGCTTGGACAATGTGGCCAGGGGGCTTTTGCCATGTCTCAGGGCTGTCGAAGCAGCCACAGCAGCGGTATTAGCAACAGCTGACATAGTAGCAATGCATCCATTGACTGTTCAGGTACCACATGCAGTCCATGCATTGATTACGCAGGCACGTACTGCACATTTGACACCTGCACGCCTTCTACACTATCAAAATGTGTTACTAACCATGGCTCATGTTACTTTGAAGAGATGTACGGTTCTTAATCCTGCTAACCTTCTCCCTACAGAAGATGACGGGGATCCGCATTCTTGCATGGAGCTATTAGATGTTATGTCTAAACCAAGACTAGATCTAACTGACATTGAAGTACCTAACTCAGACTTAATTCTCTATGTAGACGGCTCAGCTCAGAGGAGTAAAGATACCGGGGAGCCACTAGTGGCATATGCTGTCTGTTCTGACACTTCTATCTTTGAAAGTGCGAGGTTACCAGCACACCTGTCAAGTCAGGCAGCCGAATTGTTTGCATTAACTAGAGCTTGTATTCTGGCAGAGGGGAAGACAGTGACCATTTATACAGATAGTAAATATGGCTTCAGCGTTTGCCATGATTTCTATGCGATCTGGAAACATAGGGGATTCCTTACATCAACTGGAAAGCCAATAGCCCACCATGTGTTGGTAAAGAATTTGTTGGCAGCTATTATGTTACCAAAAACAATAGCTGTCTGCAAATGCCAGGCTCACACTAATGCTCTGGACCCCATATCACAAGGGAATGCATTCGCAGATAGGACTGCAAAGAATACTGCTGTCTCACCCTTCTCCCCAGTTTTACAGATGACGGTGCTCCCGGCACAAGTTAATCCTTTCTCTATTGACGACATTTCTTTGTTACAGACAGGAGCTGACGCACGGGAGAAGAAGCTGTGGGAAAAAAAGTGTACATTGGACGCCACCAGGAACATATGGGTTAACTCATCTGGCCTACCTGTTATGCCAAGATCAGTTTTCCCATATTTAGCCAAAATCTCACATGGACAAGACCACGCTTCCAAATCAAAAATGATTGAGTTGGTAAACAAATATTGGTTTGCCCCAGGATTTACTACTTATGCCGACCAATTTTGTTCAAAATGTGTAATTTGCATGACACACAATATTGGACGAGGCTTAGTTGTGCCAATGTCAGCACAACCAAAACCAGACGGGCCTTTTGAGTATCTCATGGCCGATTTCATCACTTTGAACCCATGCCAAAACTACAGACATGCTCTAGTAATTGTAGACATGTGGTCTAGATGGGTGGAATGTTACCCATGTCGGGACGAATCTGCTAAAACGGTAGCGGATGTCCTATTACGTCATATTTTTCCACGATGGGGGCTCTGTAGTAAATTGGGGTCGGATAACGGCTCGGGCTTTGTGAACAAAGTTATTCAAAGTCTTTCTCAAAACCTACAATTTGATCTAAAAAGGCATTGTGCTTATCATCCTGAGTCTGCAGCGCCAGTAGAGAGGGCAAACCAATCTTTGAAAGGCAAATTAACTAAATTGCAAGCTGAAACCAAACTCTCCTGGATCCAAGTCCTCCCACTGGCTCTCATGTATATGAGAGGCAGGACTAATGCAACATTAGGTCTGTCCCCTTATGAGATTTTAATGGGGCGTCCAATGAGAATGACAAATATGCCATTCCCACAGAATAAGATGACGTTAATGAATATTGATGACGATATGATTAAATATTGTATTGCACTCAACTCTGTGCTTAAGTCTATTTATCCGAAGGTGAAAGCAGCGCTTCCAGATCCTAAAGCCGGCCAACTACACGACTTAGAGCCAGGAGATTGGGTGGTGATCAAGGATCTAAGACGCCAGCATTGGTATCAACCCAGGTGGCTAGGGCCCTTCCAAGTTCTTCTCATCACGCCCACCGCGGTTAAAGTCACCGGCAGGGAAACCTGGGTTCATGCGTCGCACTGCCGAAGGTTCGGCCAGCGTTCACGTACGTCCACTGTCCCACACTGAAGGTATGAAGATGCAGGTGCCCACAGGTTCGACGTGGGGCCCAAGGATTCCCTGGGCCATGATGGCGTTGGGTGTAGCCCTGTACCTATCAGTGTGGACGTGGACGACAGGGAGGAGAGAATGGTACCAGAAGGAGTACACAGAGTACCAGAAGGAATGGTACCAAATGCACACACAAAAAGAATCGTTGCATACATTACATAGAAGAGACCTCCATCATCCAAACTTGGCCATGTCAATGACACTCAGTTTTGCAGTGCAGATGAACTACTCGAATTGTTGGATATGTCAGCACCTGCCTCATAGCGCAACGGCCCCAATATGGATGGCCCTTCCACTGACAGCAAAAGAATGGCGTTTCTATGACTGGCAAGGTTTAAGAGAGAACAATGTTTTGTGGGATTCTGAATGCCATGATCCTCCTGGGAGTCATTACAGGGGGGTAGGGGATTTTATCACTGCTAATCCATGGACCCAGTACAAGAAGATCTTGGATATTATAGAGATTGGGGTAAACAGGCTTGTAGAAGTTGGGAAACACAGACTTAATAAGACTATGATTCACAGGGTGGGAATGTTAAACCAAACAAACATAGCAACTAATGAGTTTGTATTCAAAGTTGAAACAATCCATGTCCAGACAAATTGTACATTTGCTGAAAAAACGAAATGTATGCGAGGGAAGTCCAGTGTCAGCCTAAACTGTTATTCTGAAATTTTCTATTTCTCTGTCTCAAGTGAATTCAAAATGAATAGAATAAAATGCAATGATGTCTCTAACTGCCAAGACCAAGCACAGACTAAAGTAACTTTCCGGTCCTCAGACATGGGTAAAGCTATGCCAATAGTAGAAGAGGGAAATATCAAATATTGTTTCACTGGAACTCTGATCCAGGGAAAGAAATATGTAGACATAGGAGAAAGTCCTTGTGACAAAGAAACCATAATGCTAACCAACCTTACTAGGCCTTCATATCTTCCTGAAACTGTCTATGCAGTGTGTGGAGGGAAAGCGTACACGCACCTCCCAGCCAATAGCCATGGTACATGTTATTTGGCCCATGTCATTCCAATGATTAGAAGGGTGAATAGTTCTGAAATTCAAGAGGCCTACTCTGAACACAGGAGGAAAACTAGTCGTAAAAAACGGACATTAACTTGGTGGCAAAAAGTTCTCGGGGTGATAATACCAAATTATGGAGTCTATAATACACAGAGCGAACTGGAAGCCTTGTCTACTGTCCTGGAAAAACACATGAATGTCTCAGACGCAGCTATTGAAGCTTTGGCCACTGAAGTTAACGAAATCAAGGCCATTACTTTGCAAAATAGAATGGTTTTAGATATCATGTTAGCCAATAAGGGGGGGGCCTGTTCTGTTATCAAGACAGAATGTTGTTCTTTCGTGTCAGATCCCACTAAAGCAATCACTAAACTCCATGAGGACACCCAACTCGGGGTAAAAGAGCTAAAAAAAAACCATGGGGGGATGTTTTGGGGTCTATTTGAAGACTGGTTTGGAGGTATCGGGAACACACTGACACGTACACTGATTCTGATTGTCATCACTGTGATCATACTACTCTTAGTTTTTGTTTGCCTATCTGCATGCATTAAAGCGGTAATGTCAAGAATTGTCGGGTCCACCTCTGAAGTAATAATCCAACCAGGAAGATCACAGTGGTCACCGCCATTCAACAACAGTGACATTGTTTAGACGATGTGGATTTGGGCTTATGGGTAGATGGGTGATGGGTCCTTTAGAAATAGTGACATTGCTTAGACTATGGGTGTGGGCTTATGAGTAGATGTGAGGTGTCCTTTAGGAATGGTTTTCTTATATTTGAAATTTATACCCATAAGGTATAAAAAAATGTGTGATGTGCTCTTTAGAGATGTTTTACTATATTCTATCTAGACGTGGGTTTTTTATTTGTTATTTTGAGTTCTATCCCCCTTTAACGTCAATATAACTATCTGAATTACAGGCCAAACTAAGGTGGTCGCTAAAGAAAGAGAAAAAAAAATAAAAATAAAATAAACTCTAGGGCCGTCTAGGAATTTTTACCTTAAAGAGTTAATATAAAAGAGATAAATATATTAAATAAGGTTTTCGCCTAGACCTGTTTTCAGATACGTAAAAGACGGAAAAACAAATGTCATTACATTTACTATTAATGACCATATTCTATGATCAAAAGGGAGGGATGTTATAGAATTTTATGAAATGTAATCTTTGTTTCTTCTTGAAGGTAGTCAGAAGGTCATGTAATTTAGTTTAGTCATGTCAGGGTGTTTATTCCTAGGTTTGAGAACAACTGTTGTGTGAGTCACTCTTTCACCTGTTACCAGAATGTCATGATCTGTCTAAAGTATTCCTGACTGAAAGCCTTAAAAGGATGTTTGTTAACTTGACTCTTTTTTATTTTAAGTCCCCTCTGAAGTGTATAAAGAGGGCGTGTATAACCTGTGCTCGGGAGTGGAGAGTTGCTATGCCCATTGAGTGTAGTTGCTGTCTGCTCAGGAGCTCCTTTGATGAATAAATATTGATTGTGTTTGAACACTGCTCGAACCTTTCTTTTCTCAAGTATATTTTTATGCAATAATCATAGAAATCCATAACACTACAGGGGGTCCTCCAAATTTTTGTGTGATAGAAAGAAAAATAAATCTCCTTTTTAGCCAGATTCTTAACCAGATCTTGAGAACTTTAGCCAAAAATAGCAGATCTATAAGCTCACAACGCCTCGCGGCAAAGAGGTTTGATGTAGAGGGGAGAAGTATTGATCGATAGTATTTCAAGTGGTTAAATATCTGAAAACACAAATCGACATGAATCCAAAATACACTAATGATTGTGCTGTCAAACAATTAAACTATATGGAATCTCTGAGCAGGTTTTGGGGTCCCTCCCTGCTTCATCTCTCTCTCAACTAAGGGGTCCTTGGCCTGAAAACATTTGAAAACCCCTGTTGTAGGATGTTCCTACAATTGGTTGACCTGTTCAGCTTTACAACGTTAACAATGTTTCCTGCTGGTTCTAGCACATGATGCCGATCTAGCACATGATTGTGAGCTTTGTGAGCTCTTTTTGAGTAGCCTAAATATAAAATAGGGCTAAATTGTTTAATATAAAAAGCAAAACCACAAAGTGACGTAGTGGAGGGTAATATTTGCCTATGAGATATATAGTGGTATAAAGTATCAATCATTTTAAAATGACCTAAAATAACTTAATTGTGACTGTAGGTTGCGGTTTACTGTCAGAACCGGCACATCTTGTCCGTATAATACGTGTAACACCTGACACTGTGGTTCCCCTGACACATCACTGTGACATCACAGGTGACATCACAGGTGACATCACAGTGATGTCAGATACTCAGAGCAGGGATAACGTCTGACACTGTGGTTCCCCTGACACATCACTGTGACATCACAGGTGACGTCACAGTGATGTCAGATACTCAAGAGCAGGGATCTCCATTAGGGCGAGGTCGCTTGTCGCCCCTGAGGCGTCTTACTAGTAACACTACGTGAGTAAATGTACTTAGTTACTTTCCACTACTGCAAATGTGTTGATAAGGGGCATCATCTAATTAGATGGCAATCAAACTCGGTTACACTGCATGCTATTCTGTGGCCCTATTCCACCAAATCACAATGTCATCATCAGCATCACTACGATGGACACAGCAGAGGACAACATAGTGAAAATGTGTGAGCATGCTTGCGTGCACGTGTGAGCATGCATGTCTGCGTGTCAGTGTATTTTATTTTTACAGCAACAGACTCACCTGGATTTCCCGGGCATGGTACATTATTATAAGACCAAGCAATATAACAGTGGAAAGGCTGATAAGGCATTTCAGTGCAAATGAGTACGAAGATTCCTGTGTTGAGAGACAAAGACAGAAAAGAACAGTTTACAAATACAGCAGTTCAACAGAACATCAAATTTCTTTTCATATCAAGGACCCCCAAATTAATATGTACATACATGATCCCCATCCAAAAATATGTTGTGCCAGGGACCCCCCAATACAACATTTGTGTTAAAAAATATTCCAAATGTTTCAACTGTTTTCAAGTGAACTTGTAGATCACTTTTACATTATTACAGTCTGATCAACTGAGTCTGTGTGGCTGCATCACAGTGATGAGTCGTTTTCGACCTCAGAATGCAGCAATGCAGAGCAGACACATCCCATCACCATGATCCGGTGATTCCGCCATTGTAGTCTGCAGCTAAGCAACCAGGTGATATGAGGTAGCCGGGGGGGAGGGAAAAAAAGGAAAAAAGGATTTAGGCGAGAGCAGAGCGTTACGCCTGAGATATACTTGCGTGCCGGTGTCTCGCACAAGAAAATCCACACGCTCACAACGACAGCGCCGTGCTGTGACGGCGTTGCAGGGCCGTCATTTGGGGTCCCGGGGGATGGCAATTGCCGCCCATCTCTAGCCTTCCAATTTAAGCTACAATTCAATTTGTTTCTGTCGGGCAGAAATCTTGTATCTCCATATGTTTTTTTTTTACATTTTAGTCCTATACTTGATCGTACTACAACTTGACACAAAAGCATAGGTAGCAGATCTACGAGCTCAAAACTCATCTGCTACTTTTGCAATTTTTTATTTGAATCCTGAAAAGTAACCGTTTTGGACAGAGGTTCCACTCAACATAGACATGTTATTGTCTCCACCAGCCGAAGGCATGGGGGAGAGTATGTTTTCCCCTCCGTCCGTCCGTGTGTCCGTCCGTCCGTGCGTCCGTCCGTGCGTCCGTCCGTGCGTCCTCGCAGTTTGTGTGCAGCTAATCTCAGTCGCCGTTGGCCCGGTCGCTGCCAAAGTGAGCACAAACATTCCCTCTAGAACCTCTGCCCTAAATTTTTCAAATGGGCCTTTTCTAGCGCCACCTAGTGGCCGATGTTTGCAAAACACATTTCTGTGCACTACTCTTACAGATTTTGTCCAAAAATCCTACAAATCGGTAGGCAGTATCTCAACAGTCATGTGATCGACACGGATCTGTCCGATTTTGCATATTCCATCCTGATTGGCTAAGATTGGCTTCCAAAGTTTGTAGGATTGAGCCGTTTTGGACAAAATGCCTCAAATCACAAACGCAAAGTGCAATTATCATGAAATCGCGCACACACGTTCCCACTAGGCCGAGGAAGAAATACCACTTAAATCTTTTTTAATCAGCCTCATGGTGGTGCTATAACAGGCCGATTTGTGGTTTTACCTATAACTCCACCGATCAGTTTCAAACTTTGTAAGTGCACTCCCTAGAGGCTAAGGATAAACCTTTACCCTGCATTTTTCACATCAGCCTTTTATAGCGCCACCTTTGGGCCGACTTATGTAAAACACATTTTTGGATATTACTCCTTGAGATTTTATCCAAAAATCACGCAAATCGGTACACAGTATCTCTATAGTCATGTGATCAAGTCCGATCCGTCTGTATTTCATATTCCATCCTGATTGGCTAATATTGGCTTCCAAAGCTTGCAGGATTGCTCCGTTTTTGAACAAAATGCCTCAAATCATCAACACAGCTTGCGATTACCGTGAAATTTGCCACACATATTCCCACTAGGTCAAGGAACAAATGCTACCTTTTTAACATTGTCCTGTTATAGCGCCACCAGCAGGTAGACTTTAGCAAAACACATTTTTGTAACACAATGCTTGAAATCATGCATGCAGCGTCCGATTGCCATGAAAGATCTAAGGTGAAGAACATATGCCACCCTTTTTACATTGGCCTATTATACAGTAGCACCACCAGGACGCACGGCCTGGTGGAGACCTGTGCTCGGAAGAGCACTGCTTCTAGTTTTATGCATATTTTCTCCAACTCTGAACTTTTATGAATCTGACTTAAGGTCAGAGTGCATCTCAATCCATGCCCATCCATCTACATACAGTAGGGTAAGAGCTTTATTGCCTGCAACCATACATTCACCACTTTAAACAAAAAAACAACAACAGATCTACAAGCACACAACCTTGTGAATATCTTTGCTATTTATGAAATAGGGTTAAATGGTTTTTGCCACCCTCTAATTTCCAATGGAATTACACATTTGACACATTCTCACATAGATGAATCATGTGTTGATTTGTAAACAAGAACATGATTGGTGATAACCTGGGACCATGCTATATGTTTGCACAAGGGATGCATGTGTGAGTTAGGATTAGACTACAGACTATACAACATTATATATACATACATCAATAAAAGGTACTGGAAACTGGTACAAAGTCTGACATGTCTTTTAAATGTTAACACAAATGTACATCTGTGTTAAATGTTAAAATGTTATGTGTTGCTCGCCTTCTGTCAGCCAGTGCAGGACACAGAATAGACAATGTTTTTCTGGGTAGATAATGCCAGCAGCGTCACACTGGAGCAGTACACTTGTGATACTGTTATTGAATATAAAGACATATATAAACAAGACAATGTACTTGACACTTTTTATCTACTGTTTCCACCTGGAAATACTGCCATACCTGTTTGTTTACAAACCTTCTGATTAGGTCTATTATGGAAGGGCATGAAGGCTTGGGACCAACTAATCTAAAGTTTTATGGGTTCCCAGATTGGGGAGCAGCCAACATGCAGACTGATAAGGTGGCTCCCCACCAAACCCACATCGGTGGCGCTAAGTGTTGGAAAGCGTCTATTGCCGAAAAGCTGCTGTTGAATGGCCGGTGGGTACACTGTCTGCACTCAGAAACATTGCCATTCAGAAGATTGACTTCCATTATTCTAAATGATAGTTAGATATAGATAGATAGTTACCTACTCCTCCCGCGAGGGAAATTCGGGTATCGCAGCCCAACCCAGCTGCTTTTTTTTCAGCTTAACCGAGCTGAACCCAGTGCAGCCCACAAGGAGCGCGAGGGGGGGAGCTGTGATAGCTGGAGCGGGGAATCGAACCTGCGACCTCTGGGGTCTCCGGAGTCCTAGGTATGGACACTAACCACTCAGCCATCACTGCTCTAAATGGAGGTGCCACCTAATGCTAACCTGGTGAAATGCTAACATGGTGAAATGTTAACCTACCGACACTGGTGAATGCTAACCTGGTGAATGCTCAGTCCCTGTTTCTAAGTGGGGGTGTTTCTGAATGGGGATGTTTCTAAGTGGGGGTGTTTCTGAATGGGGATGTTTCTAAGTGGGGGTGTTTCTGAATGGGGATGTTTCTAAGTGGGGGTGTTTCTGAATGGGGATGTTTCTAAGTGGGGGTGTTTCTGAATGAAGGTCTGCCCCCACTGTGGGGCGTCAGGTCGAAAGTAGGGATGGGACGATATGAGCATTTCATGTCACGATTATTGCGTTTTACAATATTATCGGGATAATCAAAATACCCCCAACATCCGTTATCCGTTATACAAAAATTTACATGAATCCAAAATACACTGACGATTGTGCTGTCAAACAATTAAACTATATCGATGGCCAAAATGCAAAACCTCCTACAGTATCTGCAATCATAATTTTTGGATTTCACTAGAAACTAGAAGCAGTGCTCTTCCAAGCACAGGTCTCCACCAGGTCCTGGTGGCGCTAAATGTGAAAAGGGTGGCATGTCTTCTTTGGACTTTAACGGCAATGTGACGCTGCATGCATGATTTGAGGCATTTTGTTCCAAAAATTAGTTTGGCAAAAGTCAACCTGCTTGTGGCGCTATAACAGGCCAATGTGATAAGGGAGGCATTTGTTCCTTGACGTAGTGAGAATGTACATGCAGAATTTCTCTGTAATCACAAGCTGCGTTCACAATTTAAGTCATTTTGTTAAAAATGGACCAATCCTGCAAACTTTGGAAGCCAATGTTAGCCAATTAGGATGTAATATGAAATATCGGAGAGATCCGTCTTGATCACATGATTATAAAGATACTGTGTACTGATTTGCATGATTTTTGGATAAAAGCTCAAGGAATAATAGGAAAAGGCATAATACAGTATGAAAAATGCAGGGCAAAGGTTTAGGGAGTGCACATACAAAGTTGTACACTGATCGGTGGAGTTATAGGTAAAAACACGAATCGGCCTGTTATAGCGCCACCATGAGGCTGATTTTCTTTTTTTTAAGTGGCATTTATTCCCCGGCCTATTGGGAATGTGCATGCACAATTTCACCAAAATCGCACACTGTGTTCATGATTTCATGCATTTTATTCAAAACGGACCAATCCTGCAAACTTTGGAAGCCCGGTTTAGCCAATCAGGATGGAATATGGAAAATCGGACAGATCCATGTTGATCACATTACTGTAGCGATACTGTCTACTGATTTGCGTAATTTTTTGACGGCGCTAGAGATTAGCTGGTAACAGATGGACGGACGCACGGACACACACAGACACACAGACACACGGACGGACGGAGGCGAAAACAGTCTCTCACATGCCTTTCGGCTGGTGGAGACAATGAGGGCAACAGGCTATGCTGCACATGGTCAGTCTGTCTGCAAGATCGTTCTGCCCCTCATTTTGTAAAGAAAATGTCATGTGAATAGAACCCCGATTTTGTTCAGTGGCTAAATGTTGTGGCAAAATGTTGAAGCTCAAAACCCTACTTTCTGCATTGCCTTGCTGATTGCTAATGATTGGTGTCAGGTGGTGAAACTTGTACCACACCAGGGGCTGGATTTAGGCCGGCTTTACACTGCAGTCAAATCCAGCCCAAATCCGATTTGGGCTGGATCTTTAGGCCTGACTTTTCACACTGCATTTGCAAGTGACACAGATCTGATCTGTGCGTTCTGACTGATTTTAACAGCGTCAGCCCAAAGCTGCCCTGCGTCTACATATCTGCTTTGGTTACCGTGGTAACGACGTCGGCGCCATGACGTCACGTCAAAACGTTCATGCTAGTTGATCACGTGTTCAGGAAATGCGACATAACAGACAAGCGACGACAACAAAAACGTTTTCTCTCCTTTTCTTCACTCTTGTGTTTCGCTCTTCTCTCTGGTTGTATCTATTTAGCTCACGTGTTTTCTCTCTCCTCTCTTGTTTTTCTCATGTGCTCAGCGCGCTGTAATATGCGCTGTAATCAAATAGTAAATAATTGCGCTCTGTAATGACGTCGGCGCTCCGCGCTCGAGTTGCGCAGCAAGTGACGCTTGGCCACTTTGATGTGACTTGCATGTGACCTGCATATAACCCAATGGGGTGGATGTGGTTTCTGCTTCAGTCAGATGTCCTCAGATCCGATATGGATCGGATTTGAAACCACCTCTGGATGTGGTTTTTCAAAATCGGATTTCATGTGACCTGCATGTGACATGTTTGGAATAGACTATTTAAAAAAAATCGGATTCCACTTTTGAAGTGACTCAGATCTGATTCAGGCTAGATTTCAGTGGCAGTGTAAAGCCGGCCTAGACTGCAGCCAAATCCAGCCTGAATCAGATCTGTGTCACATCCAGATTGGAATCTGATTGGTTCCATATGACCATGTGACCATTTAAACCAATCAGATTCCAATCTGGATGTGGCTCAGATCTGATTCAGGCTGGATTTGGCTGCGGTCTAAATCCAGCCCAAGAGGGTGAGTTGATAAAAAATGTTAATGGTAATACTTGTAACAGACCTGTCTTGATCTCAACAGGAGCATAATTAAGTGCTGTAAAAAGTGTTATTTAACAAAAAAACTATTTCTATTTCTAGGTAAAAACCTCTTATCTGCATGTTGTCGACTGCAGATAGGAGGTTTTTACCTAGAAATAGTAGAAATAGTAGATGCAATAAATGATAAAAACTATTCCCATCCCTATAGTCAAAAGTTGTAGGGATTAGGGAGGTGTTGAATAGTAGTGGGCTGCCGCAGAGGAGGTAGATATCTCTGTTTGGCTGCTAGGAGCCTTTCTATAATGCAATACAGAGGTAGTGCTCGCGGTAAATGCATGTGCCGCTTGCTGCAGGCACGCAGTGTTTATTGTTTGAATTATCATACAAAAGACATGATACACCAAAATATTCTAAATAGAGATAACCTTGTGCCCCTGCCTTAAGCACCCTGCACTGCATATTTAACTTGATAATTTCTAAAATGATTTAAGCATGCACGCACATGTTATGTGCTTGTTGTTGAAAAAAGACATCAAGCCATAGGCTATTTCTAGCACCATAGTAGCCGTCTGTCAATGTCGGCTCTCAGGTGCATTCAGCAACTTTTTTTTCTCACATCTTCCAACCAACTGATCTCCCGACTTCATTCAACTGCCAGTCTGTAGTAGTCTGTAGTAGTCTGTTTGGTGGGGAGCCACCTATAGAGAGACCACTCCACCGACCAACAGATTCATGGACACAGCAAAACATCCCCTCTGAAATAACTACAATAGCATGAGGTTTGTAACGTGGGCTTACATTCTCAACCTTTTTAACTTCGGACTTGGGGTGTCATCAATATGTGTACCTATGACACAGTGCTTTAATAAAAAAGATTTGAAAAGAACCTTTTTAACTTCAAGGACCTGAATTTGATATGCATTAGGCCACGGACCCCCAAGATGTCCATCTCGTGACTTGGTAAGAAACATTGAAACTCTGATCTGACATCTATTCTTGTGCAATATGTTCTCTATTTACTTGAACATGTAATAATGGTGAAGATTGGTGAATGGTGAGGATTAATTATCAACCCCCTGGGACCCCTCTCGGGCTCTCAATGACCCCTGGACGCTACATTGAGAACCACTGGCATACATACAACCAATGCATGTGGCGATTGCACGCACCCACGCACCCACTATTACGCCACTTATGATTAGCTTCAAGCCTCTAAGAGCTACACACAAACAACAGCAAAGAGAATACCGTTGTTGCTTTAACAACAATACAGCTGCAGGTCCGGGGTTGGAGGTGCAGCTGGAGATTATCTATGTGCTCCGTTCCAAAGCGTCTAAACTACCAATTAATCAACCCTACCACTAAGAGGGGGGATTTCCATTTAATGGTAGGCACAGAAAAAGCCAAGGCTAGCATTAGCAGGAGGTGACTACAGTGCTCCGTGCCTGTGATGAATAGCCCCCCCGGATGCAAGCGGATGCACCGTTGTGTGTGTGTGTTTATGTGCGTGTTTGTGAGTGCGCACTTGCGTTTGTGTATGTGTGTGTATATATTGGGGCCATAGATCTTGGGAATGAGGACCTGTACTACTGGAGTCACCCCCCACCGCCGCCCCTCTGTTGGTAAAATGCCATTTGATAAATCAATTTAACGGCTGCCGAGTAAAAACACAGCTCTACAGTAGGCTAATGACAGGAAGGGCTGCTATTATGATCGTGACACCCGACGACAAACGACAAAAGCAACGCCGAGGAATCATCTCTCATAATCGTTGCTGTGATATGGCAGTAAGAGCTGCCAACTATACTTTATCCACTGCATGTCTAGTACTGTACAGCATTGGTTCTCATCCTTTTCAGGCCACGGCCCCCAGAATAACCATATTTTAACTGGGGACCTTGACGAGCACTAAGAGTTGAGGCATTATACATTTTGTATAGCACGGTTCTATTGTGAAAATGGCCGATCAACATGCTCACAACGCCTTGCGTTGCGAGGCTGCCTCTAATATTTGACAATTTGGTCAATGTTTAATTTGTCATTTTATAGGTATTAAAAAGTCCTTAACTTGTCACTTTATAAATGTGCATATACTCTCTATACACTTAAACTTTATGTTGGTTTGCTTACTGTTGAGTGAGAAAACAACGTTGCACATTAAGTTAATCATCTGGGGACCCCCCAAAATAATTTCCTGACCCACAGGTTGAGAACCACTGCTGTAGGTGAGAGAGGGGACTGCAGACGTAGTAGTCGTTCTGCTGACCAGCGTCACAGAGACCAACGGACAGACAGACATACAGGACGGACGGACATACATATAGACGGATGGACAGACAGTCTGACACTCGGACTGATACACTGTAAAAAGAAATAGTCCAAATTAACCAATGTATTTTTAGCAATCAACTAGATTGCTTTGCCCCTCAGGTCCGCAGAACCCTCTGAAGACACTCTAATGTCTGAGATTGGTTTGAGAAGTCCCCGGTGAAATAACATTGAGTAAACCAATTAATCCACCTGCCAGGGGTTCAAGGATTTTCCAGTCCCAGCGAATGCACACTCTTAACGTGTCTCCCGCCTTCGGGGCTCAGAGATACGTCGCTGCGTGGCGGCACATCTAGAGCGCCACGTGACGCACAAGATTCCTCACATACGAGATTGAAAACAGACTGTCGCCGTTGCCCCAGCAGCTGTCTTTATGTGAGAGTGTTGAGCCACTTGTGGATGGGAGGTCATTTCTATTTCGGCAGGGGTTAGTTTGATGCATGGACTCGCTCTGCCTTGTTAACAGCTCCTCGTGGACAAAACCTATTTAATGTCCTAAAATCCTTTACAATCCCATTAATCATGTGTGCTTTAGGACCACATATGGAAACAAGCACTCTGTGCTTTTTGTGTTATCCTTTTAGCATTATTGTATAATAACTGTGCCTCAGTACTTCTCTGCAAACTTTTAATAGAGTATTCAATCAATCAATCAATCATTCAAACTCACCAATTAACTATACCCTTCATACACATCTTTGGACAATCCAAAATATGTGAAAGAGCAAACCGTACTGTAGCTGAAAGTCCTTAGAGCAGGGTTCCACAATTAGTTTTCCCCAAGGGCCGAATTATGTCTAGGGTACCAAGCCGAGGGCCACAACATTGCAGGGGGCGATGGTGGCGTTCCCGCTACTCCAGCGACAGTTCAGATATCGTCGAATTTATCATTTTTAAAATGATTTAAACTAGTGAAAACAGCCGATCTACAAGCACACAACGACTCGCGGTGCGAGGCGTTGTGTGCTTGTAGATCTGCTGTCTTCACTACTTTTGTGCGACGGCCTTGTATGATTTGCGAAAGAACTTACACATTTGGAGATACGAGATTTCCAGCCGACAACGACGGTATACTAGTGTTGTTGCTGCTCTTAAACCACCATTATTACTGGGGTTGGAGTGGGCCAGACAGTAGCCCCCCGCGGGCCGCCTATTGGGGAACCCTGCCTTAGAGCTTCATTCTTATGCAGACTGACGATAAGATTCTGCCTTCCCCCAGGAGGGGGCAAGAGTAATTCAGCCACTTTAAAACCCCCGCTTTGACCTGTTACATATTGCACGGCTAACCGCTGCGCACTGCAATGTCAGCTCTTGGTGAAATAGCTTAGTAAACAGTAGGGCAGAACCTGCTCTGACTGCGTTGACAGCCGGCCGTGAATGATGTTCTCCTCAAAATACCCTGACCTAATGGCATTGATTGGCTGACACGAGGGGAGGGGGGACAATGACAGGTCAAGGAGCGGAGACTGGGTCTCCGTGTCCCTGTAGCCACACTACAGCACTGAGATCCTGACTCACCAGCGGCCCCAGCTGCTCACTTACCATGTAAGATTGTTCTTTCAGGAAAGCTCGAAGCATCTGACATTCTTTCCTCATATCGTCGTCGTCGGGTGGAAACCTTGTATGTCCAAGACCGTTCGTTTTATATTTATCATTTTAAAAATGAACTAAACTAGTGAAAACAGCAGATCTACAAGCACACAACGCCTCGCACCGCGAGGCGTTGTGTGCTTGTAGATCGGCTGTTTTCACTACTTTTGTGCAACAGCCTTGTATGATGAAGCAAGGCTTTACTTGGTGAAAGAAACATACACATTTGAAACTTGGAGATACGAGGTTTCTGCCCGAGTCCCGACAGTGACGATATTTTAATCCTGTTACTCCTGTTTTTTTCTTTTTCTTCCCCCAATGTCTCCATCTTACCATCTCTCTCTCTCTTTCTCTCTTGCTGGTGCTTTTAGCTGTTGGGCTTCAAAGGGCCTGACACAGAACCAACCCTTTGGTCGTACGCCAACCTTAGGCTCATCATGAGAAAGCATGGTATTTGAATATACCAGAACAACTCTCTTTTTCACAATGCCCGCAGGCCAACCGTGGAGTTGTTACAAAACAGAACATTGTATAACACTGTGTGCAGTGGGATCGTGATTTTTTCCTTTTAAAGGTTATTCGGAAAGCAGCAGACAATTCGTCCTGATGCATGTGAAATCATGAAGAATTTCCTATTTCATATTTCATAAAATCAACATCAGCAATAACAATTCAAAGTGTACACACACACCCACACATACACACCCACCCACACACACGCGCACACACACGCACGCACACACACGCACACACACACACACGCACACACACACACACACACACACACACACACACACACACGCACACAAACACACGCACACACACACACGCACGCACGCACGCACGCACACACACAAACTCCTGCTCGCCTCCTCTGAGACAGTGGTTCTCAAAGTGTGGTCTGAGGACCACCAGGGGTCTTGGGGGCTTCCAGGGGCTCAACAGCAAAATGTGTTAATACGGTATCACAATAATTTTAACCACTTTATCCATTTATATGTTGGCTATAAAAAAATAGCGCATACACAAGATCCTGCATCTGCTATTATTGAACATTTGGACTATTTTGAATAATTTAGATTTTCTGTTAACACAAATCCTCTCTTCTGGGGGTCCCTGGCACGAAACATTTTCAGATGGGGGCTCTGTCTGTCTGCGTCCAAATACACATCGTCACTGTCGGGCAGAAACCTCGTATCTCCAAGTCTCAAATTTGTATGTTTTTTCATGAAGTAAAGCCCTGCTTCATCATACAAGGCCGTTGCACAAAAGTAGTGAAAACAGCAGATCTACAAGCACACAACTATGATAAATGCAAAACGAACAGTTTTGGACGTACAAGGTTTTCAACCGACAACGACGATATATAGGCCTACATAAACTTGGGGGCCCTCGATGTGAAAACACTTGAGAAACAACCGCTCGAACCCACCTTTGTATAAACCCCCCATGACAGTTCCGTCTCCGTCACCATGACGACGATCCCGAACATCCCGAAGATGAGCGCGTAGTCGCTCAGCCTCTTGCGCTTCTCGAACAGCGCCCGCCGGTGGCCGAGCTTGTAGCCGATGTCCTTGTTCTTCTTCCCCGTCGCGCCACCGCCGGGCCCGTTGCCGCCGACGCCCTCCCGGACCAGGCTCTCGTTGGACGCCTTGCTGGGGTCCTCGCCGCCGCCGTTGCCCTTGGACACCACCACCTCCAGGCCCGAGCTGTGCAGCGTCTGCAGCGGCTGCGTCTCCGAGTCGAGCTCCGCGACGTTGCGGCGCGACGAGGACGCCAGGCTGCCCACTAGAGGTCTCACCACGCCGCCATTGTACTTGCAGGTGTTCATGGCTATCTGAGGGAGTCGCCCGCTGCTCTCGTAGAGGGAGGGCTTGGATCCAGCATGGCTCAGCTTCCTCTGCTCAGTGTTGGCCTGGACGGTTAGGGAGAAAGAAGGAAGGATTTCAGGACCACACAAGACATGATTGGAAAGAGTGATTTTTCCAAAGACTTTAAACTCTATATATTTGTTGGCCTGTCCCCCCCAAGGGTCCATATTTGGTCCCCTTTTTTTTTTTTTTTTTAAGATTTGTTTTTGGGCTTTTATGCCTTTATTGGATAGTACAGTAGACTGACAGGAAACGGGGGGAGAGATGGGGAGAGACATGTGCAAAGGTCGTCCGGATCGGGAATCGAACCGGCGACGCCGCCAGGCATCAATGCCTATATGGTATGCGCTTAGGCAGTAGGCCACCGGGCGCCCCGGTACCCTGCTTTTTTCCCCTCATCTAAAAGCTCAACCGCCAGTCATAATTAGGGATAGAGCTTGTCAATTTTTATTGATAATGAGCAACTTATCGATCCTGCTTATTGATCCAGACTTTTATTGAGCCCACTATTGAGCGTTTTCTAATATTTTGTGGAAAGACGTGAGATTGATTAATAAGTGTTAAATGCCTTTAGATTATGAAAAGTACTATTGATTAAACATGACATCATGGACCGCTCGATATCCGTCTCGATAAGCCCAAAGCTTATTGATACCGGGTCGCAATAAATTTGTTATGTAGTTTGTAATGGGCTTGGGTTTTGACCTCCATCCCTAATCACAATAGGTGATAACATGCCCAGAAGGGAGAAAGCCTTATTTTGTGATCAGCTGCCAGGATGTCAAAATCAGAGAGCACCATATCTGTGATCGTCTGAATGGTTGCGTTCTACAGCCCTATTTGAGGTACACTTTTCTACTAGGACACCCTCTACTGAAAGCTGGGCGATTTGTTCATTACATGCTGTATTATACTGTACAAGTTGTCCACACTAGCCCTTGAAAAGCACAACAAAAGCAAAAGTTTAAATAAAATAACCAAAATCTCGCCTTGTATTCCTTGTGTGTGCTACTGTATAGCTAGTACATTGCGTGCATATTATCTTATCTCCAAGAGGGGTGGCATGGAGACTGAACTGGCCAAAACATATCAATAATAAATAGATCTATGTATAAATAAAACCATATAACTAATAGCAGACATACAAGAGTGCCGAAAATTGAATCTTTGCACTGCACAAATTTAGACATGAATGATTCATGCTCGGCGTGACCCTGTTTCCTGTCAGAAGAACATACTTCCCTGCAGTGACGGGCAATGGGGTGTAGAACGAAGAGGACAAAGTGGAACTTCTTAAATCAAGCATGCTAGACTAGAGAGACGAAATGGGATAGGTTTTTTGTCTATTTTTAAAACGAAAAAGGGCGATTCCTCCTTTTGTTAAAGACTCCATACCAGTTGGCGTGTTCTACCGTGTTTATATACGCTGTATGTCGTGCGGAAAGTTTTGAAGAAAAAAAAAGAGCATATACCGTCTCTACTAACCATTTCATCCATTGACCACATGCGAGCGTATATATCCTATATACGCACGCATGTCGTGCATGGAATGATTATCGTATAATCTCTGAAAAAACCTAGAACACACTGCTCCATGCTGTATCATAACTAAAACCTTTTATAAATAAAATGTTGGGGTTTTCCTAACCAAAATGTTTGAAATGTATGTAAATTTGATGGCAGAACAAAACATACCATGTTGTTTTGTTCATGGCAGGGCAACAGATAATATGAACAATAAAGAAGACAATGTTTTTTTTTTGTTATCAAATATTTTATTTTCCATAATCAAAAGAAAAATGCAATTAACAGACAAACAACACAAACAATAGTAAAACAAGAAAAGGAAAAGAAAACCCACCCACCCCCTTTCCCCGGACCAACACGGAATGTACAATAGTGCATGCCTGTGCTAGGCTGTTACCACTATATAGTGATTTCTTGAATCATAGCCTTAAGCTTATCTGCAATGTCCGACCACATATTAATGTTTTCTTCTTTTGCTCCGTGTAACCTTGCTATCGACTGCTCTAAATATACTATATCTAGAAAGGTTAAGGCCCACTGGCGAAACATTAACGTATGAGGAGGTTTCCACCGCGTAGCTACCATCTTCTTCGCCGCCGTTACACCAGCAAAGAAGATGCGCTTGCGTATATTGTTTAGTTGCAACTGTGAGACGTCATTTAATAAAAATAAAGAAGGAGAAGATATGATATTGATACTAAAAATAGTTGAAAGTTTTGAGGCAACCATATTCCAGAATGACGACACATTTGGGCATTCCCAAACCATGTGAAGGAAGGTACCAATACTATTTGAGGCGCAGAGAGTGCAGTTGGGATTATTCAAAATCCTCATAGCACATAGTCTGCGGGGAGTTAAATAAGTCCGATGAACAAAATTTAAATGAATTTGTTGATGGTCTGGATTTCTAGAAGATAGCCTAATGTTAGACCATACTGTGTCCCAACAAAAGTCAGGGTCCAAATTTGGTACATCATTCCTCCAAACAGTATCAACAGATAGGGGCCCATAACTACAGTCTAATAAAAAACCATAGAGGGTGGAAACCAAACCTCTTGTTCTGTTACCATCACAGATAAACTCATGGAAGGGGTGCAATCTAAGGGGAGCTTGCCATGGGACCCCATAGGTCCTCATGGACGTTCTCAGTTGGAAGTAGAAAAAAAGGGTATTTCCAGGCAGATTGAAGATGTCACACAAATCTCGAAAAGGTCGTAAACCATTTCTATCAAATAAGTCCCCTAATGTACGAATCCCCTTAGCCCTCCACCTTGGAAAGCGAATGGGGCGATCCTCGATTAAAAGTCTTTGATTATTGAACACTGGGGAAAATAAGTTCCATTTACAATCAATCTTACACATCTTTTCAGCTGCCCTCCATACTGCCACTAAATGAGAAATGATAGGTCCAAAGCGAACTTTGCATTGATGTGTAGTTATGTTTGAATAGATAAGATCTCTCAATTCAACAGGCTGCACTAAACTCTCCTCAAGCTCTCTCCAAGAAACCTTATTTGCTGGGTTAAACCAATTTAAAAGGGGGCGGAGCGTGAAGGCCCAATAATAAAATTTAAAGTTGGGCAATGAAAGGCCGCCATCATCTCTAGCACGTTGTAATAGAGAAAGTTTAAGACGAGGGCGTTTCCCTTTCCACACAAACTTAGATATCGAAGAGTGTAGCTTATTCCAGTATTGCGGCGGTGGTGGCAAAGGGAGCATAGAGCTTACAAAGTTAACCCTAGGAAGAACATTCATCTTTATGATTGAAACTCGAGCTTGGAGAGAGTTGGGCAAAGATGACCATCTATCTAAATCAAGACAAATCTTATTTAGAGTGTCACCATAGTTGTTCTTAACAATAGCCTGAAGAGAGGGGAAAATATCTATGCCAAGATATTTGAATTGGCTTACTACTGGGATTATGGGCGGCAGGATAGCAGATCTCATCTGATCATTTAGAGGTAGAAGGGCTGACTTCGTCCAATTAATTTTGTAGCCGGAAATGGAACTGAACTGATCAAAAATTTGAAGGACGTGAGTAATTGACTGTGGTGCATTCTCAAGGAACAGTAGAATATCATCAGCATATAGGGAAATGCGATGCTGTGTGTTGTTAATCGAAACAGGAGTAATATCTGCAGACTGACGCACTGTCTGAGCCAAGGGTTCGAGTGAAAGTGCGAAAAGGAGAGGACTAAGGGGACAACCCTGCCTTGAAGATCTGCCAATCGTGAATAGCGGCGAACAGATCTTACCGGTTAGGACCATTAAAGAAGACAATGTTGACAGCAGTCAGTTGCATACAGGTAATGAACATTATTAAGTAAATTCCTAAAATGGACAATCGGTAGGGTATTCAGTTTAAGATCTTGTTGCAAGAGGCTATCATTTGGCATTCACAAAAATATACATTTTGGAAATCAGTGTTTGAACAGCTAAATCTGCCCACCCCGACATTCATCAATCATCCAGAGAGTCAAATAACTTTTTGTGTTGTCAGGAATGGAAGAATATCCATCCTAGTAAACTCACTCAAGCTCCTTATAAACAAATACAAGGATACTTATTTATATCAATATGCATTTCATACAATAGAGAGGCTTCCAGAGCAATTCCAATATACTGTAGCTGGTTTTGAATGCTAGACATTTGCAAAGTACATTATAGGTCAATATTATTGCGACCGAAGGTCGCAGTATGAGAAATGTTGCAGCTTGTCCGTCAGTCCTTCAGTCAGTACAGGAAGTGATGTCACGTGACATCACTTCATCAAAGATCAAACCCTGTATATCCATACTGTGTCAGTCAGTCAGTCAGTCAGTCAGTCAGTCAGTCAGTCAGTACACATTTTTACAGTCTATGGGTTGGTTACCTTGTCACTGTGACAACACAGGTGATATCACAGGTGACATCACCTATCCATATATGGGTATCCCTTTTATGCCCATATATGAAGATCCCTGATGTCATTGATATATATCACTGGCCATGGCAAAGGCATGGCACATATATGTGTGGCAGGTTCAGATAGGGATCTCCAGGAATGAGCATATTCAATCCCAGGCCCGAACTGGCTCAAGAGCCTGCTTTACTCTGATTTACACCCTACCTTCCCCGAAAACGTTAATATTAAGTCCATATACTGTATGTGTATGGATATATATTAACTCTTTCTGTGCCAAATGCCAAAATGGCTCCAAGGTTCATGTGCCACCCATGATTTTTTTATTTTTTTTTTATTTTTTTTTATGAAAAAAAAAATATCTTTTTTTTCTATACAAAAAACACAAAAGACGTCAAAGACGTCATTGGCACCCAGGGCTTTTGAAAAAACGTCATTGGCACTGAATGAGTTAATAAAGGATAAAATAAATAAAATGTCCATATATAGTATAGGCGGATGATGCCCTGTTAAGCCCATATATGGAGATCCCCAGGCATTAAACCCAGGCCCTAACTTGCCAAGGCCCTGCTTGGCTTCTTCTTCTTCTTCTTTTACTAATTAACATACGTTTTATGCCCATATATGGAGATCCCAGTCCCAATGTCATCAATATTATGCCCATATTTGGTAATGCCCATATTGGGCATGTTTTGACATAACATTGTTGACTATCATGCAGGGGTCTCCATATATGGGTAACTGGTCCTATATAGTACATCACTGGCCAGATGGCCAAGAATTGGGCGAGGTCGCATGTCGCCCTGAGGCGTCTTACTAGTACCAAGTAGGTTACAGTACACTGTATGTACAGCCAATCCGTTCTCCCAAATCTTTTTCAGACAAACTCAAGCTCACTGCGCTGACCGCTCGGTTGGGCATTTTTTGTATACTTGTATAATTTGTTTTACTGAGGATAAGATGAGAAATAAGTTTAGGGTTAGACAGTTTAGAGTTACCAGCCCTAACCCTAGGGTACTAAGTACTTAGTACTAAGTACTACTAAGTACTTTTACCGTACTAAAATTATTTGAAAACTTGGGTTTTAACCGTTTTACCAAGGTTACGTTTAGGAATATCAGGCAGTGAGGCAGCCAGAGACCATGTACCGTTCCGCCTGATAGACGCCCAAGGCGAACGGCTAGCAACTAGCAACTTCCTCCACAATTGTGATGGCATGATTCGTCATACCCGGACATCTGCTTGGATAGATTTTCTCATTTGAACTAATTTCCATATCATTTTCAAAAAAGTAACCAAATTAAATTATTGTCTACTCTGTTGCCCAGCCCTACACTTAACATTCTCTATTATATACAGCTTGTACTGTCTACTCGACATAACATATTTGTGTTACAGTGAGATGGAAAATGTGACCCAACAGATGATGTGACTACATCAAATGTTATTCCTAAAATAATTAGGGGAGAGCAAAATAGAGAGGAGAAAGCCCCACAAACCCCAAAACCCAAAGTTCCATGGCTAACTGGATGATGTGATTGGTTCGCTGGGTTTTGAGTTGGGCCTCATGCAGAAAGAGAATGTACAATCCCTCTGAAAGCAGTGGAACAGTCACTCCTGAGGCATCTGTCTGGCTGTCTGTGTCCTGCCCCACTGAGACCCACAGGCACATTATCATAATGGCCTGCGAAAACTTCACATGGAACAGTGCTTTTTCCGAAACAAGGCAGGGGTGTTTGATAGCACTGCTAGCTCTTTTTATTAGGCTTGACAAAGCATCTCTAATGCCTTTAAATGTGCTGGTGGGAATAAAGTGGGATGAGCCCTAATGGAAATGTACTAAGTCTGGTCCTGTGACGCTATCGCCTTGCGCGTAGTATGGCTTCCATGAGAACAGGACCAAAGGTTAAGGATTAGTGCAGTCCACAATGATGCTAATCCCTTATACTGTATTAAATACACTCATAATCAGCGCCATTAGGACCTTATTACCACTCTGAAAACCAGTGTTGTATTGGTGATTCAATGTTTGGTGGGAGGGGAGGGGGGGGGGGGGGGGGCGCGCAATTTTAATGACATCACGCGCACTTCACTTAACACCTATACAGGAGTTAACAGGTCAGACAATGGTCTATTAATATGCATACAGGCTGTTCCTTTGTTAAATCACCCTGGTGTGACACTATAACGGATGTAAACGTTGTCGAGCTGTGAACTTAAAGGTTGTTTTACATCAATGCATGTCTGTGCGTGTGAGAGACGTGACACTGCTCCAAAAAAAGATACGGGACAGAGTCTACACGCGTGACCGGACGAATACAACACTGCTGAAGATTGTATAGTAAACTTTATAGGACAGTAGGTTTAATAGTGATTCCCGATTAAATAATGGGGAGAAAGCAGCCTGCCTAACTACGGTAGTCCCCTGGTTGCCCTAGTTAGTCTGCAAACCAACCAATATAGAAACTGAGCTTTATGAGAATTACCAACAACACAACCCTTTTTGATTCGTCTGAAACTACCTGTTTGCAGATTGAAACGAACGTTCCCCTGCAGTGTTACTTGATGCATACCGTATAGGGATCGTCCGTGTATGAAACATGCATCATTATGCGCCACTTATAAGCTGGGTGAAGTTTCTGGCACGGGCGAAGCATACTTTGGCAAATCATCATGGTTCTGTCCCCTCATCATGTTAGAGCAGGGGACTTTTAAATTACAGTCAGCTCTATAAAAGCCAACAGCCATCTATCATCGTTTAGCTTTTAATCTGCATCCACAGACGTTTCCATACATTGTGAACACGAAGCTCTGAAAAATGAGACGGGGAGACGGCGTAGCATCGGTCCTTATTCGGCGGTGCTGTGAGTAATTACATGATGATCGATCAGAGTAAATGGCCGTGTTGTGACTGTCGCAGGGACCACATAGGAGCCCGAGAGGTAAATGGAGAACGCCCATGACAGCTTGTTCCAATAACATAATGAACAGGATTGATGGCACGTACTGAAGGAGAAAGGCTGCCGTTACAGTCCTGTCTCTTTACCCTAATTTTGTCCATGGTTCGGTTCTGCAGCCGGCCATGCACCACCTGAGGGCTGACCCCGAAACAGGCTAAATGTCACTGTGAGCCAGAGCTCACTCTGTGAAATAGACCACAACCGCGTTTAATGGGACTTATGGGTCTCACCCGTTCTCTATCAAAGTTTTTAGTGTACAGTAGGTGGCATAAATCATGTCTGATTCGTGTCTGACACAATAGTGTGTGTGTGTGTGTGTGTGTGTGTGTGTGTGTGTGTGTGTGTGTGTGTGTGTGTGTGTGTGTGTGTGTGTATTGTGTGCGTTCGTGCGTGCATGCGTGCAAGAGAAAGATAACGTGTGCTCATACATATTGAGGATATAAGATAGAGGGCCAGGGAGGGAGTGCTGAGCCCTCCTCTCCTTGGTATCTTCATTTCCTCCGTAGGCTACAGTATCTGTATCTCAGTTCCATGTCGCCATAGCATTCACTTTCACCAAATACTGAACGAAGGCTAGGAGGTCACAGGTGTTTTACCTCTATGAAGACATCTACAGTATATCATCTTCACAATAGGAGTCCTTTATCACTAAAGATGTCAATGAACGACTGTATTGTCATGACAAAAAACATGCCTTTTCAACAAAAAAAAGGCGTCTCTTTTGTTTTGTTTAATGTGTTATTATTATTTCTTTTTTTTTGGAAGGGGGGGTCATTCCATGTGGTCTCCTCCAGCTCTGCTTGGCTACACAAAGCTCCATGTCATGCAGCAGTGGCTCAGTCATCCTTGCTGCTTCCCTCAACACCCCCGTGCAGCTCAGTCATCCTTGCTGCTTCCCTCAACACCCCCGTGCAGCGGGCAGGGCGTGGCGGGCAGCGGTTGCCCTTGTCGTCCACAGAGGAGACGCGCCAGGGGAGGAGGTTTGATTCTGTGTGGCATCACAGCAGCATCCATCCAGCCAGGCGGGCCCCCATGAAATGGAGCCTCCATAATCAGATTGAGGAGAAGAAGCCCCGGCGCAGAACAGTCTGAACGAAGCACTGCGACTGGCTTTCTCTCTTTCTCATCCATACATGCACTCTGTCTGAAAGCTTGATTTATACTCGGTTGTATGACAGTGTCATGCACTAAAGATAACGGATTGACGAGCTCACAGTGTGACACGTTGTGATCTTTGTAGATTGAATATTCTTTTTGGCACGCGACATTGTCATGTCTCTCTCTCCCTCTATCACTCTTGCTCTCTCCCCTTTCTCTATCTCTTCCCCCCCCCCCCCCCCTCTCTCTCTCTCTCTCTCTCTCTCTCTCTCTCTATGTATATATATATATATATATATATATATATATATATATATATATATATATATATCCCATGAGTTTATGAGAACAGAAATTCCTCTACACAGGGCTGCTGTGTGGTGAACATATGGAAGGCATAATGTTACGCATCCTGAAATTGGAACCGTGAATTGGATAGTTAAGTACATACTATAAGTGTGTGCTTATGTGTGTGAAAACAAGAGAAAGCAACAGATAAGAGAGAGAGAGAGACAGAGAGAGAGCATCTTCCTGCCTGTGTGTAGTGTCTGTGCATATGCATATATGTCTGCATATCTGTGTATATCCGTTCACAGGATGTCTGCTGCCCGTACCTTTGTGTGTGTGTGTGTGTGTGTGTGTGTGTGTGCGTGCGTCTCTGTGCGTGCCTGCCTGTGCGTGCGCGCTAGCTGAAGAAGTCATGCATCGGCCTCAGCATTGGATTAGGTTTGATATTGACGCAGAGACAGACAGTCTGCAGCGAGCTAGCGAACAAGCAGGAGGAAAAATGGTCTGGGGATGAGACAAACGTGTTTGTGTGTGTGTGTGTGTGTGTGTGTGTGTGTGTGTGTGTGTGTGTGTGTGTGTGTGTGTGTGTGTGTGTGTGTGAGAGAGTGTGTGTGTGTGTGAGTGTGTGTGTGTGTGTGTTGTGTGTGTGTTGTGTGTCGTGTGTGTGTGCGTGCGTGCGTGCGCGGTGCACGCGCGTGTGTGTGCAGCTCTATCTTTTTGTCTGTGTCTGCGTCTGTGCATGTGTGTGCGTGTGCGTGTGCAGCTCTATCTTTTTGTCTGTGTCTGCGTCTGTGCATGTGTGTGTGTGTGTGTGTGTGTGTGTGTGTGTGTGTGTGTGTGTGTGTGTGTGTACACTGTGAACGGCTCAGACAGATTGGAAAGGATGGAGATAGAGAGGGAAAAAAAGGTAGAGTCAAGAAATTGAGGGAACGCGGGAGAAACAGAAAGAGATGAGGCAGACAGAGAGAGAGAGGGTGAGGGAGAAAAAGAGTGAGTGTTTGTGTGTGTGTGTGTGTGTGTGTGTGTGTGTGTGTGTGTGTGTGTGTGTGTGTGTGTGTGTGTGTGTGAGAGAGAGAGAGAGAGAGAGAGAGACAGAGAGAGAGAGTGATAGGGACAGAAGGAGAGAACCCCCCTGGGGCTGCCTGTGTCAGTCCCCATAGAGATGGAGGGCTGCAGGCTGTGGCCTCGCTACACATGGCACTGTCACATTTCTGTGACAGGCCAGCGGGCATCGGGGCGGGACGTGGCATCATTACTGACAATAGATACGGGGACGTTCACTACCTGCCACTCTGGTATTTATGTATGACGGGAATGCTGTCACAGAATGAAGATTCCCGATTTTTTTCGATTAGGCCTGCCTGCTGAGTGTAGTATTCCCACTGTGGCCATTTTGCTTTTACATGGTACTTGGATGGGACTGGGGTCAATAGGGAGACCTCTCTGACTGCGTATCGCTCCTATTGGAAATGCATCAACATCTCAGCCAAATTCATGATGTGGCGTTTTTCATTTTTTGCCCTCTTTCTTCTCCAAACCTGCTTCACAATTAAGCAAATAGTTTTCACGTTTTGGTGAGCAGGTTCAGATGGTAGTCCAGTTGTGCATTTATCCCCGACTAGATGTGTAGAAATTCATACATGCCTTTATCCTTCCTTGCCCTGAGTAGAGTAATTCACTATAATCCTGCTTAAATGATCAATGTGTACACAATTCACCAGCAACTACTGTTATTATATGTTACTATTTTATTTTAAAGAACTTCTTAAAATCTACTGTGGTGTTGGGCTTTTGTGGTTAGTCTGTAAGGGTTGGGTTAATGGGTGTGTTAAGGAGTGGCATTCTGGGGCCAATGTGGTGCTCTCCTCTAGGTCATCCTTGGACAAGCCCTCCAACAGGGTTTCGAATCATCTTGATCATATACTTCCACAGCACTGCATCTTTCTCTTGTACATCAACGTACATTGTTGTGTGATGCCCTTGTGATTGATGCACATTGTTCATATGTTGTCTCCCACAGCACCAGTAGCTAGGAGTTCCCACTGTCTGTGTCAGTGACCGGCCAGCCATGCAGATGCCTGTTGGTAACGTGCTCGTTCTGGTATCAGAATCCAGCTTTCACAACCATAGGAGAACAGATTATTTTGGGGGAGAGTTTGGACTTCAACATACTGGCCATACTGCAAGCACGTTCCTCAAGTTCTTGCTTGGATGAGATCCATCCATCCATCCATCCATCTTCAACCGCTTATCCGGAATCGGGTCGCGGGGGTAACAGTTCCAACTGAGACTTCCAGATTTCCTTATCCTGAGCAACTTTCTCCACTCCCTCTGGGAGTATACCGAGGCGTTCCCAGGCCAGTTTGGAGATATAATCCTTCTATCTGGTCTTAGGTCTGCCACAGGGTCTCCTCCCAGTGGGACGTGCATCGAGGACCTTCCTAGGAAGGCGCTCGGGGGCATCCTGAACTTCTCACCCTATCTCTAAGGGAGATACCAGCCACCCTTCTGACTCAGAAGTTCTGAGAAAACTCATTTCGGCCGCTTGTACCCAAGACCTTATACTTTCGGTCATGACCCACACTTCATGACCATAGGTGAGAGTGGGAACGAATATTGCTCGAAGACAGAGAGCTTTGCCTTACGGCTCAACTATTTTTTTCTTCACCACAGTGCGATTTAGTGACTGCAAAACCGCTCCTGCTGCTCCAATTCTCCGGCTGATCTCCTTCTCCGTCTTCCCCTTTCTCTCACTTGTGAACAAGATGACCCATGGTATTAAAGGAATGAAGTGATTTGACTTCTTTCAGCAGAGTGCATTCCATTGTCAAGTGGATAGTCTTTGAGGTTTGTTGCAGCTGATAATCTTGGTGTTCTTGGCATTGAGCCTTGAGTATCTTCCTACCCTCACACCAATTACAACTAACTACCCAATTACCCACTTACACCTGTGGGTAACTGGGCTGATCGGCTGTCAGTGAGTCCTCCACTCCTTTTGCCTTGTGGTTGATAGTGAAAACAGTGAAAAGCTGGTACCAGAGTGCTGGTGTTGCAGGAGGCCCGGACAATTCAAGAATGAGTGCCCTCTGTTGGAGGTGGCAAGCACCCTTAATAATCACACACTGAGTGAGTGGGAGATACTGACTATGAGGTGGTGTGCTCTGACAGAGTTGGGGGGAACGAGAGCTGAGCCAGTCACTTTTGGTCATGGAGAGAGCCTGGGCCTGGTGGAGACTGGGGACAAACTCCATCCTTCACTTGGCCGTGGTGTTCTGCCCTCTGTATCGAGACCCCAGAGGGTGTGATGGTGCAGTCAAGACTGTATCGCTTACCTGAGGAACCTTGAGCACAATATGAAGCTGGATCATAAGGAATCAGAGGCGATGCTTCAGATAGGAGTAATAGAAGAGTCCAACAGTTACTGGTGTAGCCACTGTGCTGGTTAAGCCTGACAAGTCTGTTTGTTTCTGTGTGTACTAGCGCAGGGGGAATGATGTTGAAGTTCGAAACCTATCCCATGCATTGAGACAACAAACTTCTTGTCTGGTTGGGCTTGGTACAGTACAGCATGTTGTTTTCACAACACAGGATATAATCAAGCCAAGGATAACTTGCAAGTTCTCTTATCTAAAAAGGAAGGAAAAATGGGCCTTGCCCATTCTAGTAGAGTTTTGTTCCAATTTGGTACTCTTCCGTTTGGGTTGTTGTGGCCATGGTCCTTTGATTCATTGATTGATTGAAGACTTTATTAGAAGTTTGTATAGGAAAAGGTACAGTTTCATGACGGTACAGTTCACTGGTACAAGGTCTACTAAAAGGCGATCTTAGAAAAGACCGCTTATTTCCACAGGAAACCATTAAAGTATCTCATATAACATTGAATGACAGACGAATAGAACACAGTACTATGCAGTAGATAAAGTCAGAAAAAAAGGGGGGAAAAAAAGAACAAGGAACAGTAAGGCAAACAGAAAGTATATACAAAGAAGTAGGGCTGGGCTGGGCTAGGTTTGTACTTATTCCCAGTTGCGGACGGCTGCTGCCTGTAAGTGGTTTTTCAGGGCGATTTTAAAGGATGCTAGTGATCCACACACCTTTAAGACCTTCGGTAAGGCATTCCACATTTTTGTGGTATAGCAGAAGAATGAGTTTGACCCTTTCTTTGATTTGACTCTGGGTTGAACGTGATCTGTGGCGCTGCCTCTGGTGTTGTAATTGTGGACATCCTTAACGTTTTTAAAGTATTTTGCCAGGTACATGGGTATCTTAGTGGTGTAGTGTATCTTGTACACCAGGCCCATTGCAAGTTGCTGCACTCTGTCATCTACTCTGAGCCACCCCACTCTTAACTGGTGAGTAGCGGTGAGGTGAGTCTGATAAGGAAGGTTAAGCAGGACCCTAGTTTGTTTTGGGCTGTTTGGAGCTTAGTTTTTAGGGCTTGTGGGGCGTCCCGATATCATACGTGGACTCCATAGTCAAAGAGGGGCTGGACTATTGCACCAGCTATGGTCTTCAGGGTGTTGAAATTGACCATCGGGGCGATCCTCCGTAGGAAACGAGTTTGTTGGTTGATTTTATTTACTACTTTAGAAGTCATCTTTTCGCTGGAAAGATTAGCTTCAAGGATACATCCTAAGTAGTAGGAGATTTCGTTTTCACGTGTTATGACCTTGTCACCCACTTTGATTGTGAAGTTGTCGACTTTATTGAGGTTATGATTTGATCCAAAGAGGATGGATTCGGTTTTACCCAGGTGAATTGATAGTTTGTTGTCATTAAGCCATGTGCAGATCTTGCTTAGTTCAGAGTTTTTTCAACCTGCAAGTGGTCCAGAGGTTAATGGACCATATTCTGACCCTTCGGACAGAGGGTGGACAGTGGTGGTAGTTGGTAGTGCCCTTTGATAGGCTGTAAGGACATACTGTAGAAGATTGAAATTCTGGGGCAGTAGTCATCGTTTAACAGGAATGTGGTGCACTTGTGTGTAATTGGGCTTATCAGGTGCCAGCCTTTAAAAGCTTGACATTCAGCCCTGACAGTGTGACAGGGGCCATTCTGCTTAACTAGTTCACAGCCAAATCGCCTTCCATCGCCATTTTGAGGAGGGTGAGGCAGCCAGATCGCCTAACGTCGCCTTGGGGATCATTTTCTGATCATTTTGGTATTTTTTTGACATTTTTTGAGCTATAAATGACCTTTCTAGCTTAATTTTAGTCTAAAGTTACATATTCGAAGGAAGTGACATCATCGATGACGTAACCCGGAAGTCGTTCGGCCATAACATAGAATGGGCCTTTTTACAGCATTGAATGTTGACGTTTTTCTTATCAAACTTTACCATATCTAGACCGATTTTCATTCGGAAAAAAATGGCTGGACTGACAGATTGGTCACTCAAGAGCAAAAACGAGTGTAAATGGCGTGTGCACGACGTTCGGATCGTGTTTTATAGCTCCCGTTCGGCGGACCGGGAGACATAATGGCCGCCAATGGGCGCCGCCATTATGGGTCTACTGCTGTCCACTCGCTAGTCCAGACTCTAGGAGATTATCGTTGGGCACACTCTAGTGGATAGTACTAGTACTACATTCAACAACAATATGATCCCTGTTGGGTTAGATTAAAGCTAACTTGGAAATTAATAAAATTCCTGGCAGTATAGGCGCACAAGCCTATTGTAAATGGCTGGGAGAGAGTTTAAGTAGTGTGATGTTCAGGACTTTCCTTGGACACCAGAATTTTCATGTGGCAATAGCTACTTTCATCTTTTATACCTACAGTACAAGTACATCTACCTGACATGTAGCTTTGTTTCTGTACAGCACCCGGAAAATAAAAGATAGCTTTGATCCAAAACACCTGCTGTCATCTGTTCGCTCCTACCAAGTCTTTTACCGTTCGATATTTTTTCTAAAGTGTTTATTTTTATACCAGATGTCATTGTATACCTGTTTAATCACTTTATTTGATATCTCTTTTTTGATCCATCGGTATTTTTTGCTATGCCAAAGATATTGAGAATAACATACGAATCATAAAGCACATACTTCCATTGGATTCCTCATGAATGATGCATTACATACAATGTACAGTAGCAATCACTGAAAGCACTTCTGTAGTGAATGGAACTGAATAGCACATACTGGTGGGTATGTGTATTTGGTACTATTTCTGCGTGAGTGAAAAAGAAAAATTATAATAGCGAAAGATACGATAACACTTATTGACAATATGTAGTTTTACAGGCAGCACATACTGTAAGCCATTTGCAAAGATACCTGAGGTTAAATCCAAAAAACACTATTGTGTGCTCATTCTAGTCTAAAGGACAAGATTATAGGCCTACATTTTGTCACATACTGTATGTACGGTAAGAGGTCAGGGGAATCTCAACAACAGCTGCAGTACCACAAACCCAAGTCAACTCAGTAAATATACTGTACAATAAAATAATAATATACTGTACAATAAAAGAATAAAAGCCAACAGTAAATCCTGCTTCAGCAATAAAACCATAAATCTCACCGTAAACTATGAAACCTTGGAATACATACTCCGTAAGGGTAAGGGTCCTAGTCTCTTTTGAGACTAGGACTTACTCAAAATACAGCTCCACCAATATGTACTCATGACTGAAGATATGTTTTGTAGACATACTACTAGACGTAATTATTGCCTTGCCTCCGGAGGATCGACGGGGGACAAGACATAGGGATTAAGTCTGTCAGTCTATCAGTCTGTGGCGACAACCAATCGAATCATTGTTCACGTTTTTTTTAAACATTCACTTTGCATTGACAGGTCAGCCGTTAATGTTTTTGAAACCTATCACATTGTATTGGGCAGGTGAGTGTTCACCAGGTCCATGTCAATCCACATATCCGTTGGAAAGAAAAAATATATATATTTCAAGCCAAATGAATGAGGTGCAAGACGTACCGGGTGACAGCCCTCGTTAGAAGTGAATTACAGTACAAGAATCTCTTTCATACCAGCTTATCTTCATAGGAAAGCTGTCGAATGTAATGTATTTTTGCGAGTGAAGGTCACAGTTTAGTATGTGAAATGGCACATGCTGACTCTGTCTGGACGTGTGCACTTTTTTATGGTCTATATGGGTTTGCCGCTCTGACATCATGCTCTGACATCATGCTCTGACATCATAGTGTTGTCAGGGGAACCACTCTAACAGAATGGGTTTGCTGCTCTGACATCACGCTCTGGCTTCACTGTGATGTCACACTAACAGAATCCCTTTTATGCCCGAGTTCCCTGTTGTCATCAATATTAAACCCATATCTAACAGGACAGGGATCTCCATGTATGGGTAACAGGGGTCTCCATACTGTATGGCCAGATGGCCAAGACATGGCGCGACCTCGCTTGTCGCACCTGAGGCATCTTACGAGTATATAGGCTCCTCTGGCACGTAATATACATCCGTATGCGGTCACACCTATGTTACCATCGCAGAGGTCACTCTTTTGCACTCTACACTGCGGCTGAAATCTGATCACAATCCCAAATTTGGGTTCTCAAAGTCATAGGAGGCTTTGACTTTCTATGTGGAGTTTGCATGTTCTTCCTGTGTTTGTGTGGGTTTCTTCCACGCATACTAGGTACAGTATAGATAATACTGCCAGTCCTGGGCTGGCAAGAGTACAAGGTTCTGGCAATACAACTGGTGTTGGTCCCCACAGGCGATGCACTGTGGTTGCTCACTGCTCCTAAGCAATTAGTATGGGTCAAATGCAGAGGACAACATTTCCTAAGGGGATAATAAAGTATAACTTAACTTAACTTAACTTATAGCCTTTAATCACTGCTACAGTCTCACAGGGCTTTATGGGCCCACATTTAACAAAGGCACAAAATGACACCCCCTGTCCTTAAGACGCTCAATCAGGCAAGGAAACACTCCCTCCCAAAAAAAAAACCTTGGCGGGAAAAGAAAGGGAGAAACCTGGAGATGGATCGCAAAAGATGTGGCCCTCTTCAAGGGCAGACAAGCGTGCAATAGGTATCAAGTGGACAATTTCCAAATGCCAAACAAAGGAACACATTTGTGTCCATGCTGGTGAAGTGATAGTACTGATAACAAACTAAACAATAGTATTAGTAGTTGTGTGTATTGATGCTGATTAAAACAAAGAGAGATGTATCGGAGTATGTCGTAGTTAAATATAATGGCGAGTCTTATGTCTTAAGTGTTTGCTTTCATCGCAACTTAGTGATAAACTTAGTGATAACTTAGTGGTAAAATAGTGATTGCGCATAAGATGGTGGCATTATTACTTAATTACCACCTACAGCCTGGAAATAAAACGTGCAAAATAGGGCCTTGGCTGTTTCATTCCCTCTTCTCGCAGATTAAATAAAAATTCATGAACAAGACAAAAAGTCCACAGAGAGGAGGAGACTGTGTGAGTGTGTCATTGTTTGGTCTAATAATGCACCAAGTGTTCAGCCAGAGACACAACGCCACCATAATTAGGATCCAACAAGGTGACTGCATGGCTGCGTTTATCCTAATGTGGGGGACCTTTGTGTGTGAGCATATATGTGTCAAGTCTTTATCAAAGGCTGAGCATATGACCGTGGCTGTGCATTTGTGCGTGTGCGTGTGTGTGTGTGTGTGTGTGTGTGTGTGTGTGTGTGTGTGTGTGTGTGTGTGTGTGTGTGTGTGTGTGTGTATGTGTGTGTGTCTGTCTGTCTGTCTGTCTGTCTGTCTGTCTGTCTGTCTGTCTGTCTGTCTGTCTGTCTGTCTGTCTGTGTGTGTGTGTGAGTGCGTTTGTGTATCTGTGTTTGTGTGGTTCTACCCAAGTCCCCAGGGAGGCAATGATTGGGGTTAGAACTGAATGGGGGGGTTTGGGCTCCCTGCGGGACACCATGCTGCCTCATTAGGAAAATATTTCACTTCAATTTCCAGCAAATTAGAGGAAGGGAGATAGAATCTCTGTACGGAGCGACTGGCGTCACACTGTAGATGATGGGCTATTCTTTGTGAAACAATTAACGAATCCAATTCTCAAGTCATTGATGTGCTCTGACATGAATACAGCCAAATTGGATCACGCTAACCACTCCTCAATCCCTTGCCTATTCACAGAAATGGTGGAAACACACTCGTGTGTAATGTTATTACAATTCTATTCAAAATAATGTAATCATAGACTAATTAATTAGTCTGGGTAATAGACGATGTATAGTGTATAAAACAATGTGAGCTTGTTAAATTCCACCAACGGTCATACAACTCAAGTTGTTAAATTTACCACTCAGTGACCATGGCTCAAATATGGGGTCTGTAACTGAGGAATGCTTCCAGCATGTGCCATGTCTCACTCACTCATTTAATAGTTTTCTAAACATTGTTTATTATCTTGTTGCAATTTCAACTCTGATTGGTGGCTAGTACACTAGTAGCTCCACTGAAATGTAATATGAAAAACCTTTTTTAATTCATATTTGCTGTATCATTAACATGGACGTTTGTTAGTGCATAGTATCGTAATTGCAAATTTGCGATACTCAGAATGGATTTGCCGCTCTGACATCACGCTCTGGCTTCACTGTGATGTCACACTAACAGAATCCCTTTTATGCCCATATATGGAGTTCCCTGATGTCATCAATATTAAGACAGGACTATGGAGGCAAACTTCGGCCACATACCACACTTAACAGAGTCCATATATGGCCAAGACAGAGGGCCAAGACAGCCCATATCTGTGTGGCTGGTTCTACAGACAGGGATCTCCATGTACCGGTATGGGCATAAAAGGGTATGATGTCAGATGTCATAGACATCATAGGAATTTCATATAACGAATAACTGAGTAACTGATATACATCAGTGGTCAGATGGCCAAGACATGGCGCGACCTCGCCATTTAGGGCAAGGTCGCTTGTCGCCCTGAGGCGTATAGTGTTACATGATTCTAATATCTAGACACACACATTATGAGTTCTAAAAACAGTCCAGTTTAGCCTTAGTCATGTTAAGAATGCATCGGAAGAATGTATGTTCCGAAAAAGGGTAATCATCTTGAAATATGTTGGAATTCATTTAATTGATGAAAAGTTGTGATTCTTTTAAATATATGTAATAATGTTTTACTTCTTTAAAATCTTAAAAAAAATGTTTTTAATGGAAGACACAAAAAGAGGATATTTACTCACGACCCATAAAAATTGGTCCACGACCCAAACATGGTTCCTGACCCATTGTTTGGTAAACAGTGTCCTAGAGGGATTTAAAATGGGATTGTATTAAGGAATTGGACTACACAGACTTTGTGATGGATCAGAGACAATTTCCTTTTTTTTTGGGGGGGGGGGGGGGGGTCTTTTTTCAAACTTGTAGATACATTAGGAGATTGTAGAGAGTAGGGATGGGACGATACGCAATGTTATCGTTTATCATGATAAAAACACTCACGATAATCGTATCGTGGAGATTCAATTTATCGTGATATCGTCCTCCGTCATGCACTGGGATCAATTCACCTTTTATTTGCAGAGCTGCATTTAAAACCTCTATAATTGGTAAAACGTACTTATAATATACGTACTTGATAAAGTCTTTTTTTCACTCTCTACCAAATCTCTTTGCCAAAAAATAGCCAATCTACAAGCTCACAACGTGTCGCAACAACGTGTCGCAACGTTACGCATGTGAGCTTGTAGATCGGCAATTTTTTGGCAAATGTTCCGCCCCACGATAATGGATGTTGGGGATATTTTGATTATCCCGATAATATCGTAAATCGCGATTTCTTTGGTCACAATAATCGTGATATGACATTTTCATAACGTCCCATCCCTAGTAGAAAGACAGGAAACCGTAGAGACATGCAAGACATGGCAGGTCCCCGTGACTCTCAAGGAGCATAATGGTCAGTGCACTAAATGACTATGCAATGGAATAGCATAAAGACATGGGACACCTCGTTGTGTCACTGTCCTGCTATATGCCCTTCTTAGCCCTGAGGTGTGACACTGCAGATGGATATTGGACTGGAAATCTGCTTCAATGTTGCTCTAATATGCTCTCTAAGGCTATATTCACACTGGCAGCCCCAAATCAGATTTCTGGCCAATCCAGATTGGAATCAAATTGGTTTAATCAATTCTGAACAGCAAAAACCCAAATGCAAAACAGATTCCTGCTAATCAGATACAACCACATTCCTACTGTAGGTGGTTTGAAATGTGATTTAAATCTTATTTCTAAAGATGTATCTTGGTCTGGGACACGGAAGCCTGATTTATATTTCATTATAGGTTGGTGTCGCTCGCCGAAAAGCTCACAACGTGTAGCAAATCACGTGATGCAATGTCATCAAATAATAGTATAAATGTAATGTTGTTACGTTGTTAGTTACCACAACAAACAATAAAGCAGGTTGAGGTTTCTGAATACACCGGATCTGAACACTTGCAAATAACAGTGAGGACAGATTAGAGAAAAAATCAGATGTGCCTGAAGTCAAAGCTAATCAGTAATATTGCCATATTCCCCCCCGTATAAAGTCTCACTGCTGCCGGATTGCTTGATTGATGCCACATCATGCTGATAACTTCTGTGTGAAGTGGGATAACAGACCCATTGTGATTCTGTTCGACGGTTAATTCTTTCGACACAGGTAAATGTTAACCTGTCCTGGTGAAATGCTAACCTGCCGACGTGGGTGAATGTTAACCTCTATGCCTAAACCTAACCCAAACCCTAACCCTAACCTCAGTAACCGTGGCGCGGGTGAGTAGCTAACCTGCCAACACTCATTCGAAAGAATGACTCGTCGAAAGAGTGAGATTTCCCCCAGACCCATACACAACTGTGCCACACATACATAAACACACACACACAAGCACCACGGATGCGTGCATACACACACACACACACACACACACACACACACACACACACACACACACACACACACACACACACACACACACACGTGCACACGTGCACACACGTGCACGCACGCACACTCACGCACATGACACAAAAAACAGCTTTCAAATATAGCCTAAGCCAATTCTACCAGACCCTAAAGACTAAACCATCTTCATTAGGTGACTGTTCCCTTGGCGGCCATCTGACAACCCAACAGGGCCGCTAGGCCTATAAATTCTTCTCTGAGATTATCACTCTAAAGAGCCCCATAAACTAAGCTATACACCGCAATCACACAAACATCACCGCGTATGTTCCCTATTGTTGAGGTCCAAACGACACCGTCAATGTATAAACGCGGCGACCTGCCAACTTCAATTTTCATGGCGTGTGGATTGTAAGTCATTTGAAAACGAGCCTTCAGTAAATTCAGTCCAAGGCGGTTCCTTTCTTTCCCCGGGGCAGAAACATCAATAGCGGAGAAAGAGCCCGGGACAACGTATACCATAGGACAGATCGATAGCACAACAAACTCAGTAAAGATTGACTGGAGAGCTGCCCGGATACGTCCTACTTCAGATTTATGATAGGAGGACACGAGGCAACAGGAGGCGCAGAGGGGAGAGAGTGACAGAGAGAAAGCGAAGAAAGAAGGATAGAAATAGAGGGCTGTAGTCTGGGTAGCCCCTGTCACATTTCTATAGCATGTCGCTATAGAAATGTCTGATATGTGAAACTTCTTGCCTGGCTTTGCACCTTTCTGTGGAACATAAAAATAAATGATTTTCAACTCAAAGCTGTCTCAAGTTATTCCACAAATTCCATCTTTACTTAGAGAACCGCAGGCACCTTTCCTCTGGGGACGAAAAGTCAAATTTCCTCAGAGCCAGATAGTGTGCCTCCAACAGTCTAATAAAATTACTGAAAACTACACGAGATGAAATGAGAAGATCAGGTTTCCTTATACTCTCCTATATGCTATAAAAGAAAAGCCTTACCATATGTCAGCCAGGTCCTTGCATGTTCTGACTGGTGTAGCTCGGCCTTCCACAGGCTCAAGCTAATTGAATTTCCTTATCTGTCTCCCGAGCGCCTTGCTAAATGAAACAGAAGCCAGTTGGGAAAGCAGCGCATTTGTATTCACCTGCGAACCCTTACCCGCCGACACTTACAGCATGGCTTCTGCCATAATGTACAGCAGTACCTCACACAGGTGCGCTACACATGCACTATCTCTCTCTCACACACATGCACTTTTCTCACACATCACACACACTTATTTGATTTATACTTTGTCATACGATGGGGAAAAATAGCCCATCTGTAAGATCACAACGCGACGTGGATGCAATGCGTTGTGTGACCTTACAGATCTTCTATTTTAGGTTTGTTATGCCTTCGAACGACAAGAGCATAAATTTGGCATTACTGTTATTTGCCGCAGCAATACACAAACGTCTTGGCTGGTAACCAAGTGCACCATGACCATGACCACATGCCAGTGATGATGCACTGTACCAGCAGGGTCTTCCATAGAATAGCTGTCTCTTGTGCTAGTCTATTATGTCTCACATGATAAAAGTTATGGGAATTGTGCATCAAACAGCCTCAAGCTACAGTTTGCTTGATGTGATGCCCCCCCCCTCCCCCCCCCATCATGAAATTAAGTGCTGCAGTTTCTTTTTTTTATGGCCCCAGGGCCCTTTAGTGTAAATTGATTCTATTTAAAAAGGTTTCTTTTCTTTTCTTTTTTTTTTTCTCCCTGTCTGACAGAGAAAAGAAGTGGCTGGGGAGAGGGACGGTGATAGAAAATGGACCCTCCAGGAAAGGCAAAAGGGGGAGGGAGGAGATTTGTTGGTGAATGGGTTAAAAATAAAATGGCTGGGACAAAACGAAAGCAAGAAAGGGTGGTGGTGGGGGCGTTGCTTCATAGAGCGCGGCTCCATTAGACAAAGGGTTAACATTTGGAGGGAGGACGCTAATGGAGGCTGTTGCTGCTGTACAGGGACCATGACACACAGAGAGACAAGCAGACTCTAGGTGCTAGCAGTGGCACCTTAAAACAAACTGACGTATGAAGTGAACCACTCAAGCTACATTTATATACTTCGTCGTACAACAAATAGCTAAAATAACACTTAGCTCCCAATGGCCCCTTTTCCACTGGGGTTGAACCGGTTCACTTTCTCTTTTCCCGCCAGTGTTTCCACTGAAAAGTAATTGGGTCAGAACCAGGCACGTGCACACATAGACATCAAAGGGGGCTTGAGCCCCTGCCCTTTTTTTTATCCGTCTGTAAATAGTGCCCTTTCAAGATCATAAATGCAGTTTTTACTATTTGAAACAAATGCAAATGCCCTCTTTCCATGCCATACCTGAAGGCTGCATAAAAGAGAATTGCCTTGTCCAAACTCTCCTGAACTTGAACGCAGCATCTTATGTTGAATTTTCCTCTTTGCATAGAAACCGAGCATCGAAAATAGCCGACCTCCAAGCTCACAACTTATTGATGTATCTTTGAAAAATGGTATGGGGAGAGACACCAGGTCTTGAAAGTGGTGGACAGTTCAATTGACTTCCTCATGTCTCTGCAATGGAAATCGTTCACATATCGATATTACGACGTCCCATTTGTCCGACGCTGGTGAATGCAAACCTCGTGAACCCTAACCCTCAGGGCCGCCGCTAGGGTAGAGCGAACGGTGCGGTCGCACAGGGCCTGGGGGGGCCTCGCGCTAGTCTTTTTTTTTTTCTTTTTTTTTCACTTTTTTTTTTTTTTTTTCAAACACCGCAAACTGCAGGACGCGAGACAGAGCATGTCAATCGATTGGCTGTGATATCTCCCTGACAACCAGCAACAACCAGTAAACGGCTGACTGGCCCTCTAAACGTGACCAACCACTCTCAAGCGCGAGAATATAATCAGCTCGTAACAGTAAACAGACAGGTTTTTGACAGGTCTTGCTTAATATGAATAAAATAACAGTACATTACAGCTGTCGGTTCTTTTTCGCTGGACATACAACTGGACAAGCTGAATCAGCCTGTGCGACGCACAGCAGCCTGTGTCTCACTGTGAGAGTGACATAACTTTCTCCCAAATAGGTAAGAAAGACATCATCCTATAAATTAACCCGATTATATTAAGCCTAAATGGTTCCGCCGCCGTGCAGGACCGTTTTTAACCATTTTTAACCGTAGAAAAATTAGTCAAATCCGAGAAAAAGAAAACGATATTTTTTCTGTCAGGTGGAAACCTCATATGCCCAAAACTGTTACTTTTGCAGGATTCAAATTAAATAATAGCAAAAGTAGAAGATCTACAGCAGTTCAAGCTTGCAGATCTGCTACTGCTACTTTTGTGTGGCTCTGTGCTGTGTAGTATGATCAAGTAGGACCCTAAGTTACAAATAACACACAAAGAAGTTAAAATATGGAGATAGACGGTTTCTGCGCTGCAGCAACGTTATTGCCTGGTTAATAAACCAGACCGTACACAACAACACCCCCTGGCGGTAGTGGTGTCGTAGTATGGTCTGGAACCGATCCATTGAGATTCTATTTCCTCAACCAGCTTCAAGGGTTGGCCAATCAGGGTTGTATGCTTGGGGCATATGGTTTGGGTCTTGTGTCACTAGGCTTTAGTACGCCGCCCGGAAATGAAAGATCTTCCTGAAATCCCAGACTCTCTTCCCAAAACGAAGTGTGTGATAGAGGCTGGCAACGTCAGGCAAGCAACGTTATGCAATCACTCTGGTTGTGAACATCCATGTACTGAATTTCCCCCACAGGATCAATAAGGGGTACCTAATAAAGTACCTGTCAATCACCGGCGTATAGGGATTCAAATGGTGCAACGGCTTGGCTGAGCATATCTATACTATAATTTTGCGAATGTCTGAGTGAGTGTCTGTCTGAGTGTCTGTCACAGCGTTTCTCCTCAGTGGCTGGAGCAAATGATCTGAAATCGCATCACCATTAGCATATGAACACACCTGACATAACTGTGAAGCCCGTTTGTCACTTTCACAAATCATATGCTGTATATTAGCATTTTTATGGTGTAACTACTATCTATTCTGCATCTAGCATGAGCATAGGGGCGGCATAGCTCAGGGGTAGAGAAACTGGTATTAGAGCACGAAGGGTATAAATCCCGAAGGGTTCCCAGTTCGAATCCGGGCTCCCCCTGAGTTAATGTCGAAGGGTCCTTGGGCAAGACTCTGAACCCCTAATTGCCTCCGGTGAGTAGGTTGGTGCCTTGCATGGCTTCCTCCGCCACCGGTGTGTGAATGGGTGAATGTAATGCACAATCTATGTAAAGCGCTTTGGATTAAAAGCGCTATATAAATGCACCATTTACCATTTACCATTTATGAGGCATATCTATTCTGCATCTAGCATGGGGCAACATGTTTAACCAGCTGTGTGTGTGTGTGTGTGTGTGTGTGTGTGTGTGTGTGTGTGTGTGTGTGTGTGTGTGTGTGTGTGTGTGTGTGTGTGTGTGTGTGTGTGTGTGTGTGTGTGTGTGGGTGGGTGGGGGGGCTGTTGGCTGGCCCTCTTTCAGATGTTGTCATGTAGATCGGTACACAGTATCTCTGTAGCCTTTAAACGAAACGGGTCTTTCTTACATTGATGCTCCTACATATTATCATGCAAGCACCAGAAAGTTACTTTCCATCCCTCATATACTGTGTGCACAGTGCACACCCCATAACCCACACACTGCACATCATTTCGGAGCTCATATCTTTGAACGGGTAAGGACTAGTTCTATTCAAACACCAAATGCTGTGTTCGGGGAAGGGAAGCCAGGTGGGATGGGTGATCTTTGTCATTGCACATACTCCTATGGGGGGCGGTGGGGGTATTTAGAGCAGGACGAGTGCTATGTCCTCACAATGGGGGCTCCTCAGTGGCATTTAAGTCAGTAGGGTAGTACAACAGCAGTGACAACACTGGAATGTGTGGGGAGGATTTAATTGTCGTATAGCGATTCAATTATAAAAAGCATCAAAATATATAACAATTAAAAAAAGGTTAGTGTTAGTGCTATAGCAGTGGTTCTCAAACTTTTCCAACAGATACATCTTCCCAGTACCCAATGAAAACAGACGACCTGATGCGTTGTAAGCTTGTAGATCTGCTATTCACCAATTCTTCATTAATCAGTTATCATTTTAATTTAATGGCCAATTATAAGCAGATAATTCAATGATAAAAAACCTTCAGTAAAATTACGCACTGACACACAATAATTAAAATGGTGCATGACGGTCGCAGTGTGCACAATCTGACACACACGGTCACCTGGAGAAGCCGTCTCCATTTGTGTTTCCTCTCTCTTTCGCGTATCATCGTCCTAGATGATTGGGTGGCGACATTCGTTTCACAATTTGTGTTTGTTGTTCAGTCTCGCCACCTCCGGTGCTTGGAACGACATCAGCCACCTGAGAGAGGCACTTCTTGTCTCACGACGATCAATCAAAGTCCCTCTTCATGACAAACTTCACTCTCTTCCCCAATAGAGTTTGAAGTGTTTCACAAACTCCACCACCACCAGAGGGTCTCTCCAGGTGACACAATAGTTGTGCTCTGGTTTTGCATCCTGCTGCCAACAGCAGCATAGCCATTATTTGCTCACCATTGCACAAATTGTAGGTCTGCATCAGCCAATATATCGCCTACACATGTACAGTACATGTATATTACATACACATAATAATAATGAATAAAGTGTACATTTTAAAAAGAAAATTGCAGGCATATAATGTCATTTTTATTAATATTTTAATACTGGACAGGGGGTGCTAAATCCAATCTGGAGGATCATTGCCCCTAAATGCCTCCCTCCCCCCTCACATACGCACGCACGCACGCACGCACGCACGCACGCACGCACGCACGCACACACACACACACACACACACACACACACACACACACACACACACACACACACACACACACACACATTTGCTGAGAAGCACATTTGTGTTATCATCAGTGCAGACAGCTTGTTACAGTGCTCCAAGTCATATTCAGCCACATTGAACTGCTTTGCCTCATCTTGCATTTTGTGGATGTATCCTTGACATTTTGCAGCTAGTTTTTCTATCGACTCCCACAGGAATCTTGACTCGGGTGACAATTCATGAGCCATTTAGAAAACGTCCTCATTCTTGTTGGTTTTAGGTTCATTGTTATGTGATAAAAGCAGGTGATATGAGTTATGGGAGAAAAGGGAAAATAGCAGTTTGTCTGAACACCTGTTCAGTATCAATTTGTATAGCTTCCCCCCAGGACTCACAACAATGAGTTGAGGAACAAGCATTAATACTAATTTATACGTGTCGCTCACCAAAGAAAATGTATTTTCAAAAATGCAATATGTTTTCACTTGAATATCATATTCTTTTCAGCAACAACCACATATTCAGCCACAACCACAACTACGTGGTTGTAGGGGTGGGCGATATGGAAAAATATAATATCACAACATTTTCCCAAGCTGTATCA
>NC_137814.1:39489839-39517339 GCF_963921795.1 Nannobrachium achirus | reverse complement strand
GGAAACATGGGCGTCTAATGAGAGAGAAAAAAAACTAAGTGTGGAGATGACCGATGGAGAAGGTTTAAATCAACGTAATGTTCCTGCTGGCGATGGCGCGCTTGCTAATCGTAACACTGCCAGCACAGTTCCATGGACGTCAATAGTTCTGAGCTCTGCGAGCTACAATTACCTCAGCATCATTTCAGAGCAAACACAAATACACAATTGATGTATTTTTTTCTCTTTTCTTTTCTTTTTTCTCTTTTTAAAGAGAGTGGGCAGTCCATTCATTCACAACATTTCCAAATAGCAAACTAGAAAGATTTTGTCATAGTCGGTGTATGTTTTCTCGGAGGTCAAATACAAAGTGCAGTCCGATTAGACGTCAGACTTTTTTGCATGTCTGCACGCAAGACCACGAATTCATCTCACTAAATCTCAACGATGCTGATGAGACAGAAAGTTGGTGGCGAGTGCTGTAGTGATATATCGTTTGTTGACCTTTCCCATACCATATAGGGTGATTATGAGTGTGTTGGAGCATGGTTTGGCAGGAGGCGTACAAAAGGCTTTACCGTAATAGCCTCTACGCCGCCTTGTAGCCATCCATTCTGCTATGACAGGCACAACCCTCATCTTCTCTAAAGGTGGTACCACCTATATCATCACCTGTCTCACTACACAGAAAGATCATGACGCTTGCGTCAGTGGATATTTCACATCAGACTGCCGATGCCTTATTCATACGTTCACTTTATTGCCTTGTTTATATTCACGTTCTCTGTGGATGTACTTATGACACAGAACAGCAGTTTAAATTAATAAGAATTAATCACAGAGAAGAGAAAATAAATGCTTGTGGTATATATGTAAGGACCTATCAGAGAGGAGATTTGTGTAGAGGGGACCACATGTATAGAACCCTGGGATACCCCGGTCAACTCAGTATATAAGATTAAGGGATATCATTTGCAATAGTGAAGATTGACAATCAAGCATCAAATTGTTTGTGTGGAAAAAACTGTGTGTGGAAACTTTTTTGGGATATGGCAACATGCCCAACGTAGGGACTGTGTGGGGATAGCAATATAAGACATATCTGTGCACCCCAAATATTTGACTGATACAAGTTAAACAGTACCTTTCTCCAAAAAGCTTTACAATGTGCATTACATTCACCCAGAGGATACCATACATGAAACCAACTTGCTCATTGGGTGCATTTAAGGTTTCAGTATTTTGCTGTACATGCAGCCAGGAGACCAAACGCTATGAGGAAAAGGGACTGGGCTATAGATTAAAGATCAGTGTCTTACTTATCGAAGGGGCTAAACTAAAAACATGTATTTCACTGTACACCAGAGGGATGTAAGATATCACACATCTTGTGTAGACACAAGCCCTTTTCATTTGAAATCATACCAGGCCAGACAAGCTGCTGGCATCATCGATACCAAATTATACAATTCATTCACCTCACAGAATTTAAGAGAAATTGAGGGGAATTGTTAAAGGTGAACCAAAAATAAATCATTCACTGTTTTTTTTTCTTTTTTGGTGGACATCAGTTTCCCTGCGGGGGTTATCTCCCTACGTGTAAATGAGAGGAATTAGAGTACTTACACAGGGTATCACAAAGGAAGCAGCAAGCCACCTTTCAAAGCAGTGTTATTGAGGACACAATATCGTGCTACCTGCTGTCGATTCAGCAGAGCTGGCTATTGGGTTTCGGGGTGTGTGCTGTGGGATCCTGTAATTGTATACACTCTATCAGGCTCACACTGTCAAGTGTTTTGTTCAAAGGATTTCAAATGGCCGGATTGAGGTGGCGGTGGGCGTGCGGATTGGTTGGGCTTGAGCTCATTAAGGGCAATAAGATGTAACCAGGATCCAACACATAAACATGAATAGATAAGCATGTCCAGCAGTATCAGAATACCTGGCTGGCAGGGTCTCCCACCTGAGAGAGTGGAAAAGGTTTTGATACTTAAGGCGCATCGTGTGTGCAGTTCTAAGATTTCAGATTTTACTGATTTGTTTTTTTCATCGCCAACCTGGGAAATATTGAATAATGTAATGCAGTTAATTCATGTTTGGAATTCAATGTCTCAACACCGAAATGAGACAAGACATCAATCAAAGCCAGGTCATGTGGCCGTATCACGTTTTGTTCAGTTATAGTGATCACATGCAGGTTTCATGTCATATTACGGGGTAATAATAATAATAATAATAATATCTGGGATTTATATAGCGCTTTTCTGAGTACTCAAAGTCCCTTTACACATGTGGCCAAAGGGGCTGGGGGGGGGGGGGGGGGGGGTAGTTAACAGCAACAACTTTATTAGGAAAAATAACTAAGAAAGGAAAGTACTATAAGAGATAAAAACATAAGACAATAAAAACAAGAGTTCATAAAAGGTCAACTGGGGAAGACAATTGTGAACAGATGGGTTTTCAGGGCAGTTTTGAAGGTAGGGAGGGAGGGGGCATACAGTATTGATGCCTTAAGCAAGATTTAGTTTTAGAACTGGTCTGATCAATACTCATTATTATTATTACTGTATTATTACTTGCGCAATCAGAGCGTGCAAGTACTGTAATGGGTTTGGTATGTATGTACAGTAGGTGCCTGGGGTTTTTGAAGACCATAGCCCCGAAACGGCTGGGATTCTGGGAATGTATGTATGTATGTAGGTGTCCCCCTACAGCCAATGAGGGGCCGAACGCTCTTGGTTATGTCGTCATTAACGGGCGAAGACATTAGGGATATTAGGCCAGCAGTGTACACCTCGTGGCGCGCTCTGCTTGCGCACAAGTATGCCATGTGTGGCCTGCTTGAGCGTAAGGCGCAAGTTGGCACCTTGACAGAGTGCAGTTCTAGTTATTATTATTATTATTATTTTATACTTGTTGTTATGCCTTGCCTTTACCTGTGATATGATGAGTTTAACCTCTTATCAGCTGTTTTCTTCCTGTCCTCTTCTTCTAATTCTAAGAGAAATGCAATGTGTCAAATTGCTTGTGTGTAGTGTATAGTGGCTATAAACTGATGATGATTAATTTCTGAACAGCAGGCATAGGCTATTATTGTCTATTGTGTACAGTGGCAAGATCTTGACCACATGGTGAACCTCTGTATGTATAGAGCACAAGACAACTGCACTTGCAAAACACCATGCAAACTGAAGGATTAGTACAGCAACAAGTTAGTATTGACATAATATGACCATGACTGACAGCCCCTGTAGTCTGTGTATTTAGTTATTGCATTGCAGTACAAAGCACCCAAAAGGGAACTGGCAAGATACTGAGAGATAATGATGATACACAAAAACGTTTTGTCATAACTCTGGCTGGGTGCCAAAACACGCAGATTGTTTGGGGAGACAGCTTGCTACCAGGAAGAACAACAACAACGACTTTAGGGGGAAAAAACATTGGAATATTTTCATATAACAAGAGGCCTATTAGGGCAGCACTGCAACAAGGAACAGGTGTTTGTGTTTGTTTGTTTGTGTGTGTGTGTGTGTGTGTGTGTGTGTGTGTGTGTGTGTGTGTGTGTGTGTGTGTGTGTGTGTGTGTGTGTGTGTGTGTGTGCGCCACACACACACACACACACACCTGTGTTTCAACAAAAGATGTGGAGAGACTACAGTAGATTAGATAACTATGAGAAAGAAAGACGCACATTCGTGCATGGAGGTGCGTGTCAGTGGTTATTATTAAAGAACCTGTGAATGTACAACGGCAGCCTACCTGTGAATCAACGTGCACAAAAAGCCTGTCCTTATAGCCTATATCGATTGAAATCCCCAACTCGCGCACGCAAACACACAGCCTACAAGCCGCACGCGCCTGTGTTCTATCAAAATCATATGACAGGCGTGGTCATTGGATGGAAACGTTAAGGACAATTTGTTTGTCTTTTCTTTTCCATTCGATTCCAACTATACACTCGCTCGCTTCGATGTTGTATAAGCAAATAAAGAGAATCTACCTTATGGTAATCAATGCGTATCCTCTCCTCTCCTTTATGTGGGCTCTCTGGCCACAGGTGATAGCTGGAGCCGTAGTTTGGGCTGGTTTTGCTGCTGTTGCTTCCAGTCGCAGACGAGTTGTTCCCCGCGTATGCAGCAGGCTGCTGCTGCGTTACTGCCGACGGATTCACACGGGGGTCGCGGCTGTTGTGCGGCTGCACCTGGTGGCGGTCGCCGTGGCCGGTGGTGATCCTCCCAGACTTATTGCGGTCTTGTTGTTCACAGTGCTGCGGACGCTGGGGACATGGTGGCCCCAGTGCGCCTTGCTGCTGCTGCTGCTGCTGCTGCTGCTGCCGCTGCAGCTGCTGCTGCTGTTGTTGGTGGTGCAGCAGTGGAGCTTGGTGGTTAGTCCTACATAGCTCTTCTGAGCCGCTGGCGCAGTAGTTGATAGGCAAGCTGCTCCCCACCAGTAGCTGTTGCTGCGCTCGTAATTGCGGGATCTGCTGTTGCTGCAGCTCCTGAGTCTGAGACTCGAACGCTCTCCTGTTTGCCTCGATTGACTCACATACATTTATAGGGCGCCCTTTCTGCGAGTTTGCTCGGATTCCTTCAGGGGAGGGGTCCCTGTGTTGGGGTCTTGAATGAGTCTGTTGCTGCTGCTGCTGCTGCTGCTGCAACAACTGCCTCTGGTCTCGGTGCCCTCCCGCTCCTCCTCCCCTGCAGCGTTCCACGATGCTCGCCTGTTGGTGATTATTGGCACTCCTTTGGAGACGATCTTCCCGTTTAGATTCCCGGGGAAGTGTCCGAGAGGAGGAGGACGAGGTTGGTGGCGGCGGCGGCAGCGGCGGCGGAAAAGAAGGGGAGGGCTGCGGTGGGAGAGGATCGAGGGGCTGGCGATGAGAAAGACTCGCCTCCTGCTCCGAAAAACTGCAGTGGCAGCTCGGAAAAACAGGCTCCTTCTGCGAGCCGGCGGCCGCGGCTTCCCAAGGATTCTGCTGCTGCAGGTGTGTCGGCTGGCCGGCGGCGGCGGGTTCACCACCCCGGTGTGAAGGTCGCTGGGCGGTGTCGTAGCTTACCAGAGGTAGCGTGTCACCGCTGTGGACGGGTCTCCGGGAGGGCTGGCTGAGACACGGCAGCTCCTGGAGGCTCTGGCGGTAAGCAGCGGTGGTCAGAGAGCGGTCTCGGTGGTGAGAAGAGGGCGGAGGCGGTAGACTGAAAACAGGGGCGCCTGCAGGGTCTTGGTTGTGCGCGTTGGCCGCTTGCTTTTCGACGGGGATCTGGTGCTGATGGACAGCTCCCGCGTATCGCTGCCGCATCCCCTTAATAGGCGCGTCCTGCTGTAGTTGCTCCTTTGCCGTGCAGTGCTCCGACACCCGTTCATTGCGATCAGTCCCAGCTGAAAAGAGCCGACTTGTATCATTGGTAGGTTTGGCCAGGACCTGCCTTAAAACGTCACCAAACGGCCAAAACACCGCCTTCGATAGAATATCGGTCCATAGCCTGCTATGCGCACAGGTTACACCGGATCGAACACTCTTAACTGAAACAAAGCCTCAGGGCATTAGGCATTACATTAACGAGATTAGCGAGAGGATAGCACGGCATTTAAATCATGTTCACATGGTCTATCGTCTAAATCCAGTGCGGTGCTGCGAGGACTTTGTCACTGTTGCCATAACCACCATGCATAATCAGAAATCACTTTTACTGCCTCTATAAGTCCATTGGCCCCACAATATGTCCCTCGAATAGATCCATATAGGCCTGTCAAATGCGCTTACAGTACATGTAGCCTGATGTCACTGTAGTTTATGTTCGGCTGTAAATAATTCCTTCGATGTCCATTTTAATGTTCTGTGATCTGTATAAGCATTAGCAAACGCAATGGTGGTTGTGAGAATCAGGAAAGGAATGACGTATATTGTACAGACTTTGCAGCCGTTTTACGAAGCCTATTCCCACCTGTTGGCCCTGGAAATATATTTAACATAAAGCGGCTTATGTCACCTCATGTCATAACGCCTGCGACTCACTGGCCAGCATTTAATAATTTATGAAGAGAGCCCATGGTTTTGTATTACCAGGCCGAAGAAAGAAAGAAAGAAAGAAAGGAAAACAAAAAATCAGCATGGGTGCTTCATGCATCGGTGTGCGTGTGCGACATCATACAGCTACTGAAGAATTGGCTGCACGCCACATGCTGCTATTGCATGCTGTTAAAGTGCAAATTAGCTCTGAGACCCCCCCCCCCCCCCCCCACCACACACACACACACACACACACACACACACACACACACACACACACACACACACACACACACACACACACTCACACACACACACACACACACACACACACACACACACACACACACACACACACACACACACACACACACAACAGCAGTACGGAGTTGGAATCTATGTTGGAATGGGGGTTGTCGCTGCACAGGTGCTGTCCGTGGTGCTGAAAGAGCGCGTCACTAACATAACTGGTGCCCTTTATGGTGTCATGTAACCTGCCAATGGACATGAGGGGGAGTCTGGGGGACGAGAGGGTTTTCTGATGTCAAGTAAAGGTGGAGATAGAATTTGACACTTTTAGTACAGTGGTTTTCAATCCTTTTCATATCATGGTCCATTATTTATTCAGCCATTTGAGGAGATTTTGCCTCTCAGACCCCAAAACTCAACCGTCCACAATTCCATGCTGTAATGATGTGGTGCCATAGGAGATATGACAGGCAAACGTTCAAAATAACAATTCTTCTACAATCTCTAAACTTCTTGTAAATTAAGTAATGCAGATTAACAATAATTTAACTCTTGAGAGCGTAAAATGAAACCAGGGTCCATTTTACAACTCTCCATCATTTAGCTTGGGACCACCTGGAACCCCCTCAAGGACCAGGTGGTTGAAAACCACTGCTTTAGTATTGTGTGCATTTTACAACTACATAAATCATCAGAACCTAATGTGAGATAACTGAACAAGACCAAAAAGAGTTAACCGAGGAAGCGCAGGGTGCGAGGGAGCCAACTTTACATCATAGCTGTTCTTAATAAGTGATAATACTTTGCTAAAGCTGGCTCAGCCATCTGGAGTTTTGATGGAACCCTAGACTGCAACGGAGGCACACTTTGCCTCAACTGTTGGAAGAAACCTCGGTACACTCTGTTTTATAGTCCCTTCCCTGGAAGACTGCAGGATTTCGGAGCAACTCAGGCCATGGGCCGCATTAGAAACCTGATCATTTTCATTAAGTAATTGGTCGCGGTGACCTGTGTGCGTTCCTTGGCAAGATGGGGTTTCATTTGCTGGTTTGGGGGAAGCAATTTTACTGCTTCCACATGAATAATTAAATAAAACTTTACAACTATATAGCCTACTAGCCTACTAACTACACATCGCCTATGGCTACATTCATTCGCTGGTGGTCATGGAAGCATATACTGAGCATAACATAGCAAATACGCCACTTTGAAAGACCACGCCACTTGCCAAAATGTAATTATAGTTTTAAATCAGTTTTCATCGCACAAGCAGGCTTAATATAGACCAGTGTTTCTCAACCTTTTTACGTCGCCAAGTACCACCTCAGAAAATATGTGTCTCCATAATAACTGATGTTAAAATACATGTGCGTAGACCCACCCAATCCTATTCAGCTATGCACAGTTATCATAGAGATTTCTTTTTGCTGCATTTCTAAGCCAATAATTTGATGACAGCGTCAGCTCGGCCAGATTTAGCCACTACATTTGTGAACTTCCCATGCAAACTGATGATATTTCTTTCTAATGTGATTAATCCGTTCTCAAATCCTCGCTACGTGTGCCATCATGTTTTCAGCATGGCTGGAGAGCCTATTTCAACCAGTTGCTTGGTCAGAAGAACTACCTGTAGTGTAATGTAAATATTTCACCCCATATGTATTTTTTCTTATTTTTGGGAAACTCCTCTGAGTACCACCAGAGGGGGGGCCCATTTACCACCAGTGGTACATGTACCACAGGTTGAGAACCACTGGCATAGACCATGATCTTCATCTCTATTCTGTCAAGGGGAGAAAAACAATGCCAGCAGAATTGTCTTTTTTATTGACCGGAACAGCCGTGTTAAAAAGCATTGTATAGTATGACAGTTGCCGGTGACATGTTGTAATGGCTCCTGAAAAGAGCACAGCGGAAGCTCTGTGACACTAAAATGGTAGAGGAGGGAACATAGAGAAGGCCAATGCCTCCTGCGCGTAATATAGGAAGTAGATAAGAGGCCTGTAATTACAGAGAAAGAGAAAACCAAGTAGGGTGAAGCAAGGAGATGGAGATGTGGGGTGCCGCGTGTGTGTGTGTGTGTGTGTGTGTGTGTGTGTGCGTGTGTGTGTGTGTGAGAGAGAGAGAGAGAGAGAGAGAGAGAGAGAGAGAGAGAGAGAGAGAGGGAGTGAGACAGACGCAGAGAGAGAGAGACAGAGACCAAGAGAGACAGAGACAGCGAGACAGGTAGATGGAGAAACAGAGATACATTGATAGAGTTCATGCGTGTGAGAGAGAGAGAGAAAGAGGAGAGCTATCTACAGAGCAGATGCACAGACAGAGCAGATCAAAGCAGTTGAATAGAAAGGGGGAGAGGATAGACAGAATGCATTTCTCTATGAAGTAAACCAAAAATAACTAGAAAGGTACAATTCTGGGAAATTGCAAGTGTGGTTGTCTACTGTCTACATATTTTGATGTGGAGCTTGACCAATCCTCAAATCCATCAGAAAAGGGACAGAAAAATGTCCATTGAACTCAATGGACTTTTGTGGTTACTCTAGATGAAATAATAATAATAATAAGATTAGCTAGTGTGGTTGCCTATGGGCAGTGAGTAAAATTAACAACCTATCTTAAAGCAAAAGCATTCCCCCCACTGCAGCAAATCTATGATCACTGTTCCAATAGTGGAGGAATTGACCAAAAACAAAACTCATATGGTGTATATCATGCAGTTCAAACAAACCAGGAGGTGGTGACTGCACTACTCTATTTTATTGTCCTTTTATGTGTCTCATTTATCGGAACCCTAAAACACTTCATATAAATCTCATAATCCGGGAGCTAAAGTGATCTAAAAGTACAGACATCCTTTTTAAACCACTTAAGCCCTATATACTTTGTCGTTTGTCAAATAGCAAAAATATCTATATATCTACAAGCTCACAATTCATCACGTGACATGTTTCGAGCTGGTCAGCGACCATGAATGGGTAGCGAGTCCGTCTGGTAAACGTAAGATCCCTTGTTTGTGTCCGTAACTGCCCGGCCAGGGCACTAAATCTTTCCCTGAGCGATCCCTGCTGACCTCTGCCCCCTTAACACCCATCACAACCAACCAGATCTTCTATTTTCTTTTGCCTATAATGTCATCCCACAAAATAGGCCACCAGGGTTCAAGTGGTTAAAATTACCCTGTGTCACACATGCAGAATGCACTCTTAACCACACCCTAGCTGTAGATTTGTAGATTGACTATTTCCGTCGGTCAACAAGGTTATAGGGTTTAATGGTTAATAATACCAACATTCAAACTGAAGAGGCATGTGGCCAATAACTATTTGACATTTGATATTAAGCATAACATACATGTTTCCTGCACAATTTAGTCATTATGAAGGTAATTGTTTGATAGGATCCAATAGCCTGGCTCCAGCCCCTGAATCGCTGGCCTCGAGTGAAACGAAAGGAAAATGTAAAACAGACTTGAGTGTCAGGCTAAGGATCCAGTACCAATGCCTGCATGCTCAACATAATATCCACAAAATCTCCGCAAGATCGTGCCCATGTACAGCCAACATAATATTGAAGTCTTAGAAAACAGATGATCATTATTATAAAAAATTAGAAACATGCAAGACCTACTCCTTTTCACCATCTTGCCTCCCACAGTTCTGCACAACCATGCATTTATTTTAACTTTCCAAAAGAAAAAGGGAAAAAAGCACAAAAGTGCACAATTACTGTTGGCCTCTAGGTATATCTGAGAGCACAGAGAGGGTGACAAGAGAGACAGAGAAAGAGAGAGAGATGGATAGCTGACAGGCACAACAGGGAGAGGTCAACAACAACAACAACAAACTTCTCTTTCTTGACCCCAGTGTAGTGTAGTGAAGCATACATACCTATCTGCTGTCTTTACCCGTGGAGTCGGGAGGGGGCAGCCATTTTGGATTACTATGTCAGCTCCACAACATTCTGTGACGATGAGCAGTAGTAGTGCCATCAAATGTAGCATATAAGTGTGACTACTAAGTAGACTGAAGCCTTGAGGGCAGAGAAGGTCGGGGATACCCAAGTGATAGTAGGCCTTGATACTGTACAACGTTAGGACACGCAAATAATCGGACACGTATTCAGCCGGTCCAGCACAACGGAGAAGCATAAGCGCAGATACACTCCGCACGTGATGAACAACCACGGCAATCCTCGAAGATAAGGAACCCGTTCGTGACTCAACCCAGGCCGTGGGATTGTCACACCTAGTACATCCCCTGCAAGATGATACAGAGGGCAGGCTTGAGAGAGCACGTCTGGGAGATAGGAGCTGCCAGTAGCAGCAGCAGCAGCAGGGCCTTGCACCCAGCAGAGGAATTTATCTCTGACAGCTAAGATCATCAGTTAGATTCGCCCCGGCTACTCAAATAACTAAGCAGCTCCACCATCATTCAGAGGCAGGTACACAGCGAGTCATTGTTAAATACCAAGTCAACACCTTAGCATGTGGAGCTCCCACACAGTTAAAATCCTTAGTGCAAAAAGGGATTCTTTTTTTGGCAAATTTTACACTGTCTGAGTTAAGCTGACACTGGGGATTTTGCAGTGCATAAATGAGTGGAAAAGACCAACACGGGGTGGACAACTGTGATGAAGTGTTTTCTATTACCGCCACAAGCCAAAGCCAAGGTGCGAGGGGATGATGAAGTGGCCCGCACACGCGGCAGATGTAATGCACGCCAATGCCAGGTAACACTCGAGATCCCATGGAAGAGAGCAGGGGGGGTTGGGGGTGCTGCTAATCCTCTGGTGGGTTGTGAGTGTGTGTGACACTTTACCACAATTTCAGAAGAGTGGAGGAGTGAAGTGACATGAGACCTCTTAAAGGATGGATAAGAACACAAGTACTCACCTCGGAACTCAGATCACACGTCCCTTCCACCACCATTCTACCATATTGCTGTGATCACTTTCTGTTTCGCCTGTTACTGTAAAATGACCCAATGACCCAAAGATTCCAGGATGTATTTGTTTGTTATCAAATCCCCCTTTTCTTTTTCTTTTACTGTAATGAAATGACTATTGTTGTTATGGCAATAATGATGTACGGTATAGTTGTAAATGATCTACTACTGACAATGATAAGATAATCAAATGTTGTGTTACGCAGTTTAGTCTGATCATGATACATGGTGTTGAAAGGAACATCAAATGCTATATGTGAGAAAGACTACTCCTTACTACTAAAACAAAAGATGGTGGTGGTGGTGGTGATTTTGCATCACCAAGATATTCATAGACACACGGGCAGGCCCAAAGAAAGATACAGAAATAGGGACCACGTCAGACAAAAATGAACTAGGTCGATGTCCATTCATGAGGCAGTCTAGTGTGTGTGTGTGTGTGTGTGTGTGTGTGTGTGTGTGTGTGTGTGTGTGTGTGTGTGTGCGTGCGTGTGTGTGTGTGTGTGTGTGTGTGTGTGTGTGTGTGTGTGTGTGTGCGCCTGTGCCTGTGCACGTGTGGCTAGACTGTTGCCTCCCAGAATTTTCAAATGCTTCCGTCATACAGTCTGGAGCACGGAGGCTCTGATCACGAGTAAAATATAAAGCGGATGTGAAGCCTCCTCACCCCTTCCGTTTCGTCTTTACAGTCACACTTATTTATCCTAACATAAATCAAAATCATCTGAGCATGTATAGCTTGCTGCTTAGCAGAAATGGACATTTAACAAATCGATGTAAAGTTATTTAAAAATACATTTTCGTGAACAGAAATGCCAGCTTACGTTACTCGGATTTGGGGAGGTGTATAGTTCCAGACTCTGTGTAGCATTCTGAGATTGTGGAATAGGGGTTAAGTGTCTTGCTCAGGGACACTTCAACATACAGGTATAGCCAACTGAGGATCTCCAGTTTCCATGATGGACACTAACCTCGCATCACCAGTCTTTCCTAAGAGGAAAGCCTGGTATTAGTTTACAACGGCCTGTTTGATCCGGTCTAGGCGGAAATCACAAGCAGAAGAAGCGGCGTCACTTTGTTTTGGTTCCCCCCGTTTGTTTCCCCAATCCATATTAAAATGCTTGAGTAGCCTAGTCTTTCCAGTCGCTACGAGTTGAACTAAAAGATGCATATACCAAACGAATTTTCCAAAAGCAAAACTACTAAGGGGTTTATTATATAGGCCCTAAAAGTATGTCCTTAATGAGTGCAGGGGAATTATTTGGGGTTAAAACTAAATCTGGTTTGATCTTTCCGTCCAAATTGTATCCTGTGTGTGTGTGTGTGTGTGTGTGTGTGTGCGTGTGTGTGTGCGCGCGCACACACGTGCATGCGCGTGCGTTCCCCAAGATGTCAGATCACCCTGTGTCAGTGTGTGTATACTGTATACGTCTGTCTCCATGTCTGTGCGTACATCTGTCTATGTGTCTGAGCGAGCATATGTGTGTGCCTATGTGCGTGGGCAGATGGGACCCATGTGAAACAAGACAAGAGAAGCATTATCCAACCGGATGTCAAATCAAGTGAGGACAAGTTAAAGGGAGGAGAAGGCTCATCACATATTCACAGGTTCAAAGACACAGGCCTCATCTCTTCATCAGAGCCACTCCACACACCACACCACAACACTCACACACACACACACACACACACACACACACACACACACACACACACACACACACACACACACACACACATGTGCATGCACACATAGTGCGACGATTCGTAAGGATCAAAGCGAGTTCAGGGGGCGGTCCCAAGGGAGCGCACGCGCGGAGGGGGGTGGGTCACTAGGTCCTGCCCCCCCCCTTACCCATAGTTCTTAGGGAAGTCAGATGGTGGGACTCAGTCTTGTTGCATAGCACTGCTGCTTGCTACCATGCGGCAGTACACACACAAGTGCCACACTTGTTGCTTGCAGGTAGCTGTGCTGCTGCCCACCGCTTGGAGAGGGTGCCTAACTTGGCTGAGTATTTCTGTCTGTTTCTGCTATTTTTCTATCGCTCAATTCATGTGTGTTCAATGACCATACATGAAGCTAGTTAACATTTGTTTGTTAGGTTTCTTTAGAACTTGATTATATTGTGTTTTTCTCTAGATAGATATTCATTTACATTGTTATATTGCTGTTAATGTACTGACCTATTATCTTGTTTATTATTGCGATGTTGTATCTGCTTATTGTAAGTCGCTTTGGTTTAAAAGCGTCTGCTAAATGCCTAAACTGTAAACTGTAAACTGTAAACTTAGCTGCCAAACTAAGAAGCTGTGTTCTTGGCCAGGTTGTATGGGAAGTTTGAGATTGTTATTCTGGTAATCGCTGAATTCTAAACTGCTGTTTCAAGGTTCAGATTTCTTGCTATCGTTGCTGGTGCCTAGCTGATTTCTGTACTTTCAGTTTGTTGCTAAAGCTATTTCAAAGGTGTTACAGGCTTGCTAAAGTTGCTAAAGGTAAACTCAGTATCATAGAAGTTGGCTGTGGCTACGGGCTAAATGCTAACTTATTTCGTGCCCTGGTGGGCCTTTACTGGGCTACCATGAGTTAAAGTAATCTCAGTTGTTGGGTTTGTCGATAACCATGTCAGTACTTTGCAACGGCGCGGGCCGTATCGGCTAGCGCGGAACAACAGGTTTAATGTATAGTCAGCTAGGAGCTAGCTGGTGGCTATTGCTAGCCGGCTATTTCGGTAAGGATGCTGTTAGCTGGTAAATTAATGTGCTAGCCATGTCAAGGCATAGAGCGGCGGCCCGCGTGAAAACACAGCCCCGTAGCAGGTAATGAATCACGCTAGGAGGATTCAGTTTGTAGGTTGCAGGTGTCTGTAAACGGCAGAGTTCACCTAGCTCCTGAGCTAGCCGAGTCACGTCAAGCGGTGATTTACGGCATGACGTTCGGCAGCAAATACTAAGCGCTGCGTGTGGGAAATGTAGTTCTCTATCATGCCAAGCCTCGGCGTCGTGCTAGTAGCAAGCTTCGCCCGCAGCGTGCTTAATCTAGTTAGTATGGGGCCTATATTGCTTCTGCCTCGCCTCGGGTTATGTGTATGTTTTCCTCTTTTTGCACTGTCTGGCCGTCTTAACAGCTGCTGCTTATGAGGTGCTAGTTGCTATACCTTAGCAGCTACTAAATGGTTCCTGTCGCTTCTTGGACCATAGTAGGGCTGCTGCCATTTATCGTGGCATAGAAGCCCTCGCGGGAGGAACTATTAAAAACAGTATTCGCCTCTCTTTGAGAAGCCTATTAAGGATGTTTTCCGTGTGAGCTCCTGGGAGGAGGAAAACCCGCAGGCTATACAGTTTACGTGCGAACTTGTTTTGCTTCCGCTAACACAGTCGTGCCTGTCTGTCCTGACGTCACCAGTTGAACTCGCTAGTGCATGCAGGGAATCGTAGTCTACTCTAAATGCTCGATAGACCACCCTCCCTCCCTCCCATCCAGCTAAACATTCTCTTTCAGTTTCAGCATCCATCAGCTGTAGCTTTTCCTCGCATCGTAGGCTTTTAGTTGATAAGTTCTAAGTTGTCAGCGGTACTGCTATACTAAATGCTATAAAAACCAGCAAGTTATTGTTTCTACTGCATGTCAAGCTGTTACCAGGGTGTTGAGTGTTTTCTGCTAACATGTTGTCATTACTGCTCCAGTATGGCAGCTCCAGGCTAAAGCGGCACAGGTCCAGCTAAATCACTTTCTTAACAGCGTCTCGCTGCGGCGGCTATAAGGGCGCGGCTAACACCAGGTCTACGTTTTAACTTCAGGTTCCTAACCTAAAATCATGTTTATTTTTCAGGTTTCCTAACCCTAACATCAGGTCTATCTTTCAGCTTCGGGCTAAAGCCGACGCATAGCGACAGCTACAGCAGGTCGTCTTTGCAGCGTCGCACGGCAGCTGCGGGGTGTTTCTACTGCATGTTAAGCTGCTACCAGTGTTTCAGAAGTTAAAGGGGTTTAACTCAAATATTTGTTGCAAACTAAGGTTATAGTACTGGGTCACATAGCACACCGTATGTTCTAGTGGTGTTTCCGTAGCCGCTGCACTTGGCTTCAGTACTGTTTTCCTTCAGCTCATGCTAAAGCTAATACTTGCTGGTTGCTATTCATCCTGTCTATTATTCCAGCTTCAGGCCGGCGCGGCTGCAGGCCCACGGCTAGGACAGCAGGTTATCATGGCAGCTTTAGCTGCAGGTTCCACTAATCATGTCATGAAGGTTATGTTTCTAGCTTCGTCTAATGCTGTGTGCGGCTGGGAGTCCAGTCGGGAGTCGGTCGGCACCACGGAGGGTATCGCTGCGACGGCCACAGCTGCTTCCGCTGCTGCCTTGGGACAGCCGGCCCGCCAGCCTCCTGACTTCCCGGCGGCCCGCGAGCCCACGACGGAGGCACGTAGGGCACAGGCTCATCTTCCGGGGGGAGCGGCACACCGACACCGCCGTCACGCCGCAAAGGAACGCCAGTTCTAGCGCCAACGGCGGGAGCCAGTTTTCTCGCCAGCGACGGCTGCCCTGGAAGCACGGCGGAGCCAGACTCTAGCAGGTAAATAGCAGGGCATTTGCTTGTTAAGTTCTGTCAGGGTGCAGTCGCTCTAAGCTGGGGAATTTACGCATATCGGTTGGGCCACGTTTTGGTATGGTTTGACTTTAAAAGTCAAGAGATGGGTTGTAGAGTTTCTTATGTGTGCATCAGCAAACTCTGCAGCAGAACTAACTCACTTTTTCGTCCTGTATTTCCATGCTGAAACACCTGGCTGTCCGCCCGATGTCTGCCCCAACGACCCTCTGTTCCATGACGCATGCTGGTTCGCCGCGAGACTGAGGGAGGAGGGCCAGAGTGAAGGCGTCGCGCCATCTCTCTACACACCGCATTCCCTGCGGAGCGGAGCAGTTTCGGCAGCGGTGCCCCGGGCGCGGAGCAGCTTCAGCGGCGGCGCTCCGGGCGCCCTCGGGCTCAGCCAGATGCCCTGAGGAGCCACACTCTAGCAGGTAAATAGCAACGCATTCGCTTGTTCGATTCTGTGAGCGTTCAGCCGCTCTCTAGCTTGCTAATAATAGGCAACCATAGTTACATGGCAGCGTCTTACTTGTACTGGATGTTGGGCTTTAGCCGCTCTCTAGGCTTGCATAGCTTGCCTTTAAAGGTCAAGACGGGTATCTCGTGGAGATTCTCATATGTGCAGCAGCAGACTCTGCAGCAGAGCGCTCCGTGGGCTGCGAAAATTTCTCTGTGATCCTAAAAGTCAGCGTCCTTAGGCGTGGTTTCATTGTTATGGTCAGCTAAAGCTAAGATTGTAATTTCTGCGGCAAGCACATGCGGTCACCAAGGCCAGGCTTAAGATGCGACTAGCACATGGCCTCTGAAGATTGCAGCTCGCAGTTTAAGCAGGGAAGGTACACCAGTGTCAGTCGCAGAACTAACTCTCCCTTCTGTCATTTCATGTCCATGCTGAACACCGGGCCGTCTGCCCGACGTCCTCGTCACACGACCCCCGGAGAGAGCTGCCAGATTTGCGGCCCGCCCCTCTTCACTCTGCATTCTCTCCGGATCGGAGCAGCCACACCACCAGCACTTCTGGTGCCCTCAGCTAACTCAAGATCCTGCACGCCAAGCTATCAAGCACACACAACACAGGACTGACCGAAGCGTAATGGTTCCAAGCTGGAGTTGGACGCGTTTCAGTTAACGCTTCTGCTGCTGATGTTAATAGTGCTGCAGGCACTATTAGCAGGGTTGTTCCATAGGGTTTTATTTTGCATCGCTGCGAGTTATAAATTCTATCATGCAAAAGCTAGGTGGTTGCTGGGGTGTTAGTTAGGTAGGATGTGAAGCTATTGGCGCTGTAGTTATATGAATTAAAGGTTTCATCGCTGCTTCTGGTTCTGCTGTCTATATATATATACGTCCATGTTGCTGCTCCCGCTTTTCTCTAGGGTCTTTTAGTATGGCTTCAGTCAGATTGCAGTATATCGTTATAGTCAGCAGTACCACCTTCCTCACCGTTGGTTCGGTCTGCCAGCTGCTAACATTCTTAATTATTAAATTGCTTTAGCAGTACTTATAGCGTTTTTGGCAAGCTACCAATATCATTGATTAGTATTTTGCTTAGTAATATTCGCTCTGCCAGATGCTAATATGCTTAATTATTATTTTTGCGTTAGCAGGAAAGGCAGTTCATAGTTTGCCCCGCAGTAATGATAACTTAATCGCTAGAGTCACAGCAGAGCTGCCTTCCTCGCAGTTGGCTAGCACTGGCATGGGATTCTGAGATTTTGGCGTGCTTTGGGGGTTTGTAGTTTTGGGGGGTATCGGGCCAGGGCTCGCTGTAATTAGATTATGCCCTCGATGCTCATGGTAACATGAGGATCGTGGGTTCAGCGAGCCATGGCCCGAGGCAGAACCCCATGCCAAACCATGCTAACTTAGGCTATAGATTCTATGCTGTCTTATAGTAGAGCTAAGGTAGGCTGCCAATACTATGCGCTTAGATATAGGCTTAGATTCTATGCTGTCTCTATAGTAGGGTGCTCAATATGCCATGTTGTGTGATGCTTGCCTTCTGCTTCATTCTGGTCAATAAAGTATATCTTAACCCAAGTGATCGTCTCCTGAAATAGTGCGACGATTCGTAAGGATCAAAGCGAGTTCAGGGGGCGGTCCCAAGGGAGCGCACGCGCGGAGGGGGGTGGGTCACTAGGTCCTGCCCCCCCCCTTACCCATAGTTCTTAGGGAAGTCAGATGGTGGGACTCAGTCTTGTTGCATAGCACTGCCCCGCCACCACCCCAGCGCCACCTTCAGGTTCTGCCTTAGATCCCCCTCGGGGGGTATCGGGCCAGGGCTCGCTGTAATTAGATTATGCCCTCGATGCTCATGGTAACATGAGGATCGTGGGTTCAGCGAGCCATGGCCCGAGGCAGAACCCCATGCCAAACCATGCTAACTTAGGCTATAGATTCTATGCTGTCTTATAGTAGAGCTAAGGTAGGCTGCCAATACTATGCGCTTAGATATAGGCTTAGATTCTATGCTGTCTCTATAGTAGGGTGCTCAATATGCCATGTTGTGTGATGCTTGCCTTCTGCTTCATTCTGGTCAATAAAGTATATCTTAACCCAAGTGATCGTCTCCTGAAACTAAATTATGACCAACTGACCACCACATTCATCACACACTACCACACAAATCATCTTCTGCCATTGTAGGATGACCTGCTTATTTCTACACATTCATGTAGGCTCGCACAGCCAGACAATATCACTGCGTGGATATATTAGTCTGGTTCTTCATTAGTCTGTGTTCTTTTTGAGCGGTGGTCACACTGTCTCCTAAGAGTAACTTTGTCCCGTCCGTATGTATGTTACTATGCATGTATGTCTGCGGTCCCGTGAAACCCCCAGCGAGCGTGCTCGTTTGTGCATGCGTACACGGGCGGTGAGAGATGGATTGTGTATATCTTTGTGAAATACCGCGCAGCGTTTACTCACTGAGCAAGTGTGTTTGTGTCTCACCACAGTGCGGCCACCGCTGATCCTAGCGGCAGCCCTGACAGCAACCACGTCTAGTGTGGAGGGAACCTTATTATACTTTTTTTCTCAAAGGGGCGATTGCAAAAAGATTCAAACCTACAACCAATCGGAGTAGCACAAAGGTGATACGTCCACCCAACATTTGCATACTGGGCCCTGGTTGGTTTCTCACGACCTAAAGCCCGCCCTGCATTTGCATACTGGTTGGTTCCTCACAACTTGTGAGCTGTGAAACATCTGAATAACTGAGCGGGGCCTACAGTAATCTGCCAAGGGCGATTTTTCTTTGCAACGACAGATTCGGCTGGCTACGCGAGGCTAACATTCATGTCAATACTGTTGCCATTTAGACAAGGGCAGAGAATGAGACCTGTGCAATCAGAATGATCTGACTCAGACTAAGAGCTGTCCTTCACAATAAAAATCTCAGCGTTAATTCAACTCCAGGGGTTGTAATCTATACAATTGTACACATTTTACCAAATGTACCCATAAGGGTCCAGATTTGGTAACATTTGTACACTCTCAGAGTTACTTAGAAATTGATATGCCTACATGAACACATTTTATTGTGTTTACAAAAAATAAATAAATTGTGGTGCATCTAGCCGCAGCAGTTGTTCCGTGAAACTAACAGAAAAACAGAACATTTTCCCTTTTTGGCTAAATTAAAGAGTAGCCTAGGCTAAGTATTAGACAAGAAAATTAAGTCTTGAGGGGGAAAGTAATGCACCAGTGCTGCTAGGTGTGAAAAATGCAAATGAGGCAGGCAAAAAAAAAAAAAAAAGGTTATTAGCTACAGATATTACACCCTGCAAATGCAATTTTATCATGCAATCTTTTCACACCCCTTTACCCTGCAATAGGCTACTGACAGAAAGGAAGCAAGGGAAAGGGAAATACCTTCTATTCATATTGGGCGTTGTGCAGGCTCTCTCTCTTTGTGGAAGACACATCAACGATGATTATAAACGACAGCCACAGAATCAATAGTGCCTTACCCTGACTAGGGGCTCTCCCAGTGCCTGCCGCCCGTCGCCTGCTGTATGGAGAAATAGGGAATCCACCCGCTCAAGCAAACCAAAGCACATTCTCATCCAGTGACGTGTTGCACGAATTGGTTTATTGTCATTGGCTGTTTTCTGCTCTCTCTCTCTCTCTCGTCGTTACAGTCTTCTCTCCTCCTCCATGTATTTGCTGTCTTTGATGAGAGCACGTTCCAGCCCTGTACACACAGTACAACACGTTGATCCTCGTGAATATATGAGCGTCATGAGTCTGTCATGAAGGCTCATTTCCACCTCGGTGACATGAAATTAATTATAGGGTGGGGCGTTTAATGTGATTTATACTGTGGGTCGATGTCGTCCTGACTTTTATCAATATCGAGGCGATAAAATGAATATAGACAAAGGCTAGGAGGGTGTCTGTCTACTAAAACAACATGCCGACAGGGCAGTGACAAATCATGAGCGACACTGAGGGGTTGGGAGGGGGGGGGGGGGTGACCTTGTGTGCTACTGCCCCCCCCCCCCCCCCCCCCCACCCAAAAAGAAAAAAAAAAAAAACACCACCATGCGCGCGCACACATACACACGCGCGCGCCTTGTACTAAATTGATGCGGGGAATGGGGATTCCTGGATCTATTTTTAGCAGCACTGTGGCTGTGGAGAGCAATGCGTGGGTGGGAGGCGGGGGGAGATGGGGTTCCCACCATGCGGACCTGAACTGCAGCAGAATGAAAACTCATCCCCATCCCCACGGTGGAGGCTGCGAATCGTGACCAGGCGAGTCAGTCCACGGACGGTATTTTTTATTCTATTTGACAATTTGCAGCCCACGTCCTGAAATAATTTGACACGTGTGGTTAGACAATCAGGCTGTGTTCTTCAATTTGCCTGTTAGTGTTAGGCTATTGGGCCTATAGCCTACATGCAACAGCCTAGGCTAGTCTGTCAATTTATCTTGATATATAGCCTATAAAATCTAAAGATGGGTAAATATTATGGTGGGCTAGCCTGTTTGGGTTGTAACCGAAATAATTGGCATCTAGGAATAGGCTTCTGTAATTGTAGCTTTATATATAGGTAGGCCTATCTGCATTTTTAACATTTCCCCAGTGGTTTTCCACCCTTTTCATTTCAATTATTTATTGGGCATTTGAGCCAAGGGCCATCATTGCCATTTGATGAGATTTAGCCTCTCAGACCCAAATCTTTTGTTATTGTTGGATAAGATTTGGTCCACAATTCCATGCTGTAGGCCTATTTGGTGTTGTGCTATATATGAGAGATAACAGACAAACGTTGACCAAAAATAACAACACTTCTACATTCTCTAATTGTGTGGACTTATTGTAAATTGAGCAATGCAGATGTTTAACAATAATTGTAACTCTTGAGAGTGTAAAATGAAACCACCAAATGGACCCGTAGCCTAATGGTCCATTTGGTTTCATTTTACACTCTAAAGTTTATCTATAAGGGTCCATTTGGTTTACCAACTCTCCATCAATAGGCCCTATGCACAGCAGCCATTTTGGAGAGAAGTTGGATGGTCTTCTCACTTCCTTCAAAGGTGTTACCAATGATACTAATGAAGGCTCTGTTCCATTTCATGTTGCACAGATGTTCTCAAACCTTTTACGCCTGCATTTGGTTTCATTTGAACACTCCCAAAGTAACACCTTTTAAGGCGTAATTTGAAACCCCCAAGGAAGCATGCGTGCAAAGTGTGGCCCAGGGACCCCCGTGGTCCCTGGGCCACACTTTGAGACCCACTGGTGTAGCAGAGTGTTTCTAGTGAGCCAACATGCACAATATCAGCACCCTGACTCTGTTTGAGCAGAATGGAGCAGAGCCTTCATTAGTATTATTGGTAACACCTCGGAAGGAAGTGAGAAGACCATCCAACTTCTAGCCAAAATGGCTTCTGTGCATAGAGCCTATTGGACCCAGGCCCGGCGCCAGGAGACAATGGCTTAAGGGGCATGAGCTTAAGGTTGCGACCATATGCAAATGTGTTTCAAGCAAGTCGCCTTTGTTTTCGGCTGTTTGCAACTCGGTAAAACCAGTTTCACTGATGCACGGGAGAGAGGCGAGGTGGTCCACGTGCCGCCGGGCCTGTGGGGACCCCCTCAAGGACCACTGGTGGTCCCCGGACCACTGGTTGAAAACCACTGCCCTATGGCTAGGTTTTGGCTATCGTCGAAGGTTCTCTCTGTTTTAACTGAACAAATATCACTGCCTTACACCTCGGGGCATCATTCTATCTGCATTATGGGGAAACACCGCTTTGTGGAGAGAGAGACAGGGGAAAAGAGAAAGCAATGCAAAATTAACAGGCGACTCAAATTTATCTTTGACGCTGTGCCTTGCTTTTGAGGTGTAAACAATTTTAGCCCCGTAAAATTAGGCTACACACCCAAAGCTGATATGATGAACGGTGAATGCAGGCAGGCTGAGGCAACCAGTTGTTATTATTCATCACTGCAGCTATTTTTAGCTCAAGCTGCCGTGTTGGCGTCGAGGGTTTCCGAGCAGCGCACATTCACAGCAGGTTTCCCCGTCACCCGCAGGTCAGAACGGTGGGGAAGACCCTGTCACATCCTATATATACCATAAAACACTGGCAATGAGACCTGCACCGACTGCAATGCATTATCCTATCAGTGTTGGGCAATATTACTCAGGAGAGTAATATGTTACTTATTACATATTACTACTTAAAAAATCGAACCTCGGTTCGAAGTGAAGCGGTGAATTCTTATTCTATGTGTTCTAGAGCTATGAAATCTGTGTTCTTGATCTATAAATTCTGTGTTCTAGATCTATACATTCTATCTTCTAGATCTATACTTTCTATGTGCTTTAGTTCTATATTTTCATGAATTCTGAATGAATGAAGGATTTTGTCTGGAGGGCCAAATTGTCATGTGAAGCTTGACCAATCCTCAATTCTGCATGCACGGGACAGACATGGAACAGACAAAGCCACACCTTGGAAACAGCTTTCACCGCTTCAAAAAGTTATAATATTATATTACATATTACTTGGAATCAAAGGTAATATATTACATTACATTACATAGGCTATTACCTTTGCCCCCTGACCCCTGAACAGAATCTGTTTAGCCAGCTCCTTTTAGAACTGAATCCATTTTTCTGGAATAATATAAGAGTCAGTCACCAGTCAGCCAAAATGGCTATAAAATAAAGCAGCAATCTTTCTTGACCTTTTAACATAAATGTTTTCAAGAGGCAGCCAACAAAAGTATTATTTAATATATAAAAATAAATAGTAAAGCGTCTTTCCCACCAGGCATGATAAAGATAAAGATAAAAATAAAAATAAAAATATTGTTTTAAAAATCTTTCTCAACTGAAGTGGATGGTAGCATCCTGTTGTCAGCAGGACAACAGGACGGCAGATGGTGTTAATTATCATAATTATACCGGTATATCTTTATCATGCCCAGTGGGAATATGGTATAATATTACTGTTTTGGCAGAGTAATCCCTTAGTAATATTACAGTAATATATTACTAGTACTTAGTTACTGCCCAACACTGCTGGCACGTAATCGGAAGTAATTATCAAGGGAAAGCTCAAGCAAGCAAATTGCGAGACTAGAGAGGACATGGGCCATATGACATTAATATGCGGAGGCAAGAGCTATAATGGCATGCTTTGGTCGACCATAAAGACTAACTACCCGGTCAAATGCATGAATAGCTTTATCTGGTGTGTTACTGTGCTGCTATTGTTTGGGTGCATGCATGTGACATCATCATGAGATTGCAACAGCCACTGTAGACTGTAGAAGAATAAGAATCACCTCGTTTTGACAGCTATGGGCCATATCGTTGTTGTCGGGTGGAAACCTTGCATGTCTAAAACCGTTCATGTAGTTATCATTTTAAAGATGATCTAAAGTAATAAAAATAGCTGATCTACAGGCACACAATGATGCGAGGCGTTGTGTGCTTGTAGATCTGCTATCTTCACCACTTTTGTGCGACAGGCTTGTGTAATGAAGCAGAGCTTTACTTTACGAAAAAACATAGAAATGTGAAACTTGGAGATGAGGTTTCTGCCCGACAGTGACGATATGATATATGGCAGAACATGAAGGGAGGAAATATAGGCTACTGTAGAAAATGGAGGAAGAAGCTGAATTTATTCTTCCAATACATTTTCTAAAACACAATTAGCCTGCTCAATTGTTCCCAGTAGTCTGTGTGGAGGGACACAATCTGAGAGCAATCGATCTTTCTTGTGTGGTGGTTCTGGGATGAGTGTGATTAAATGTTGATAAATATGAATGGACAAGGGAAGATAAACCAGGGTCTTTTTGCTGCAAATAAAATGTTTGTTTTATTTTGAGTCAGTTAGCTATTGGGTGTATGTAGCTTTTTTAAGTTTTGACCATATAATTTAGACCATTAATAGATTCGATTTTTTTAAACAAACAAACAAACAAAAAACATCAATATAACATGTATTATTATGATTATGATTATTATTATTACACGTATGCGATAAAGTAAGAGACAGGGAGAAATAAGGCAAAAAGAGCAATCCAAGTCCAATGAGGGAAGGAATAAAACAGGGGCAAGTGTGATGTGCAGGGAGAGAAGGAGGAGACTGATGCTATCATAACGTGATGGGAGAGAAAGGGGCAGAGGAAGGGGGGAAATTCAGATGTTCTGGATTGATAATGCTGTCTTATAGCCTAATGAAAAAATATATAGATTCTATCTAGCTGCTAGAAGGTTTCATCCCCCCCCCTCCCCTCTCTCTCTCTCTCTCGCTCTCTCTCTCTCTCGCTCTCTCTCTCTCTCTCTCTCTCTCTCTCTCTCTCTCTCTCTCTCTCTCTCTCTCTCTCTCTCTCTCTCTCTTTCTCTCTCTCTCTCTCTCCATGGGACTAAATAGAGCAGGGTTCTCCTCCGGAAGAGCCCTAGCAGACTAATCAGTTGAGGATTAGCTACAGTGTGTGTGTGTGTGTGTGTGTGTGTGTGTGTGTGTGTGTGTGTGTGTGTGTGTGTGTGTGTGTGTGTGTGTGTGTGTGTCTTTTTTCTCCCCCTACCAAAGTGTCCTCAAGGTGTGCAGAGTCTGCATTCTGCCAACCCTAACCCTGCATAACTGTCTGTCTGTCCACTCCATCTGTTTATATGCTTGCGTGGGTTTCTTACTTTCTTGTGTGTGCATGTGTGCGTGTGTGTGCGTGTGCGTGAACCTGTCTACATCCACGTCTGTCTGCCCATCTCTATTGTCTTGTCTGTCGGTCGGCCTGTGTCTGGGCGGTGGTTTGTCCTGTCTGTGTGTGATTGTATAGCGGTGTATCTTTCCTCCATCCCAGCATTTCTCCCTGACAGCCTACATTCTCATATATCTCCCTGCGTAGAAAGAACTGTGCCAGATGTCTTTCTGTTTTGACTCACACTGTGTCTCCCAGTGCTTCCTGTTAGCCTGCTCGCTTGCTTGCCTCCATGTGTGCCTCACTGCTCTTCTGCTTCTGGTTTCTCAGCCCACTCACCTGAGCCATGCAGGGAATTGGACTCCAGCCTGCCCAAAAGCAACAGAGCTATTACAATATAAGGTATATTACTCATTACTCACACTTGGAAGCCCCAAAATGTACCTCATCCTTGATATATCTGGGTTTCTGGATATCTGTCCTGTAAGCTTTTGTCTCCATCTTGTATGGTTTTATTGATTTCCTTGTGTGTAAAGCACTTTTTTTTTCTCACAAAAACCCTGCAGTCTCTATATTGCCTCTCCCTGGCCAGCCAGGGCGCCTGATGGAGGGGAAAGGAACTGGTTGGAATAACGTGTTCCTCCTTCCACGCGCTACGTCCAACCGGGGAAGCTCCCCACTGTTGGGTGATAAGAAGCGGCCTGCTCACTCCTCATGCACTGAAGGAAGCATGAGCTCAGTTCGGGGCTCTCCCCAGGTTGGGGGGGAGAGCAGCGCCCAGGGTGAACCATGGGTTATAAAATCATCGGATAAAGATTTAAAAGAAGTAAAGCACTTTGTAACTCTTTTTGAAAAGTGCCAAACAATTAAATGTTTTAATAATAATTCAAATGATTAAAAATACCAATAAGCCTAATTTAAACTTTAGGCTCTACCAAAATATTGGTGGAGCCTAAAATACATCTCATCTCGTTTTCCTCTTGAAAAGCAGTTATTTTGGTAATTGACACCATTCTACGACAAACTATAAATTAAGCATTAGCGCTTATGTGTTATTCATGCATCTGTGAGGTTATAGTTTGTTTGCTCTGCCTGTATGAGGGTGTGTAAAGGTTACTGTGGATAATCAGTGAGTGATGGAGTTAAAGATATCTTTTAATGGCATTAAACCACAGGCTATATGAGGAAGCAGGTCCAACTTGTACAGAGGGCAGAATTTTAAATGATAAAAAAGATTTATTTGGGGGCTTTTATGCCTTTATTGATAGGACAGTAGACTGACAGGAAATGGAGAAAGAGGGGGGAAGCCAGCGGTGGCCAGTTTTGTGTCGGGCACCAAAATGGGTTGCAGCGGCCCTGATGTCTACTGAAGGCATTCTAATGATGAATGATTCTCAACCGTTTTAATTTCAAGGACCCCCAGTTTAATATGCATTAGCCCATGGACCCCATTTGATACCATTTCAAATGTTTTATTTCAGTAATCCAATCCAGTAAAATCGTTTGTGTTATTTTAATTCTTGAGATTGTACAAATGGACCCATAAGGCATAACTGTCGATCATTTAGGTGGGGAGTGGGGACCCCCTGGTACTATGTTATTTACATTAACAGATTGTCTTAAAAAATTCTACATGAAAAAAAAAATTGTGATAAGATCGTGTATAGTGATCCTGCACAGAAAAGAAAATCCTAATATATTTTTACCATATCACCCACCCCTATGTGAGTGAGTGTGTATGCGCTTGCGCGTGTGTGTGTGTGTGTGTGTGTGTGTGTGTGTGTGTGTGTGTGTGTGTGTGTGTGTGTGTGTGTGTGTGTGTGTGTGTGTGTGTGTGTGTGTGTGTGTGTGTGTGTGTGTAATTGGACACGTCATGAGGGGCCAGATGAAACAGAAACGCTCACTCTCCATCAACCCACAACATCCTCCAAGTCTCAACCAGCCGTCTATTTCCCCACGGCGATGCCACTCGTTTAAAATGTGTCATTTTATTGTTCTGATTTCTCCCTCTACTCCGGGGAGTAGAACGTGATTTCACAGAACATTAAGTGGATTGGATGGAGGGGAGGTGAGAATAGGAGTGGTGGTGATGGAGGTATCGCCGTGGTAGAGTGGCCCAATTAAGCCCCCCCCCCCCCCCAACACGCACGCACGCACGCACGCACGCACACACACACACACACACACACACACACACACACACACACACACACACACACACACACACACACACACACACACACACACACACACACACACACACACACACCTACCTTGCTCTCCTCTGTTCCATGTTAATGATACGTTGGTTGACTTTCACTATTGAGTGTGAAGGGCAGTGGGAGTCTCCCTTCAAATCATAATCCCCCTGACTTTGGCAGAAAAAGGATTATTCTGTGCATGGTGCTATAGCCCGAGCAGTTGGCTGTCATGAGTGCGGAACTGGCTGTTATGCGCCTTTCCCGAGTTTCTTGTCCAGGAGCCTTTGAGTCCTTGAGTCACACAAGGGGGCAGGGGTGTCGTGTCGCACCAAATTCTGGGCCCTGGGTACTTTAACTATTGAA